>NC_091130.1:143035451-143380451 GCF_040183065.1 Periplaneta americana | reverse complement strand
CGAGTATTGCAGATGAATCGTATGCACACATTATGAATACGTTGTAGTCTCTCAGCTAAGAGTGAACTTATATTAGTTAACAAGGAATCGTAATAATCAAAATGGGACATTACAAGCGTCTGAATTAGCATAGTGTTCTGCCCAAGGGCAGGTCTTTCACTGCAAACCCACCACTCTCCAGTCTTTCTTATTTTCTGCCTTCCTCTTAGTCTCCTCATTGTCGTCTATCATCTGGTATCTTCTTCTGCCCCGGACTCTTCTCCCGTTCACTATTCCTTCCAGTGCATCCTTCAATAGGTAATTTCTTCTCAGCCAGTGACCCAACCAATTCTTTTCTCTCTTCCTAATCAGTTTCAGTATCATTCTTTCTTCACCCACTATTCCATTAAGTGTACTCTATCGTCCCTTTGAATCTGCATGATTATTTCACTTCCACTCTGTAGACGTATCACAACAAAAAGTTCAATGCAATTTAATCTATCCCGTCTTTCCATGTTAATGTAAACATATGTTCATAAAATGGATTGTAGTCACTTTTCAGGTCACAAATTTAATCTTCATCTTTGGGTTACGTCAGTTACGTCAACAATCGTTGAACATGAAATGAACATTGCACAAAGCGTTCTGATGAGCTGAAGCTATATAGGTGTTCTCGAGACATACTTCGTTTCTGTAAATCAGTGAATATCACAAGCTTTGTGGGAAGAAAATCCATCTACCCCGTCATTAGTTGTCCTCTAGTTTAAAATTACCTATCTTTAGTCATAGATATCAGCTGTTTAAGGGGACAAGGTTCTCAGAATCATAAAAAATTTGAATTTTTTGTTTTTAACAGAAATAAAGTCTCTGAATATTCCTGATCAAGAATATATATAGTTGTATAATGTTGCGATATGTCTAAACTACAAAAAACAGTTTTTAATTGAAGCGGGCGTCTCATTAAATTAGTAGTGCCACGCCCCTTCGCTTAAATGTGAAAGTGAAAACGTTGTGCAGGATGTAAATACCAGTAGTGATAGTGTTGTAAATAATAGTAATAATGTAGGCCTAAATAGTAGTGGTAATATTACAATTAGTGTAGATTTGTAAGTAAGTCAGAAATCGATGTTAATTTTTAAACGCGGTTTTCTTAAAACAACATTTTTATGTAATTATATATTTATTTATCTTTATTTTACTAATAACTGTAACATAAAATATAATATATACAGAAAAACTTTAGCTCGCCCCTGAAAGAGTAGAACTCGTGCTCAGGGGCGGATTCCTGAATTGAAATTAATAATTATACAATACAATTTGTCTTATGTCTACTATGCAATTACAATCTATACTAATAATAAATCTGTAGCCGAAATTGTTCTGGTAATTTTCGATTTTCCAAAAATAATTGGTCCTGACATATATAATTAACCGCCCTGAAAACGAAAATCGCTTTTTTGAAATTTTTGTTTGTAAGTCTGTCTGTCTGTCTGTCTGTCTGTCTGTCTGTTACCTTTTCACGTGATAATGGCTGAACCGATTTATATGAAAATTGGAATATAAATTAAGTTTGTTGTAACTTAGAATTTAGGCTATATGGCATTCAAAATACGTTATCTAAAAGGGGGGTTATAAGGGGGCTTGAATTAGATAAATCGAAATACCTCCCTTATTATTAATTTTCATAAAAAATATTACATAACAAACGTTTCTTTAAAAATAATTTCCGATAAGTTTTATTCCATACAAAATTTTGATAGGATTGATATTTAATGACATAAACGAGTTTCAAAATTACAATAACAATGCCATCTAAGGCGTGTAATGAAATAAGAAACAAATTACTTCGTCTATAAGGGGCCTTGGACAACAAGAATTGAAAGCTATGAAACATAGCCTACAGAGAATGTTTCTGTGTTTGTATTAAGTAATATCGGAAGCTAAATTAACCGATTTGTATAATTAATTATTAATTCACCATTGGAAAGTGTAGTTTCTCTAGATGGACATATTGCTATAATGTTATTACAGTAACTCCTGAGTGAATCGAGGACAGGTAAGATTAAAATAGCTTCTTATGCACAGAAAACTTGATAGGCATTCGTTTCCTGTATTTCCTAAAATAATTTTTATGACCAAATGAGTGGTCTCTGGATCAAAATGATCGCATTTTAATTTTTTAAATACAATTTAAATTAAGTAACATGATAAACGATTTGTCCTTTTATCAAACACGAATGTTCCCTGGATCAAATGTCCTATTTTAATTATGTAATTACTTTATATTTATTGCTAACGGGTGCAGCGGAGCGCACGTGTACGGCTAGTATATAAATATAAATTTACAATTTTTCAATTTTTATAAAATCCATACATAACTTTTTAAATTTAATACTAGAACTATTAGAATTGAAAGATTAGGATATTTAAATATAAATTTGTTATATATTCTTGGGCCTAAATTACTACTATGATTAAATACTGTAGCAATGTTGCATTTTGGTTCAAACAATTTTAAACAATTCATACCTTTTGTTTCATAACTATGAGAATACAATTCAAAATTATTTAGTTTTATGTATGAATTTTATTAATACAATATAATAAATTTGTCTTATGTTAAGTAAATTAAAGTCTAAAAACAATTTTTGAGATGAAAAATCAATATATCTATATATCTCAGAAACTAGTAGTGTTACAGAGCTGAAATTTTTCACGCTAATTGTACATCATATAATGACTTAACGATAGCACTTTCACATTGATATAATATGTATTACAAGATTTAAATACATTTTTGTGTTGAAAATTTCATGTTTTCTCTGTAGAATTTTTATAAAACTATATTTTTATTTTTTAATTGATAAAATCGAGCTACAGAGGTGTGAAAATTATTAGAATAATCTTAATTTTAAAGGTTTTTTTAATAGTTCCTTCACAAATATTCATTGAATTGATGAATATTGGTATATAATATTACTATACTGATGTAGGATATATTTACTACTAACAATGCCGGAAAACATTGTTGTACATTGGTATTTTTCTTATTTTACAATTGTTATGGGAATTCAGAAATTATTATATTATGTTGGCGGAATTGGAAACATCAAAAATTAATTAAGAAATGCTTTAAACAAATTGTTCTTTGTGTTTACTTTGTTGTGAAGGTTCAAATGAACGTATACATCTGTTTTGTGCATATAATTTTTTGTTTCGAATTCCGCCAACATAATATAATAATTTCTGAATTCCCATAACAATTGCAAAATAAGAAAAATACCAACGTACAACAATGCTTTCCGGCATTGTTAGTAGTAAATATATCGTACATCAGTATAGTAATATATACCAATATTCATCAATTCAATTAATATTTGTGAAGGAACTATTAAAAAAAATTTAAAATTAAGATTATTCTAATAATTTTCACACCTCTGTAGATCTAGAATTTTGCTAGTAAACGTAGATAAGTATATTGCAAATATGTATGAAAAGTTTAGCCATGTAGATTAACCAGTTTTCAAGAGAAAGGTACATGAATTTAACAACTTTTTTTTTGTTTTTTTTTTCCTCCCTTCTTTTATTTGAATACAATTTTTTTTAACAGAATTATAGCAGTTAATATAACTAACTGACTACCAATGTAATCCTAAAAGCATGTAAAGTAACATGTAAAAATTTGAAAATAACACCTTTTATACTTTCGGAGAAATAACCACTTAAAATCATATTGCGCATTATGAAAACACCTAGACTACCTTGTCCCCTTAATGCTTTCCATCCTATGGACAGTTGGTTCATTTCCCGTCGCATTGCTCTGGCCAATTTCTTGTTGCAAAACTGTTATTGCGAAAACACTCGTTTTTAAGCAAACCGATATAATTATATTCAAAATTTTAGGCCTATTGGATTTTGTGTTCACTGGACTATTGCACCGCATGTACAGTCCAGCAACTTGTATTGTTTACCACCTATAAACAGCTGCTTATGAAGAACAGTTAGTGATATGGCTAATTTATGACAGCACAAATCATACAATATGTTAATCGAACAGGAAGATAAACGCTTGTCTTGAATGACAGTTGTTGAGAATTAACGTCTCCAGATAACATAACCTTTGCACAATTTCCATATTAGATAAGACTATGTGTCATTCTCTTACTAATGCTGGTATAATTTTGTGAAATGTAGGTGTAAATATCATCGCAACTGCTGTGTGGCTACTGAAAATGTGAAGGGAATTAACCAACCCGATATATGGTGTTTATATTTGCCTCTGAGTTGTTCCTTTAAACCTATGGAGAGCGCGAGAATAAATAATAAACTTAGAGAATTTTCATCGCCTCATGAAAAGAAATTATAAGCAAACTGCCTTGAAATATCAATGGAAATACACGAAGAAAATTACGCAAATGTAGATGCGATGGAATTTGAAATACGTATTTGAAGATGTATTCGTATTCGAAGAAAAAAGTCTACTTTCCCCATTAATTGAGCCTAAATGTCATACAAGTACAGCTCTTAAACATGGTGCTAGTTTCGGTCCAAGACTTTATAATAAAATTACAAACCATTTTCTAAATTTGAATGTTTCAAAATTGAAACTTTTAAAAAAGAAATTTATAAAATTATTCATGATATATAATATTAACAATTGTGTGTATTTCTGTCGACTATATACATGATTTTATTGAATATCACCCGCTTCTGTATGATTGTCAATTTATATTAAATGTGTTTTTTCTCTCTTTTTCTCTTTCTTCTCTTTTTTTGCTCTTGTGTGTTATTTACTGGTTTGAATTAAGTTACATACAGTATTTAGTAAACTGTCCTTCTAAATTTTCTGTTATATTATTGACTAAGACCACACCGTACACGAGCCTGGCTCTTACGGTAGTGGCTAGAAACATTTTTGTTTTATAATTTTAATATTTGTACTCACTAGCTACCTAGCTAGTTAAATAAATAAATAAACACACAAACAAACAAACAAACAAATACATAAATAAATAGACAGATAGATAGATAGATAGATAGATAGATAGATAGATAGATAGATAGATAGATAGATAGATAGATAGATAGATAGATAGATAGATAGATAGATAGATAGATAGATAGATAGATAGATAGATAGATAGATAGATAGATAGATAGATAGATAGATAGATAGATAGATAGATAAATAAATGAATAGATAGATAAATAGATAAATAAATATATAGATAAATAAATAAATAAATAATAAGTAAATAAATAAATGAGTGAATGAGTGAATAATTTAATGAGTGAGTGAGTGAATAAGTGAATAAGTAAATAAATACGTAAATAAATAAATAAATAAATAAATAAGTAAATAATTAAATGAGTCAATAAGTGAATAAGTAAATAAATACGCAAATAAATAAATAAATGAGTGAATGAGTGAATTAGTGAATAATTTAATGAGTGAGTGAGTGAATAAGTGAATAAGTAAATAAATACGTAAATAAATAAATAAATAAATAAATAAATAAGTAAATAATTAAATGAGTCAATAAGTGAATAAGTAAATAAATACGCAAATAAATAAATAAATAAATAAATAAATAAATAAATAAATAAATAAATAAATAAATAAATAAATAAATAAATAAATAAATAAATAAATAAGTAAATAAATAAATAAGTAAATAAATAAATAATGTAATGTTAACAGTCACTCAAAGAAGTGTTGTCGAAAATAGCCATAAATTCATTTAAATATGAGCTCCTGATATACGACTAAAATGCAGGTCATTGATGATACGAACTACAAAGGAGAGTACGACCGGCACCGTGAGTCGGGTCTCGGCATAGCTCAGATGGAAAGAGCGCTCAGCGCATAAAGTTGAGAGGTCCTAGGTTCGATTCCCGGTGTAGGAACGAATTTTTCTCCAATAATAGGTATGTGCATGTATGTCTACTTATAGTCATTGATTATTCAATGAAGACGGCAAGGTTCTCATATATGAATATAAAGTATATAGAAAAATCGCAGGTCTGGTCGGAATTCGAACCCGGACTGTCTGTGTGAGAAGCTGAAGTTCTGACCACACCGCAGGGGGTACCCAAAGCATTATATGGGGTAAATGTATTCCTCTGTAATTTGTAGGGTCTCTTTTTTTCTCCTCTTTTGAACATCAACGTGGTTGTACCACAGTCTACTATATACAGTCACGAAGCTTGGGGTGATTTTTTGCATTTCTCACGATAGTTGCTAGCCGCTTGGAGCGCTGAGAGTACTAGGAACAATAGACTGTCACTGCCATTCTGATCTAATATAGGCCGTATGGCAGACCATGTGACTCGCTTAACCCGATCACGAAGGGCGGAGTTTCAACCATATAAATTAAATGGAATGCATAAAGATTAACACATATTTATCTAAAATGTAGTGTAATTGCATTAATAAAATTTAAAACAATGATTAGGAGACACTTCAGACATAATTCCTTGCGAGTTAAGGTGTAATATTATTTATGGTGTGAAAATTACATTGTTCGTATGTGTAATACCTGCCTTTATTTCGATTAAATATTACGAAATTCTTGTACATTAATTTATGCACGATTCAATAATTTTCAGTTGCACCGCACGAATATTTAGATATGTTGAAATTATAGGTTATGTTTACTGTACCAGTTGCCCCTTTCTGTCTAATTTTAGTGGTCTCCAATGCCCTGTCACTACATATGTATGTTATGTCATATGGAATATATAGGTTATGTTTACTATATTTAACTTATATTTCTATATTCGCAATTATACATTATAATTAAACGTAATGTCATGTATGACACCCGTCACATTCTATTTGTCTGTATTTTAATACTACAATTGAGTACTGAATTATTGCATTTATCTACTACCTAAGAGACGAAGTAACACAATCGTACGTACACTAATTTCATAGGAGTGGTATGGTAAATTTTCTGTCTACAATTAAGGAAGGTAGATGTGCTAAATTAAAATCACAATATAAATTCGTTTTTAATAAACCTCAAAATAGCTTCCATTCTAAACTTAAAATGTTGATGCGAACAGATTATGTTAACGCGTAAAATTCTCTTCATATTAAAATAACACAGTTTTGTAATTATTTCTGCAACATATTATGCAACAAGAAGTAAACGGAACTCATGGACACATTACACTAAATAAAGCTTAGCAATGATAAGCAATAAAGTTATGGTATAATATTTCACTGACCTCCATACCCTGAAATAGAGAACCCGAACATACATTACGGCCTGGTCTAGATCGAAAAGGCATTGACTGTGCCGTATTTCGCTTTGTTGTGAAAAGTTGTGTAAACTGTGAAATGTTCGTTATCGGTTGTAATAATTGTACATGGCTAAAATACAATAATTTGAATAATAATATGGGACAAGGAGACGTATGTGGTACTATAAATATTGTAAGAAAAAGAGGTCAGATTTATCCTTCTCCCGAAAAATCCAGGAAGGTGAGTTTATAAAATATAATATATACTTTATGAAAATAATATATAAACCTTATGTATTTCACATTTCAATAGTGGAAGGAAGATGTTAATTTTTTCAAAAGAATACGATATCGAAAGTACAATACATTTTATCGTCTGCTGGGGAAAGGGTCTGTGATGAGGCGATATTAGCGATCCTGGTGGTTAGCAACTATCTATGGATGCATATTTCAACTGTCTATGTTTGCATATTTAGTAAGTATTGAGCTTCGTGACTGTATATACTAGACTGTGGCTGTACTTTAAACTCATACCCGTAAATGTTTTCCTCTGGCAAATTGCTCTCCCAACTCTAGATAATCAGGATGAAATGCTTGTAGCACTGTTGATCCAATATTGGCAATGGGATTACACGCTTCCGAAGAACTGTGGACATTCAGAGTAAAAACAAACGACGCACAACTTTGCAGAAAAAAGAAACACGCGGCCATGTACTTCATCATAAAACATACAAGCTTTCGGCAACTGAAGCACTGACAGTAAAAATATGATTAATAAACATGTTAGAAATGTAATTATTTAAGTATATTAAAAGATAATTAAATAATTAAGTATTTAATTTCCATACAACGAAACTCTATTACAATTATATTTCAATGAATCTGCAAACACGAACAATTTTAATGCAATTAAAATGATTAGTTCGATATTTTCTCATTCTACGAAATATAGGGAATTTATTATGTTGCTATAGAAATTAATTACAATGCCATTCCGGAAATATATAGGGTATTTCAAAAGTTAGTTCAAACATTAAACCGCTATAAATATTATAATATTTGAGATAGGAAAAAAACAAAAACATCACAGTGTTGGGCAAACAACGGGGTTTACAAAACATTGGGAACATGTCCGCCGTTCTCTTGTTTAACGTACAGCAGGGATGAGACGATATTAGCTCCCAATCATGGTAGAAGAGCTCGACCTTGATCACGAGCGCATAGCGCATCCACTAGATAGCGTCGTAACATAGACATCAGGGATGTACATGCACAAGCAGCGAATAAAGGCAGCAATTATTACAATAACTTGCGTTACTAAATTTCTGGCTATGCAATAGGGCTAATTACTAAGTTATTTAATATACATGTACATATATAAACAAATCGCAAAGGAAAGGGTTTTTTAGGAACAAAAAGAGAAATAGGAAAAGTTAATTGTATGTAAACAATTTTCTTGTTAAAAGCAATTATTTATTATGTAAATACTTCACTTCATTGGTTAGGAGAAACTAATAGGGTCTACCTGCACGACGTGTGTGATCTTTAAGTACTTTTGAGTATCTGTTGAAAAAATAATAACGACAATATTGATTGAAATAGAGTATATTGATTGTGTGATTGTGAAAATGTAGTCCGTACTCTCCAGTCGTGATTATGTAATGAGTTTTCTTAGAGCGATTTGTGAGATGCACGTAACACGAAAAAACAAATTGATTAAATTAAGATATTGAGAGCCATCGTAATTTTTGGGGGTCAATCATTTAAGGGGATAACTTATGTACGATTTTTAAAACTTCCACAATTTCGGCCAAAATATGTGAAATTTAAACTATATAAACAGATCTATAATAATATAATAAAGAATCCAGTATAGGGCAGCTAAATTTGTTAAAGGTAAAAGAAAAGATGGGAACGATACGATAAAAGAACTTAAATGGGAAACTTTGGAAAACAGACGTAGGAAAACTAGAATAACATCATTGTATAGAGCACATCTAGGTCAGAAAGCATGGGTAGACATAACGGCTCGGTTAGAAAAGCCAACGTACTATGGTAGGAACGATCATGATTTTAAAATCAAATGTAGGAAACAGAAAACGGATGTAGGTAAATTTATCATTTTTAAATAGAACTATAAATGATTGGAATGACCTACCTGCAGCGGTCTTTGAGGGCTGTCCTTCCTTAAGGAGATTCATGAATAATTAAAAAAAGTTGTATATAAAGTGAAAATTAAAATTAAGGTGACATTCAACATTTAATTTTTTTAAGGTGACATGTATTTATCTAGCCTGACGAGTTTACTTCCTTGGTTTGAATTGTAAATTATTTAAAACTAGCGTGTAAGAGGGCTTTACACTAGAAATGTTTAGTTTAAATGTAGTTCTGTTTATAAGTATGCATAAGGGTGTAATTATTTGACTTATTTGAACTGTTGTATCAGTGAAGCGAGGTGAGTCAGTGAAGTTATGGTTTTACAGTGCAGTGAACAGTTCCGATCAGTGATAATTTATAGCGTCAATGAAATGTGTTCTATAGTGTCAGTGAAATGTGTTACAGAGTGTCAGTGAAATGTGTGCTAAAGTGTCAGTGAAATGCGTCATAGTGCCACTACAGGGAATGAGATGAGAGTAAAGTGAAAGACTATTGAAACTTATGTAGGACCTATACATAATTATGTAGGTTGTGTTGTAAAATTAGGTGTTTTATTTTATGTTTTATTATTATTGTGTTAAATTGTATTGTGTATTCTTATTGTATTGTGTATAAAATTGTATATGTGTTGTAAATTGTATTATGTATTGTAAATTTTATTGTGTATTGCTTATCATTTTATTGTGTATTGTTAATATTGTATATACCACTGCCACCGGGTGCTTGCCCACTTGCAGTGTAAATAAATACATACATACATACATATCATCTGTACAAAATTTGGTGCAATTAGGTCTAATAGTTTTGAAATTATATTTTTAAGTATATTCTATATTGACGTTACTAAAAAAGCTCCTTGCATCAAAGTTTTCAAAATGTTTAGTCCATATTTGCTCAAAATCCTGAAAATAGTTATTGGAATAAAAGTGAATTGGCTTTTTGAGCTTAGTAATAGTATAAGTTAAAGTGCAATCAAAGATAAAATATTATTTCTAAATTAAAGAAACACGTAGTCTAATAAAAGTAAATATCCAGAAATAAGCAAACAATTAAAACATCAACAATACATTTAAAATAAAGAAATAAAAGGAATCTAGATACAATCTACTGACCAAAATGTAAATTAATTTACCTTCGATGTCAATTCCGAAATGAATTTATTTCTCTCTTCTCCTGAATAATGCCTGTATATATATATATATATATATATATATATATATATATATTTTTTTTTTCATTTTGCGTCTCATAATGCCGTTTTACGTTGCTTTTTTGCAAATGATATATTTTTTACACAACAAACACTGGACTTCATCACCATGTTCGAAGCATAAATATTGTATCTTCCACTCTTCCTTGAAAGCTTTAAGCGCTTCCGTTCCGTCATGTTCTAAGATCTGTACATCCTTTAGCAATGTTTACAGGTAAAAGAGCTCCGCGCGCGCGCAGCGGGCATGAAACAGCTCTCGCTCGAAAGTACTAGTCACCATCGCAAGACTGACGTACAGCATTCTGTCTGCGACACCATGCACAGCATTTTGCAGATAATGTCTTGGAATATTAATCTCCAGATTTTAATCCGGTCGACTTTTGGTTGTGGGATTACCTTAAAGAACTAGTTTTCCTTACACATTCAACAACCCTACTGCAACTGAAATATGCCATCTCGCAAGAAACTGCCAATATTCCAAGACATTATCTGCAAATTGCTGTGCATGGTTTAGCAGACAAAATGCTGTACGTTGGACAAGAGAGCGGCAGACATCTTCCCAATGTTTTGTAAACCCCGTTGTTTACCCAACACTGTGATATTTTTGGTTTTTCTGTATCTCAAATATTATAATATTTATACCGGTTTAATGTTTGAACCAACTTTTGAAATACCCTATACTTTTTCACACGATCGTGTTTTTGTTGTATTTACAGCTACCGGTATTGCTGTTAGGCCTTGAAAGTTAGAATTCCCACACAGAAACTTGTTGCTAAGGAAACCATTCTTCATAATATAAAACTATACTGAAATAGACCCATTACAGTGCACTTATAGTTAGCTCACTTAGTTACCATTACAGTATGGTTTAGGAAGGCTTTGGAATAATATTGCTCTAAATTTTCAATGTAAAAAATCTGTATTTGCAATTTTAAAAACATAATCGTGCTAAAAATATTGTACAATACACGTTTGTGAAGTGCATTACAAAATCTCGGAAATTGAAAACTTTCCCTGGATTTTGTAAAAAGCACTTCCAATCTTGTATTGTAATATAGACCTACTATTCTAATATTGTTGACATAAATAGTAATATGCGTTACAAGAGCGGTATGTTGAAGTTTATATGTTCGAGGAAAAGTTTGAAAAAGCGAAACGTAGTTGAGCTTTTTAATTTCCGAGAATTGAAAGAAAACATACCGCTCGTGTATCGTACATTATTTTGTGGGAAGATCGTTTATTACATACCTGAAAGAGGAATTTCTAATTAGTTGCAATGAAATCTCCATCTTGGTTTCTGTTCAACGACGGCAAATTTGCAAAACAAAAATATCTATCTTCAACATTGTTGCTTTAAAATGTTTTCTGTGTTTACTCTACTGTGTTTACTGATATACGTCTGTCTTTTTTTTCCCCAGTCTATGATGAGTCTGGAATCTTGTTGATTTTTTCACGGCATCACGAATGCAGTAACTTTAGTGGAGTTGTAGAGTTTACTTAATTTTTGCAAATATTTAAAAACAATAATTAACAGTGAAATTTAGGTGAAATTGCAGTGGTAAGTTTCCAACTTATAATTATTACTATATTGAACGTCTCTAAAAATAATATGTTAAAAGCCTAAAGCAGTAAAATCAATATGTCACTTAAGCGGTAAGAAGAGGTAAATTGTTATGTGTGTTAGGTTGGGAATACTGAACGTGGTATTTTAGACTTTCCACGGATTGGTTTTGTGGGGAAACCAAGCAAATACGCACGATATCGCACAAAAGAGAGTTATGCCAACCATTTATCTGTACACCAGGTGAGTAAAATGTACAGAATACAGCTTGTAGTTTTCCTATTTTTAATTTTATGAAAAAAACTACAGTAAGCTAAGCTTTTGTCTATGATTATTTAATTCATGGTCCACTGAAGGCCCATTCAAAATGAAAACATTAACGCCAGGACATAAATTTATGACTAGTCAGTTTATGTTTTGTAAAAACTCAATAAAACACCATCAGTTCTAAATTTCTTACGAAGTAAGATCAAAGATTTTCATAGCTCAGTTTTCAAGTCATGAATCTGGGATGCAGTGACAAAATTGGTAAACAAGCAAGCATCGTCACCAAGCCTAAACTGTGGCACAAGTTCAATTAAAATTGAAGAGTCCACTGCAAGAATGATGGATGTCACTTTCCTGTCGAAAATGAGCCAAGACTGTCAATGCATAGCTTAAGACATATAGAAAGTACATACAGAGTTATATGGCATTAACACTGATGGTCATTGTCCAGTAGTGATCGGAAAATCTCAGTTAAGCTTTGAGCACTAAGCATTTCAAACTTTCAATTGGTTCTCCTGCAAAATGTATTCCAAATGACATCCATCATTCTTGCAGTGGACTCTTCAATTATCACAGTACCCGAGACACATGTAGGCTCCATTTCTAGCTCTCATTACCTAAACACAGAGTAAGCTATGGACGAAACTAACATACGTAATATCGTACGTGAATAAAGTAGGACAATTTATAAAAAAAAATATACATATAAATTCCAAAATTATAGAATACAAATGAAGAGTCCACTGCAAGAATGATGGATGTCACTTTCTTGTCGAAAATGAACCAAGACTGTCAATGCATAGCTTAAGACATGTAGAATGTACATAGAGAGTTAAATAGCATTAACACTGATAGTCATTGTCCAGTAATGATCGGAAAATCACAGTTAAGCTTTGAGCGCTAAGCATTTCAAACTTTCAATTGCTTCTCCTGCAAAATGTATTCCAAATGACATCCATCATCCTTGCAGTGGACTCTTCAATTAAAGAATAACTTTATTGTGTTGGATAAGATATTTTTTTGTAATAGAGAAAGAGTTACGTAATTGAAGGGTTCAGAACCATAGTGGGCCAAGCGCCATTTACTAAAACCGTAGAAAACAAGGGTTAAAATGAAAATGATTGATAAAATGGCAAACTTACTAGTAATTATTATACAAGCACACGTGGCTTACAGCTGTTTCGGTGTATACTGTTGCAAACACACCCCTACAACAGGCAGCGATATCAAGATGACGCCATGATCTAGTAGGCTCTGATGATGGTGTACAGTATACACCGAAACAGCTTATATAATTAACACTAGTTAGTTTGCTATTTTATCAATCATTTGTATAATTAACACTAGTTAGTTTGCTATTTTATCAATTATTTGTATTTAAGTGTTAAAAGTAGTGTACGCAAGATTCAAGATGGGTTAAAATGAAGTTATTACCATAATTCAAAGGAAACATATAGCAAGTAATATAAAGTATACACATTAAAACTAAATGATATGTCAATCTTCATTAAACTATGATATTCACTTAACTTTAACCCTTGCTTTTTCTCCGTTTTTAATAAATGGCGCTTGGCCCACTATGGTTCTGAACCCTTCAATTCTCTAATAGCCGACATTCACTATTAAAGTATCTAAAATATAATGAGCCAGTGCATTTTCGGGGGTTCATCTTTAAGGCTCTTCCAACAGGAATGATTTTCCTTCTTAACTTGAGCGTTGAAAGCAGAACCATTTCGGGTCTTATAGATAGCCACGTGTTGCAGCGCTTCCTATGGTGGAAACATTTCAAAGTTAGGAAATGTCTGTCATTTCTGCTCCTTGTCTAGAAAATTAACTTTGCGTTGCTCTAATTCTGAAACGTTGAGAAATGTTTTGTCTTCTGCATATGGAATCTCGTGTCGTGCAGTGAAGTCAGAGAAAATTTCTACGAACAACAGAAATGAAAATACTAAGGATATTCTTCACCTTAGGCAGTTCAGTATTAGAACACTGGCTCGTTCTTCTGCAAACTTGGCTTTGAATTCTGGTACGTACGGTAGAAGAGAACCTTGTATAGTAGTGGCAAAAAAACCGGACCGACCCTTGTAGCTGATTTCAGAGCCTTGTACACTCCAGAGCACGATAGATTGGTAACTAAGACTTTCGTGGTTCGAATCCTGCCTGGGAAGGAATTTTTTTTGTTCCTTATTCAAATTTATTCCCAATACCTTTCGATTGCAGCGATATTTTACTATTTAATTAACATATTATTCCCAGAACATGAATTTTACCAGCAATCGAAACGTATTGGGAATAAATTTAAATAAGGAACAAAAAAAAGTTTGCTTCCCAGGCAGGATTCGAACCACGAAAGTCTTAGTCACCAGTCTGTCGTGCTCTGGAGTGAACAAGGCTCTGAAATCAGCTACAAGGGTCGGTCCGGTTTTTTTTGCCACTACTGTACATTAATTCACAGAGATAATAGATCAAGTCAATGCGAACAAGTTTTGTCAAATAAGTTTTTTATATGTCCAATAGTTCTGGAAATACGAAATGCAACGTGTTGCAACGCTGCAAAGAGCAGCAGTGCTCCTTAAGGTCATTGCTCCGCAATTGGAATCATCCACTCCGCAAGATTTGCGACAAGAGAATGTAAACAATAACGTCTCATCAGATACGTTTACTGTATCCTAGATCAAAATGGAAAGTATTCAATTAATTAATTACGTAAATTGTTTGGTTTTTAATATTCTTTATTACGTTATAACCTCTTTAACTCTAAATGTAAAATCACAGTCTAGTATATACAGTCACGAAGCTCAATACGTAGTAAATATGCATCCATAGATAGTTGCTAACCACTAGGATCGCTACTATCGCTTCATAAGAGACAATGCGAAATAGTACCTGCACAGTCTAATGTTTCTAGTACCCTCACAACTCAAGCTTCGGTCGACCAAGTGACCGTTTCCCATTTGGACGATACTTCATTATTGCCTTAGGGATCCTGGATGAAGCCATTCTTGAGACGTGTTCCTTCCAGTTTAACTGATATCTGGAGATATAGTCCAGTATTGATGACACATTAAGTTCTTGAAGGATATCTTCATTTTCTTTCGATCCCATTTAGTGTAGCCAGCTGTTCGGAGCATGAATCTCATCTCGTAAGCTGTTAGTCTGCTTTCATCTTTTGTCCTTATAGTCCACGCTTCACTCCCATAACATAGGACTGGTCGAGCTATTATTTCATAAAGACGAGTACGAGTTGATTTTTGTACTAATGAAAGTTTTAAAACTCTATTAATGACGTCCATTGATTTGTTGAATTTTAAAATTTTCTCTGCTAAATCTAAATTTTCAACAAAAGAAAGTTTATATCCCAAATAATTAAACTCATTAATTCTTTCCAAAATTGTGTTATTTAAACAAATGTTCCTTGGTATCGGGTATTTACCACAAAAGGCCATTATTTTTGTTTTGTTAATGGATATTTCCATTGAATATTTTTGAGCTATTAAATTTAAATTATGTACTGACCATTGCAAATCATCTTCAGATGTTGTTAGTAAAACAAGATCATCTGCAAACGTTATTACAGTGATAGTGATATATCCGTGTTTTGTGTCTCTAAAATCTTTCACAATGGCATTCATATAAACGTTAAAAAGCAAAGGAGAGAGGCCACAGCCACCATTATATGGTATTGAAAATGTATTGTTTATTGTTACAATTTTACATTTATGCTTTTGACTGTTATGATATTACTTTCAATAGTAAAAAGGAATATTAAAATTTAAGTAATTTTATTGTAATACTGTAAATTTACATCTGAAAAAGCAATTTGCTTACGGAATAGCGATATATCGATATTTTTCTGCAATATAATAATAATGGTTTATTTTAACTGGCAGAGTTAAGGCCATTCGGCCTTCTCTTCCACTCAACCAGTATGATAAAAAATTACTACAATGCTATGAATATAACATAATTAATACAATACAATACAATACAATACTACAAATACAAGACAATATAATACATAATTAATATAATACAATGACAATTTTTTTCGTCTTCACAACACCAATAAAATAATTAATAATAATAATAATAATAATAATAATAATAGTAATGATAGTCTTATCTAAATTAAATTAAATTATTAAGCACGCTCACCAGTATAATTTCAATTTGACTGCGCCCGTAAGAAATCGTTTAGCCTTTTCTTGAAAGTGGTTATTGTCTGGCAGCCCCTAATCTTCTGAGGTAGAGAATTCCATTCACGGGGAACTGAGACAGTAAAAGAGGATGAATAGTGGGATGTTTTGTAGGCAGGAATTGCTAGGATTTGGCTCTCCTGTGACCTGGTGTTTAGATTGTGATTGGAGGATAATTAGTTAAACCGGGAACGAAGATAATTTGGAGTAGAAGTGTGGAGAACTCGAAACAGAAGAGAGAGCGAATGAACTTTCAATCGTATGTTATATTACAATGTTAAAATTCCTAATATATTTAATTTTTTTAATCCCTTTATGTTTATTAGGTAATTCTGGGTTACTTGTTTGGTAGAGATTTAATTTCCTTTGGTCTGATTTTGTTAAGATTATGAATTTGTGTTTACTAAGTTGCAGCCAGGATAAAGATTTGAACGAGGGTGTAATGTGGTCAAATTTGTGAGCATTGCTGATGAATCTGACACACATATTGTGCACACGCTGCAGCTTGTTCGATTATCGAAATTAGTTTTGCAATATATTGCAATATGAGTATATCGGTATTTAATTTATTTCCTCCATCCCTATTCCAGAATGTGGAAAGCTTTCAACAACTCGATAAGCACTGAAGTCATTGTAGTATGACTCTACTGAATATATTACATATTTATACGTTAATTGCTTTCTTAAATAAAGTGAGGACATTCGTACGTGAGAGTTTATGCATACTCTTCCTTCAGACAAATTACTGTAACACGAACATAAGAGTTTCCAGCTGTTGTTATAACTCATTCATAAAAAAAAACAGTTGAACATTACTCACCTCTCGTTACGTCACGCGATAGCCTGGAGCGGTGAAGGGGCAATCAACCTGGAACAGAGAGACTCGGATGATACATAAATTCAATGCTTGTTACCGCGTAAGGCGCTCAAGTACGGGCAGGAGAGCTGTAAAAGTCACACCGTGTGTGTAATTCATTCAGTATACGTACCAGTAAACTCAATCTGTCGGATCCGATCGTAAGGGAAATAAAGAGAACACAAAATATCGGCAGAGGTGCTTCCAATATTCTCATCAGAAGGATGAAGAAAAAAAAATAGGTGATTCATAGGATCTCTGTAAATGCGTGAAGAGTTTTATGCTCTCGGTTGGGTGTTAGAGTGATGTTCAAATTTTTTTGGACGATCGTAGTCTGTTTACATGCCTAGTATGTTGACAATACCACGCGTTGCCAGGGGTCTGTTTCTGAAAAATACTAGTTTAGTAGTCCACCAGTTACTAGTTACGAGAGTATATTTCACCGGGGGCCTGTTTCTCAAAACTCACGGACTAGTAATACTAGTCTGTACAGTAGTAATATTAGTTTATTTTACAAGTTTGTGTTTCTAGAAACTACAAGAGTAAAGTAGTAGTTACCAGTTCACAGACTAGTGGTCGATTTCACCAGTTCATAAGTGATTCTGTTTCTCAAAATGCTAATCTAGTTGATTATACTAGTATTTAACAGGAATATTCCTACAAGACTCTAAAGACTGGTGATTTCTATATTATCAGTTACCAGTGACAACCTTTCTCACATAATCAAAACAAAATATTTTAGTTATTTTTTTAATAAATGTGGTTTAGTGATTTCGATTGTTGTGAGAAGAGCTAAAACTATATCGAGAAGGAACAAAACAGAATCTACTAGAGCTGGTGAAATATACTCTGGTACCTAGTAACGGTGAACTACTAAACTAGTATTTTTGAGAAACAGGCCCCTGCTCTCTGTTTCTCAAACTATTTTACCAGTCTAGTAACTTGTGACAATTTTTCAGTAGTCACATGATCTGTTTCACTAGTCAGCTGACTGAATTCATTTGTTTATAGTCATTGGTAAGTATTTTTATTTGAGGTTAGAAAGCTAAGTTGTTTGTTTTGGTTTCGATTTCTCTTTTCGGTTGAAATTCCATCAACTGAAAACAAATTAACTATACTCAATATGATTAATGAATCAAAGGATATATTATTCGGTGCTTTTTCAAGCATGTTAACAAAAAATGATAAAGTACACGAATGGACAAACAATTTTGTAAAGTGTTAGGCTGTGGAACTGATACCTCAGAACAAAGTTTATGCATACGTTAGGGACACTTACTGGCCCAACATTAAGAAAGAAACTTTGACGAGTACCAGTTCAAGTTCACAGTACATATGATGTAGCTAGTGGGCCTACTGCCGACATGAATGCCGCTTATGACTTGATGAAAAATTCGCTTTTTTTTTTTTTTAGTTTTAAATTTGATATATTCATAAATTATTGTCGTTTTATATTTAATTTGTAGGCTGAAGTTGATAATGTCAGAAGAACTGGCAGTGGAGGAGGAAAGCCAGCAAAAATTACTGCAGTTGATGAATTGGTATTAGATTATTAGGAAAAAATTCTGCAAGTGTTGCTGGCCTAGGACAGAAAGACCAGATGGCATTGGAAAATAATCAACATCCCGATTTGTAGAGCAATTTGTATTTGAAGCTTTGCTGACAATGTATGATTTCTATTTGTTTGTCTTGTTATGGCAGGTCCCACTACATTTAACAACTCTTCAAGCTTTTCAGCACTTTACCTAAACCGTTCATTATATTTAAACAATGAATCCTTAAAGGAATAATAATTTTTCTTTCTCGATATAGTTTTAGCTCTTCTCGCAATAACTCCATCACTTCAATCGGCATCACTAAACCACATATTAAAAAAATAACTACAATATTTTGTTTTGATTATCTGAGGAAGGTTATCACTGGTAACTGATAATATAGAAATCACCAGTCTTTAGAGTCTTGTAGGAATATTCCTGTTGAATACTACTATAATCAACTAGATTAGCATTTTGAGAAACAGAATCACTTATGAATTGGTAAAATCGACCAATATTACTAGTCTGTGAATTGGTAGCTACTACTTTACCCTTGTAGTTTCTAGAAACACAAACTTGTAAAATAAATACTAATGTACAGACTAGTATTACTTGTCTATGAGTTTGAGAAACAGGCCCCTGGTAGATATACAAACAAAAGAAAGAACAGTGTTATAGGGAAGTAAAATGATCACAAAGGGAATCTTTATTTAGAAAAAATATACGTGGTAGTACAATTTGTAGTTATGGAACGTTAATGAAGCAGTATTGCATCCTCTGGTACGTGAACTAATACCTCTGCCATCAAAGAACTATCAAAAAACTATTAAATCTAATATAAATTACTTTCAGGCATCCAAATTTAACTCCTGAATAAACACTGAATCAATTATTTACATCGGAACAAGAGAAGCTACATAGTGTCCTAGCAACGACTTGCATTTGTTTCTTATAGCACTAATTTTCACATACGAAATAAATTTTATTGATCTTCAATATTTTAATCAATTTAAATGACTATCGCCAAAATTAGTATACAATACGTTATGTGTTAAGCACATTAACAAAATCTCGGAAATGCGGGGGGGGGGGGGAAATGAGACAAATTCGATTTTTTTCTGACTTTTCCTCGATTCTGTAATAATGCATTTACCACACTTCTACCGCAATATACTATACTATTAAGGAATTATTGATTCTTATTTATGACTAGCTTAAATTACCCGGCGTTGCCCCGGTTTTAAATTTTGGTCTATTTCTAAATAAACTTATCGGAGACCTCGGCAAGGGAACTATATAGAGCCAAAACGAACCATATTTACTTATGTTTTCTCCTCCCTAGTGACGGATATTAAAGAAAGTGCCACTAATATCCAAAGAAACTGACTAATCGAAATAATTCCATCTCACCTATGAATAGAGTTTTAACAACAATAAGACCTTATGCTGCAGGGATATTTAAGATATTTAACATTGTGATTGATGATAATATTTATCGTACCACGGCATTATGCATTATTAAGCCTTTCTGCCCACAATATATTTAATTTCCTTCTAGGCCAAACTACAATCTGTAACGGATGGATTCTATCAAATACATGAATTTCAGGGTGTTTTGCAGTAACGGAGACTATACTCATCAGAATTCACTCTCCTGGAGAAGGCAATGTAGAACACTACCACAACAGAAAATCATATTTTTCTATAAACGGCCAAGTCATTAGTGACCATAACTTATTAATAAGAGACGGGTTAACAGTAACAGTACACTAGGCTCTATATTATTATTGCAATATTATAATATTGTAATATTATCACAAATATTACTATAACTTATAATAATTGCTTAAAATCGAATGGCTATAATAGCAATACGTGGGATAAAAACATCATCTTCTTTCGTTTTTCCAGTTAATATTGCCACTCATATTACGTTTCGCATGAGTTTTTGACACAAATTATTGTTAGTGCATAATTTTGGTGAGTCAATATTTCGCAATAGTAGGTCTACTATGGCTATTCAATATTAAGTAAATTATGTGGTAGCAATCCTTGTAGTTTGAAAGAATTCTAGAATTCAATTGGATAAAACAGCCTGCTCACTATCTACAAAACTGCATCGAGGAATTCATAATACGGTCCTGGACTGCGTAAAGATACTTATTGCATGAATTATCTCGTTTTAGCCTTCGTGATGTGTAACAACAATGTAATTTAATTTCGTGTTAAAATTTCCAAGGCCTCCTGAAAGTCTATGTTGAATACAACAGACAATAATAAAGAACAATTGACTGTAGAAGATTTTGCATTTTAATATAATACATGAATATTTGATCTATTTATTTTTATTTTTTATATATTTAATTAATTTAACTTCCATTTGCACAATTTTAATGTAGCCTATGTTCTTCTCCTGGTTATGAAGGTTAAATGTGCAAACTTTGGCACATATCGGTCAAAGCGTGTAGATTTGTATAGAGAACATAGACACACACACACATATACATACATACATACATACATACATACATACATACATACATACATACATACATACATACATACCCACATTCAATTTTATATATTAAGATTGTGAATATGAGTGTGAAATAAGTTTAATGTAATTTATGTGTCATATTATTATTGACAGATATTTTGCCTATATTTCTATATCATATACTTGTACAAGTATTTACAATGGAATTACTGTATTTCATCTGAACTGGATAGTTGGAGAGCCTTTAGTATGGGTCTATGATAAGAGAAATAATAAATATAATTCCTGCAAGAAAATAAGTGTACGCATCTCTCTACTACTATTCCATACAGCTCGACTGTGAAGAACCTTGGTATTTATATGGATTGTCACTTGGAATGGAATGAACAAGTGAATCACACTTCTAAAAAAAATATTTTCTATTATTCACTCATTGAAACGACTGAAGCACTTTCTTCCTGATAAATTAAAATTAATCCTTGTACAAACACTCGTGATGCCACACTTCGACTACTGCGATATTATATTAAGTAACCTAAATGCAAATTTGAGCAACAGGCTACAACGTGTGCATAATGCGTGCGTCCGTTATATTTGTAATATTCATAAGTATGATCATATTTCCCCGTCTTTCCAAACTGTGTCCAAACTATGCGATCGACGAGCCCTGCATTCTCTTGTTCTCGTATTTCAAATTCTGCGCACCGCTACCCCAATCTATTTGGCTTCTCGTTTTCAAAATTTATCCGCATATCATCAGCTAAGTACAAGATCTCATCATAACAATTTACTCATTATACCTCACCAAAGACATCTTTATATTCTTCATCTTATACAGTTTCAGTTGCTAGAAATTGGAACTCGCTACCGAGTGATGTAAGGGGTTGTTGGACAATAACTTCATGTAGGTCAAAATTACTTAAACTCTTACTTAACAAATTAACTGCTGATTAATATTTATTACATATAATGAAACTAACATCTGTCCATTCTTATTATTATCATTAATTTCTCTAAATACATTTATAAAACCTCTAATGGCAATTACATTAATATTCTCATTATAGAAATATATTTTAGACATATATATATTTTTTTTCTCCCTGTAACATAGTCCTAGTAAGCTTATATTAAATTAATTTTCATCATTTTACTAGCTATCTCAAATCTCAAATTAATTATAATTGATTGAATTAAATTAGCTCATAAATTACGTTACTATTTTACCTTATAGGTTTATCTAAATTTAAATAAATATGTAGTTTACTAGTCGTTAAAACTGAGGAATATTGCTGGAGAACCTTTTAAGTGTAGTGTAAATATTTGTAATTTAATTATGTATTGTATTGATTAAGGCTGGTTGAGTGGAAGAGAAGGCCTTATGGCCTTAACTCTGCCAACGAAAATAAAACATTATTATTATTATTATTATTATTATTATTATTATTATTATTATTATTATTATTAGAAAACACCATACCAAAGTAAGAGACTGATCCGTTGCTAAGCAACTGACAGCAGATGTTGACATTTTCGTAACATTTTATTCATTTGACACTCGAGCATAAACGTTTCAGTCTGATCTGTTGCTAAGCAACTGATGTCAGATGTTGACATTTTCGTAACATTTTATTCATTTGACACTCGAGCATAAACGTTTCAGTCTGATCTGTTGCTAAGCAACTGATGTCAGATGTTGACATTTTCGTAACATTTTATTCATTTGACATTCGAGCATAAACGTTTCAGTCTGATCTGTTGCTAACCAACTGATGTCAAATGTTGACATTTTCGTAACATTTTATTCATTAGCATAAACGTTTGTCTGATCTGTTGCTAAGCAACTGACGTCAGATGTTGACATTTTCGTAACATTTTATTCATTAGCATAAACATTTCAGTCTGATCTGTTGCTAAGCAACTGATGTCAGATGTTGACATTTTCGTAACATTTTATTCATTTGACACTCGAGCATAAACGTTTCAGTCTGATCTGTTGCTAAGCAACTGATGTCAAATGTTGACATTTTCGTAACATTTTATTCATTAGCATAAACGTTTCAGTCTGATCTGTTGCTAAGCAACTGATGTCAAATGTTGACATTTTCGTAACATTTTATTCATTAGCATAAACGTTTGTCTGATCTGTTGCTAAGCAACTGACGTCAGATGTTGACATTTTCGTAACATTTTATTCATTAGCATAAACATTTCAGTCTGATCTGTTGCTAAGCAACTGATGTCAGATGTTGACATTTTCGTAACATTTTATTCATTTGACACTCGAGCATAAACGTTTCAGTCTGATCTGTTGCTAAGCAACTGATGTCAAATGTTGACATTTTCGTAACATTTTATTCATTAGCATAAACGTTTCAGTCTGATCTGTTGCTAAGCAACTGATGTCAAATGTTGACATTTTCGTAACATTTTATTCATTAGCATAAACGTTTGTCTGATCTGTTGCTAAGCAACTGACTCAGATGTTGACATTTTCGTAACATTTTATTCATTAGCATAAACATTTCAGTCTGATCTGTTGCTAAGCAACTGATGTCAGATGTTGACATTTTCGTAACATTTTATTCATTAGCATAAACGTTTGTCTGATCTGTTGCTAAGCAACTGACGTCAGATGTTGACATTTTCGTAACATTTTATTCATTTGACACTCGAGCATAAAATTGTTTCAGTATGCAGGAATAATTTGCATTAATTTGGATATATTGTTACATAGGAGCTTTATATTTTGGTATTAAATATATGCGGGAAATTTTTGACAGAGCATCTCGCTGTGTGTATTTTATTTCAGTTACGTAATTCCTCAGAATGTTGACATTTAAGAAATATCACGAAATGAAACAGTTAGGGCAAAAAAAAAAAAAAACAAAATTGCAACTAAATTCAAGAAATTCGCATCGATGTTGCATTTTAACCCTTAAATTCGCAAGGTATCCTATAGGATACAACAGGTTAATAGGCTGTATGCTATAATTTTAATATAACAATAGAAAAAAATTGATAGGAAAATTAAAATTTCACAATACAGTACTATAATATTGTACAACATATAAAATACGGACATTGCGATAGTTGTTTTCTTTACAGTCCGACACGGTTTAATAAACTATTGTGAGAACTGGAATTTTGCCAATTTAAGGGTTAACAGCGACATTAGAGACTTGCTACAAGCTTTGGAGCAGGAAACAAACAAGTTAAGAAAATGTTGAAGATTCATTTGGGAAGATAATTCAAGAAACGTCCAAACTTTTATGCTATCCAAGCTTAACAGCTGCTACAACTGATGCAAACATCGGTATAAGAAATTCTCATTTTTTATAACAGGTGTTTCTTCGGAGATGACATTAGAAATTCAAGCGAGAGAAACTTCATTTTATGCAGGCGCGAGTACTTGAGGTAACTAATAGAAGATTATCGTGAAATTTGTAGTGACAAGTGTACACAGTGAGAATGATTTCAAAACATATTTACTGCAAAACATTTGCTCACAAAATATTAAGACCTCGACATGTATATACTTTGGAGAATTAATAAAATGAAGGTCACTTTAATTTTGATAACTATTGGTCACAGTATTCAGGTGTGCCAACCTTCCAAGTTGGCAATCCCATTGTACGCGTGTTCTTTCCCTTCCGGCAAAGTCAGATGTGAAGCATATTACAATATACAATTTTCTGCAACAAAAGATCCTTTGTGACATGTTTTGCACCCAGCAGCTGTTTTTCTGCAAATTTCTTCATGAAGCATAATTCTCCTTCTGATGTCATTTCTCGTTTTTAAGTTGGACAATGTCACTACGACGACTAACAACGCAAGTTGCTTGTTTACTTTCTTGCTAGGCATATTATTAGTTTTCAAGACTGGCACGAAGGTTGTCTGTTACCAACACAACAGAATCGGATTCATACTTCGGCTCCTGTAATCGGTCCCGGAAAGCTTTCTGTAAATTAGAGTTTCATCACGTCTCACCTACAAGCCTGCGTGATTAAGGGTGGAATTCATAGTCGTCACTTATAAAATGAGTGAACCCTTAAGTAATAAGTGTTTGCTTATAATAAGGGAACCCTTAAGTCAATTCCGAATTCATAAACAACACTTATTTTCACGTAATGAGTGCTTACGTACAGCTGCCGGATATGACATCATAACAAAAGCTGACTCTCATTGAACTAATCGAAAGCAGCTACATGTGGAGTTGCTATAACAACCAGTTATCAATATTATTGTACTGAATAAGTTATATACAGCAATAGTTTCATGATATGTTAAATTCTAGTTGCATGTTAGTTATAGCTATAATCAGATATCCTACTAATTGAAACACATGTTCTGTAGTAGTGAATTTCTTAAATAAATAAATTAAGCCTATTAGGCCTACTATATAATACTGTATACTGAATTTATTAACTTAGTGTTATATTTATTCTGTAATTTGCCAATTATAGCTACATTTTACATTTTTGGCTATGATATCTATACTTAACTCTTTTTAATTTATTTTATTTGGTATTTTTCATTTATATCTAGATCTGTGTCTTTTATTTAGGTAGTATCTACTTGTTTTTTTTTTAATTTTTAATTTGTAATTACACTTGTATCTGTTTTATCTCTTTTTTCATGTTATATGCAATTCTATGCTTTTTTAACAAATATCTGTACTGTTATAGACATAAATAAATAAATAAATAAATACTCGTAAATAAATAAATAAATAAATAAATGCCGGTAAGTAAGTAAGTAAGTAAATAAATAAATGCCGGTAAGTAAGTAAGTAAGTAAATAAATAAATAAATACTCGTAAATAAATAAATAAATAAATAAATAAATGCCGGTAAGTAAGTAAATAAATAAATAAATGCCGGTAAGTAAGTAAGTAAGTAAATAAATAAATAAATGCCGGTAAGTAAGTAAATAAATAAATAAATAAATGCCGGTAAGTAAGTAAGTAAATAAATAAATGCCGGTAAGTAAACAAGTAAATAAATAAATAAATGTCGGTAAGTAAGTAAGTAAGTAAGTAAGTAAGTAAGTAAGTAAATAAATAAATAAATAAATAAATAAATAAATAAATGCCGGTAAGTAAGTAAGTAAATAAATAAATAAATAAATGCCGGTAAGTAAGTATGTAAATAAATAAGTAAATAAATGCCGGTAAGTATGTAAGTAAATAAATAAATAAATGCCGGTAAGTATGTAAGTAAATAAGTAAATAAATAAATAAATGCCGGTAAGTAAGTAAATAAATAAATAAATGCCGGTAAGTAAGTAAATAAATAAATAAATGCCGGTAAGTAAGTAAATAAATAAATAAATGCCGGTAAGTATGTAAGTAAGTAAATAAATAAATGAATAAATGCCGGTAAGTAAGTAAATAAATAAATAAATGCCGGTAAGTAAGTATGTAAATAAATAAGTAAATAAATGCCGGTAAGTAGGGCCTATGTAAGTAAATAAATAAATAAATGCCGGTAAGTAAGTAAGTAAATGAATAAATGCCGGTAAGTAAGTAAATAAATAAATAAATGCCGGTAAGTAAATAAATAAATAAATAAATAACGATGAATTTGGCTAGAGCAACAACTTCGAATTGATCTGAAAACGATATTGCTTCTTAAATTCCAGTTCACTAAGAAGCAATCTCATTGTAATGAGTGTTTGAGAAATGTTGTAAAAGTATAACGAGTAAATTTAACTAAGAAAGAAGAACGTGAATGTGTCAACATATACGTCAGAAGAGCAAGGGAGGCAGGGAGATAGAGTTTCCGTGCTTTCTTGACTTCGGCACTAGGAGGTAATGTAATTAGTACCACGCATTGGCTGCCTTCTCGCTTCCGGGAAAGACCCGGGTTCGATTCCCGGACCGGTTGTGATGGAATTTGTCGTGAAAAAAATTAGAATTTGCAGAAGATTTTCTCGGGTTACTCCCGTTTATCTCTGTCAATCTAACACACTGTCTCTCGTCACTTCATCCATCATGTACAGATACGAAATTAAAATTTGTATTCATTCATTCACTTAGTGTTCTACCCAAGGGCAGGTCTTTCACTGCAAACACAGCTTTCTCCAATCTTTCCTATTTTCTGCCTTCCTCTTCGTTTCCTCATATGATCCATATATCTTAATGTCGTCTGTGAATACGTTTATGAAACAATATTCATTAAATCAAATTGAAAATACGACAAATATGGCAATCGTAAAAATTAAAAACAACATTTTTAATATAGGATTAGGATGGTTATGTTAACTTGGCTACTAGAAACAGCGCGGCAAGCCTAAACGTAATTAAATCAAGATGTAAAAATATTACTTGACAAAATGATTTTAGTAGTATCAATGAAATGCGCTCCCTAATATTTTTAATGAATATAAAAAGATATGGGGGTCGGAGTACATATATAGATAATATGAAAATGAAAGAAAGATTTGGACTGCCCTGGTTCAGACTGAGGATTTGGAGATTAAGAAATAATAGAGGTAATATACTTCAAGGCACGTGCCCATTATGTGGACAAGGAGAAGATGACATTCAGACCCTTTAGATGACGAATAACAAAAAAATCACGATGTGTGAGATCCGGTGATCTTGCGGGCCACGGAAGAGGTCCATTCCTCTCAATCCATCGTCCTGGAAATTTCATGCCTAAATGTTTGGAGTAATGTGCAGCGTACATACGGGCAACAGCACATGAATTCAGTCATGCCTCCCCCAAAATAAGATTCATATCAGTACGTTCTTCATTACAATAAATAAAATTCTCGTCGTGTCCAATTATAAGGAACTCTGTAACTAAGCCGTTTAGACAATTAATTGACATAACATTATTTGTTTGTTTACAGGTGTGTAACACGATGTACATGATATATTAGACTTATTAGGAGACTTATTAGGAATCAAAGGTAATGCTTTAAACTTAATAAAATCGTAGCTTAACGACAGAATTCAAATAACGAAAATTGACAATTATTCAAGTGAACCTTTAATTATTAATATAGGTGTTCCCCAAGGCACAGTTCTAGGCCCTATTCTATTTTTAATATATATTAATGACTTACTAAAAATTGACTTACAACAATACAATGGTGTTCACTATTCTTATGCAGTTGACACAGTTTTACTTTTTGGTGGAAAAACCTGGTATGATGCATATAATAATTTAAATAATGGACTTAAATTAATAAAAAAATGGTTTGACATAAATTATCTTTCTATAAACGAAAATAAAACCATAATTATTCCATTCTCATTATCTGAAAAATGTAACAAACCTCCTACATCTATATTAAGTATTAAATTACATAATTCTGATTGTTGTCTTATACAGTGTAAATGTCCGATTATTAAAGAGCCCTCTGAAGTTAAGTATTTAGGCATCATTTTCGATAATCGTTTAAAATGGAACCAACACATTAATTACCTTTGTAATAAATTACGTAAAATAGTATATTATTTTGTTTTATTGAGGAATTACTTGTCAATAAGTTTATTACGTACAATATATTTAACTTTATTTCTATCGGTAATTATTTATGGAATTATAGGATGGGGTAGCTCATTTAAATCCAATTTTAATCCACTTTATTTATTTCAGAAGAAAATAATTAAAATATGTGTTCATAAACCTATTGATTTTCCATCTCAAAATTTGTTTCTAGACTTTAATGTACTTAACGTAAGACAAATTTATTATATTGTATTAATAAAATTCATACATAAAAATCGAAATAATTTTGAATTGTATTCTCATAGTTATGAAACAAAAGGTATGAATTCTTTAAGATTATTTGAACCAAAATGCAACACTGTTACGGTATTTAATCATAGTAGTAATTTAGGCCCAAGAATATATAACAAATTTATATTTAAATATCCTAATTTTGTCAATTCTAATAGTTCTAATATTAAATTTAAAAAGTTATGTAAGGGTTTAAAAAAATTGAAAAATTGTAAATTTAAATTTATATACTATAATTGCACAGTAGACATAAGACAACTTGTATTGTATAATTATTAATTTTAATTCAGGAATCCGCCCCTGAGCACGAGTTCTGCTCTTTCAGAGGCGAGCTAAAGTTTTTCTGTATATATTATATTTTATGTTACAATTATTAGCAAAATAATAAATAAATAAATAAATAAATAAATATTGGCGAAAAAAATGGAGCATTCTGTATATAAACTTTGGGCGCACAATGGGTCAATGTGAACCGAAGTGGCAGGATTCGTCTCCGGTCCGGGTTTGGAAAAGCCAAGAGCCATGACGGTCTCGCGAGACGAGGGTTGCAGACTTGTAATCGTGGTCGGAATTCTGTCCGTGATTTGTGATGTCCGCATTGAATCGCACCGCCTCCTGCCTCATGGTGATAGGAATTCATATGCACAATTACTTTCAAGTCTAAAATATTTGTCTTTTAATGAGCCCTGGTTATGTTCACGACTCAGACGGCTGGCAAAACTATGGCGAACAGCCAAATTGGAATGAACGGGCGACATCTAGAGGAGAGTGTGACATTTATTTTTTTACTGCTTCCGGTTTGCTGACATGCCCTTTCGGCAGATTGAGGAACGACTGTCATAAAACCAATCATCGTTGTTACGTACCCCTGTGACGTATTAGGAAGTAGAACATCGCGTTCCGTGACGTAGAGATACGAGTCTCTAGAATTTAGCGTACGTAATATTTTGTGCGAGATCGTGCGTATTTGCTTGGTTTCCGCACAAAACCAACCCGCGGAAAGTCTAAAATTCCACATTCAGTATTCCCAACCTAACACACATAACAATTTCCCTCTTCTTACCGCTTAAGTGACATATTGATTTTACTGCTTCAGGCTTTTAACATATTATTTTTAGAGACGTTCAATATAGTAATAATTATAAATTGGAAACTTACCACTGCAATTTCACCTAAATTGCACTGTTAATTATTGTTTTTAAATATTTGCAAACATTAAGTAAACTCTACAACTCCACTAAAGTTAGTGCATTCTTGATGCAAGTAACATTAAGGAAGCCGTGAAAAAATCAACAAGATTCCAGACTCATCATAGACTGGGGGGGGGGGGGAAGACAGACGCTGGAGTATAGTAAACACAGAAAACATTTTAAAGCAATAATGGTGAAGATAGATATTTTTGTTTTACAAATTTGCCGTCATTGAACAGAAACCAAGATGGAGATTTCATTGCAACTAATTAGAAATTCCTCTTTTAGGTATGTAATAAACGATCTTCGCACAAAATAATGTACGATACACGAGCGGTATGTTTTCTTTCAATTCTCGGAAATTAAAAAAGCTCAATTACGTTTCGCTTTTTCAAACTTTTCCTCGAACATGAAAACTTCAACATACCGCTCTTGTAACGCATATTATTATTACATTACTGTAACGCAATTAGCATCTCCGAAACTGGCTGAAATTGTGCAATGAAAAAAAAAAAATCGAACCGTTCATAGCTTTACGTACTATGCTGAATATCTGTACGTAGAACTACGGGTAGGTGCGAAAACCTGTCCATAGGTACATAGTTTTACTATGCTGCATATCTTTACGTGGAGCCCATTTACTTCTTCAGTAGCAGGCGGCTATGGTTAGACAAAAATCTGTTCTAGGGTATGAACTGGCAAAGGTGCTTGTTCAATACTCTTTCGAGATAGACAAGTTATATGCCCTAACGCCCTAACAAGGATAACAAGGGGAATACAAGGAGAACAAGGGTAGTACAAAGATAACTAGGAAAATACGAAGAGAACTAGGGTAATACAAAGAGAACTTGGGTAATACAAAGAGAACTAGGGGAATACAAAGAGAACTAGGGGAATGCAAAGAGAACTAGGGTAATACAAAGAGAAATAGAGGAATACAAAGAGAACTAGGAGTATACAAAGAGAATTAGGGGTGTATATATAAAGAGAACTAGGGGACTACAAAGGGGAAGTAGGGGACTACAAAGAGAACTAGGAAAATACAAAGAGAACTAGGAGTATACAAAGAGAACTAGGAGAATGCAAAGAGAAGTAGGAGTATACAAAGAGAACTAGGAGTATACAAAGAGAACTAGGGGACTACAAAAGAGAACTAGGAAAATACAAAGAGAACTAGGAGTATACAAAGAGAACTAGAGGTGTATATATAAAGAGATCAAGGGGATTACAAAGGGAAGTAGGGGACTACAAAGAGAACTAGGAAAATACGAGGAGCAAAAGAGGTTTACAAGGATAAAAGAGGAAGAGAAGAAAAAGGGGAATACAATGAGGAAAAGGAGAACACAAGGAGAACAAGGGGAATACAAGCAAAACAAGGGGAATGCAAGGATAACAAGGAGAACAAGGGGAACACAAATATAGCAAGGGGAATACAAGGAGCAGAAGGGGAAACAAGGAGAAAAAGGGGAATACAAGGAGAAAGAAAAGAATACAAGTGGAAAAAGGGAAATACAAGGAGAAAAAGGAACTAAAAGTAGAACGAGGGGCATACAACACGAAGAATTCAAAGAGAACAAGGGGAATAGAAGGAGAACAAGAGAAATACAAGGAGAACAAGGGGAATACAAGGAGAACAAGGGGAATACAAGCAGAACAAGGGGAATAGCAGGAGAAAAGGGTCTACAAGGATAAAAAGGAGAATAAAGGAGAAAAAAGAGAATACAAGAAGGAAAGGGAGAATATATGGTGGAAAAGGGGAATAGAAGTAATAAAATTATTTCATTTCCACAGAACTATTTTTGCTTGTAATTTTCGACTCTGTCATTTCCGGACCAGGGTTCCTTATCTCAAATTGATACATGTGCCCTTCGCCATCATCCCTGAAAGTTTGTAATACCACCTCGGAAACACCCTGTATATATAATTCCTTCTATGTTAAAATATGAATAAAAATATAATACTGTTTTACGTATAATTCTCTAGCAATAAAACTATGCTGAATACAGCCAATCAAATGCTCCATTTCACAACAAATGTATTAATGAATAAGCATGACAAGTTTCATCACCCTAGCTTTAACCACTGAGGAATAAAATTAATACTTGTCGTTGAAAACGTAGAGAATTTCAGTAGAGAATCACCCTAAAAGATCTACTTTTAGGAATAATTGTCTAAAAATTCTATTTCATTGCCGCGAAAGAAAATAAGCAAGTTTCTGAACATCTGAGGTAGAAAGTTCAGTCTTTTTGAGTAATCAAGCATCACGGGCAAAACAGAATATGACATCGATGATATCATGCTAGAAGAGCGTATCAACAAACTGCAGGTCTGCTTGGGAATTAATTACTTCATTCAGTTACAGCAGTGCTTTATAGATTCCTAGTGGGAGGTCCAGGCGGGCTGAAATCGTTTCGCTTCTCGCTGTCAGATTCGCAACATCCACGTAGGCTACTCTATCCTCTTTAAAAAAGCATTTCGCAGCTCGTCATTAGAAGTGAAGGCGTCTTCGGACTGCTCGAACCGCATCAGATGCGCACGTGCGTTTTTCACTTTCTCTTTTTGTGGGTTCAAGTTTGACTTATCGACGCCAACGCCTCTTAAAATGGGGTTGTTCACCCAGTACGTTGCAATGCAGCAGTTCGACATTCGTCAATGCGTATGAACTTCTATCAGGCGGGATTTTAACTACTTCTGCATTCACCTGGCTGATATAAAAGGTTCTGTTATTATTTTCTATAATTTCAGTATCTTACAAATAAAAGGAAAGGCAGGTGATCGTGATGAACTACGTTTTCGAGCACAGCTAAAACAACACAAGTAACTTCTCTTATATTAACGGATATCTTGCAGTACTTAAACAGTCTGGTAATACAGTAAAAGCTAGTTGGATGTGCATACACATTGTACAGGGACATCATTTTATTTTTACTTCAATTTTTATTGTACCTGAGTTTTTGAATGTACTTCACTCCCACCCCTTCTACTAAGGAAGTTCCAACTCCACACAGAACCAAGACCGCAGATAGTAAGCAGTACTGAGTTACTGAGTATAGTACGTTCCAGAAATATGTTCGCGTTTTCCAGTGACGAAAGAGCTTTCAATATTGAATCATATTTTCGCACAGGTACTGTCCGTTTGCCTACGTCGCATCCCGATTTCCCCCACCTGCTTCTGCTCGCCCCTCTGTAATAGCTGGGCTGTCTTAGCCCTTTTCTGAAAACATTAATTTCTCTTATGAATTGGAAGTTTACGTAATATTATACAGCTGTTTAATTTAACTTAAATAAAAGGGCCTCGTTAAGTAATTAACTGTCACGTGATTTCCTCCCTTTCTACAATCCTGCGGCATAACCACTTGGACGGACAGTAGATAGCATGTCTGAGTAATTTATGTTTTCGGGTCGGGCAGAAGTGAAGATTGAATTTATAGTACGTAGAGTAGGTACAGAATTATTTCAACATGAGTTACTAGTACGAAGGACGAAACTGGCAATTGGAATTAGATGCAATAGTCTATAGTGCGATAATATGCACAAAAGAACTGAAGCCTGTATCGAAATGAACGGCCACCATTTTCAAAATTGTGTTTAAATATTCATATTATGATTATTTTTCAATTTAACTTCTTTCTCTATATTGTACGCTAATGTGCTGTAGACAGTATAATATACACTGCATAATGAATACGTTCGCATGGATAACTCACTCGTTGAGTAAAAACACTTATTCTTAATACAGTACTGTACTTTGATTAAAGAAAAACCTAATGAATATTATCAAACTCAAAATCGCGATATTTCCTAGTTTACGTAAATGGATGAACTACTTTTCTTCCCTCCTATACCTAGTAGAGTGATTTGTGTTTTACGCCAGTATCATCGAACTCCATTCTTGGAGGGGGGAGCAAGCGGTGCTTCCGGTTCTCTAAAGGTATAGACAGGTTAATATTAAAAATGTTAGTAAAAATAAAATGATGTCCCTGTATATACAGACATAGGCTAGAACGCTAAATGGTATCCATTCTCGCTTCCACTGATTACTTGGTTGGAATTTTTCCGAAGTTTTCAAGGCGAATGACAGGTGGGAAATCCTTGGCCTTATTTCGCCAAATAGCATCACGCTACTGTTCATTTCATCGACGCCAAATAACTTAGCAATTGACATAATGTTGCTAAATAACACACTAAAATATATGTATCTGTTTATGTAGAACTTTAAAAGTAAGGGAAAGAAAAATCAAGACAGCTGTAAGAAACATGGATTACAAAAATGAGATTATGTTTCACAATTAAATATTTTGTAGCACAGATGACATACTTTCTCATTATATGTTTTGCATATCTCACAACAATTAAATCTGTTGTAGCGGAAATGACATATTAGTTTCTCATTATATATTTTACGTGTCTCACGGCAATTAAAATATTTATAGCGAAAATGAAATAGTTTATCATTTTAATTATATTTTACATGTCCCACAACAATTAAAATGTTATAGAGAAGATGACATAATTCATCATTATATATTTTACGTGTCTCACAACAATTAAACCTGTTGTAGCGAAGATGTTATAGCTTATCATTATATTATATTTTATGTGTCTAACAACAATTAAATCTGTTGTAGCGAAGATGATATAGCTTATCATTGTATATTTTACGTCTCTAACGGCAATTAAATCTGTTGTAGCGAAGATGACATATTGCATCACTATATATTTTACGTGATTCACAACAATTAAATCTGTTGTAACGAAGATTACATAGTTTATCATTATATATTTTATGTGTCTGATGACAATTAAATCTGTTGTAGCGAAGATGATAAAGTTTATCAATATATATTTTAAATGTCTCACGGCAATTAAATCTGTTGTAGGGAAGATGATAAATTACATTATTATATATTTACGTATCTCACAACAAATAAATCTGTTGCAGCGAAGATGTCACGGTTTACCATTATATATTTTACGTGTTTCACGGCAATTAAATCTGTTGTAGCGAAGATGACATAGCATTATATATTTTACATGTCTCACAACAATTAAATCTGTTGCAGCGAAGATGACATAGTTTATCATTATATATTTTACGTGTGTCACAACAATTAAATCTGTTGTAGCGAAGATGACATAGTTTATCATTATATATTTTACGTGTGTCACAACAATTAAATCTGTTGTAGCGAAGATGAGATAGTTAGCATTATATATTTTTTACGTGTCTCACAACAATTAACCCTGTTTTAGCGAAGATGGTGTAGTTTATATCGTTATATATTTGTATATGTTGTAACTTTTGAGAGGAATAACGTACTGAGTTGAAATGACAACACGTGTTTTCTTAAGACTTTAGGCTCTCTTTTGATGTATCACAAATTATAATATCTTTGAAAAAATATATACTGTATATACTGCACTTGCTTTAATACTTTTGGGCTCTATTATGTTCAACTTGATTTTGTACTGCAAAGTACAGGTTTTATATTATTTTAAAAAGCAATAAGTTGTCTGGGGAAATACCTGCATTTAAGGAAATGTTTAGGAACTTTTAAAGGGAAATAATAAATCCTAATGAGATTAGAAGTTCACCGAGTTCACAAAGACATAACAGTAATTTTATTATTCAATCATAACTGATCTGAAAAATATTTTCTCTACAGAGTACCGTGTATTGTTCGAAAAATATTCTTCCAGCAAGTAATTGCCAACGTTTATAAAGTCAGCTAGAGAGAGGGACAAACTTGCAACCCCTTCCATTCTTGTGTCATTATCATTTGAATTTAATACTTAGCAAAATGCTCAAATAACAACCAGGGCTAATTAAAATACCATTACGTCCACGATAAGCAATCACACTATGGAGGAAGACTTCATGAAGGCTCACCTTACACCCCTAAATTAAATCCAGCCCAATTTGTATTAAAAGGGATTCACGTCAGTTGGGGATAACCAGTCCGTGACCTCTTCAGCATAGCGACACCATCGTTCCACCTCTACGTATCCATCAAGCACACGCACTCACCCTGCTTGTGTGTAATGGTCACCGTGGCTGTGACAATGATGAAGAGCTAATTGATGGGCGTGGGGTGTCATCAACTGGTCGATCTCTTTCCATCTGGTTGCCTGGCAATATATGGTGTTACGTTGTACACCGGGGATTCGGGAATAAATTACCACGCAGAAATAAGTTATTCTGGGTTACAGGGCACAGAGATCTGCTCCTCTATAAATTTGTATGTATGTATTTATTCACACTGCAATGGGTATATACCCGGTGGCAGTGGTAACTAATTACACTCAATAAAGACAATAATAAACTTATTAATTAAAAATACAATTAATAATAATACTAATAATCAATACTAACAATAATTTATAATAATAATAATAATAATAATAATAATAATAATAATAATAATAATAATAATAATAATAATAATAACAGGGAATATCCTAAATTAAATGAAACGATCAGTTAAAATAACATTTGAAATAAATCTAATTTGTATCTTAAAACTAAGATCGAACTAAAACCCACGAGTATATGTTCATACCTGCACAAGTACTTTTCAACATTACACTCATTTCGCTGTCAACTCACTCACTGCACTGGAACTACGACACATTTCACTGTTCAAATACTTTGCACTGCCACTATAAACTATAATTCACTGACAGGAACACGTTTCACTCACACTACACACTTCACTGACACAACATAATTCTTCACTGATACAACACTTCAACAACAACATATCATTTACACCCTTTAAATACTGTGTATAATTACCGTCTATTAGTGAAGTCCTTAAGCCTATTTTTAAATACATTTTTAGTTGTTGGTAAAGCCTTTAGTAAGTCTGCAGGTAAAGCATTCCAGTCCCTGATAGTACGATTGAGAAAAGAAAACTTTCTAGTGTCCGTCCTCTGCCTTCTTTCCCTCAATTTATATGAGTGGTCGTTCCTTGAAGAGTAATTTGGCGGCTGCAACCTATTTTTTATTTCTCTCCAGGCAGCTCACCTCTGTATGTTTTGAACAGTGCGCATAATCGAATTCGCGTTATCCTGTCCTTGAGTGTGTCCCATTTTAATGGTGAATTTTTCCGACAACACTTGAGAGCCCGTTTTTTAATCTTTTCCAGTGTCTTAATATGTTCTAGTCTGTAAGGATCCCAACATGCAGCACCATATTCAATTACTGGACGTACTAGTGATTATATTTCTTGCCAGGGATTGAAGATCTTCAGTCAAAGAGGAATAAGCCTATTGATTTTTAGAAAATGGTTTCCCCTGAAGACACATCTCGGGAATTTACAAACACTTCCTCCTATCTTTCGGTTCAATGAACTTCAAGGGAGGATTTAAATGCAGTGAAAAGTGTTGAAAAAAGCTCACCGTGTATTGACTTTGAAAGATATTACATCGCTTTTATATTACGCTCTGTCAATTCCTGTTATAAGCGGACAACGACGGAAAAATATGTGATATTTTTCAGGTCTTTATATACGGTCAAGTTTAGGGTTACAAGATACTCATGAATGAAAACCAGGACAAAAGCAGAACACTAAATGTGACTGTTTCGAATTTTGTTTTATGTAATCTATATATAGTACTGGTCTATAATGCCTTTCAGTGCAACTATACAGGGTCAATCGTAAGTAATGTCATTAATTTCAGGGGGTTATTCTTTGACATATTTCAAGCAAACAGTTTAATACAATTGGCTCGTTTTTATTTCCTATTCAAAATAAACATTGTTTCACATGAAAAAATGTATCAAATGCAGCTTTTAATGAAAACTGTAAATCATTATTTGTGAAAAACAAAATCATGACTGTAATTAATTTATATATTCTAGAGTTAATTTTGTATGTTAAAGAAAATCTTCCAACTTTAACATTACGAAATGATATTCATTTCTGTGACACAAGACAAGGAAATTATTTTAACATCGTAACATATAGACTTGCTAAATCCCAAAAAAACTTTTGTCAAATGTTATCGAAGGTTGGAAATAAATTTCCATCTCACCTTTTTAATTTAAGCAGAACTGCTCTCAAATTTTATACCTCTAGTTGGTTAATTTTAAATCCATTTTATAATCTTGACGAATTTTTTTATTGTACAATCTCTTTTTGTAATTTAACTGACCTTGTCTATACTTTTGTTTTTAGACATGTAATTTAAACTATTAAACTATTTCATGGCGTGTTTTGGGAAAGCCATTGATTTCACTCCCAATATGCTCAGTCAGTTTAAGACAGCAGTGTATTATGATAATAAATGATTGAAATGATTTAAGTTTTGTAGGCCTACTTTAAAATGTGTAGAAATTTGATCCAAACAAATGTAACTTTTCGTTCTGCAAAGGAATTTTAAAATTTTACATTTGTTCGGAACAAATTTCTGCACATATAAAGGACAAAAGTAAAATTATTTGAATCATTTATTATCATAATGCAATGCTCTCTTAAATTTGCTGAGTATATTGGGAATTAAATCTATGACTTTCCCAAAACATGCTATGAAATGTTTCATATAAAACAATTTTTATCTCGAAAAGGAAACAAAAACGAGCAAAATTGTATTAAACTTTTTTGTTTGAAATATCTCAAAGAATAACCCCTTGAAATTAATGACATTACTTACAATTAATCCTGCATACGAATGGTTTCATAAAATCTGGTATTCTCTCAACATCTTCCGAAATATTGCCAATTAACATCTATATATACAAAACGAAATAGAAAATTATATTCTATTACCCATGTGCTAAAAATGATAAATGTTCATCTCCCCTCTTGCTTAAAAAAGTCCCTTGTGCAGACACTTGTTTTTCCCTATTTTGACTATGCTGACATTTTACTGACTGACCTCTACAGCGACAACAAAACGAAACTTCAACGTGCTCATAATTTGTGTGTACGTTTTGTAAGCAATGTTCGTAAATATGATCATGTTACCCCATCCCTGGAAGCAACAGGTTGGCTTAAACTAGATCAGAAAAGACATTTACATTCACTTCTCTTTCTCTTCGAAATCTTGAACTCTTCTATTCCTTCGTACATGTCGTCTCGCTTCACTTACCTTTCTTCCCACCATAATCTGAACACACGCTCCGTCATGAAACAATACCATCCCATCGCACCTCCTCATACTCATCCTCTTTCACAATAGCCCTGCCAAGACTCTGGAATTCGCTACCTGCTAGTATCAGGGACTGTCGAAATAAAATTGAATTCAAACGCAAACTTACTAGGCACTTGGTCAGTAATTGACTTCTTGTAAATAGTTTCCTTAATCTATCACAAAATATTTCAATATCCGGTAATTTCATCACTATAGAAATTTGTTATTCTAGGTTTAATTTGTAATTCAGTAAATATAAAATATTCTTTGTTTTTCTATGACTATTACACTCTTACTACGTCATACTACTTTAGACCAATAAAACGGTACGAAAGGACGTATTTCGACCAATCATGGCTGCTTAGCGCACAATTTTATCGCGTCCCTAGCATTTGTTTCTTTGTTTGCCAACATTTGAAACTGCGCTGGTCTGGACGTAAAAAATATATATACAATTACAAACCACTCCAGTCGATGCACAGCAGTTTCAAATATGACTCGCATTGGCATTCAAGAACAAGAATTAATAAAAATCACTGATCATACCTTTGCATCTTCTGAAATCCGATTTACAAATAAATAAAGAGCACCATTCGGAAATCCTGAATAGGTTGAATACACCATGTAGGCCTAAATCAACGAGTTCCACTTCTATTACGCACACGTCCAATATAACATCAATTGAACCACCAATCACATTCAAATTTGAAAATTGTACATTTAATAATTATTCCTTTTAAAATTATTCATTCTGAAATCCTGAATAAGTTGAATACACCATGTAGGCCTAAATCAACGAGTTCCACTTCTATTACGCACACGTCCAATATAATATCAATTGAAGCACCAACCACATTCAAATTTGAAAATTGTACATTCAATAATTATTCCTTTTAAAATTATTCATGTTTATTTTTTATGTCGTCGTCGTTAATTAAAACTTTTCTAACACTTGTGTATATTAGTTAGGTTATGTTATAGCTTCTGCTATATGATATTATGGATAGTCACGTATCAGAGATTGTTTAATATTAAGATTTATTGAAAATCATCTGTCAAGTGACGTTGATTACTGGGATTCGGATAATTGAAGTGGAATGCAACTGTCTTAATAAAAATGAAACTGAATCAACAAAGCTTTCTTGACTAGTAACCGTCTACAGAGTTCAATGAAGATTCCATAGTTGGCACAACTGCCATCTAGCGTAATGGTGCAATAATACATTTGAAGACAGTTTTATTTTCATAAGTCAATTAATATTTTATTGTATTGGAGTACTTTGTTACTTATAATCTTTATATACTTTCTTCTAATCGTGTAATAGTCAATTAAATCCCACTCGAGTTTTGATTTTCTCTAGATAAATCAAAACCTCTAGTGAGATTACTGTTGATAAATTATCTAGCTTTCATTAGTCAGGTAATCTTTTCGTACTTTGATTTCTATTGTAATTGTAATTGTAAATTTAATACTAATTGTAATTTTATTTGTAATTGTAATTGTAAATGTAATACTAATTGTAATTTTATTCTTAATATTATAGTTGGAATCTCCTGGTAGATGGGCAGAGAAGGCCTAACGGCCTTATCTCTACCAGGTTAAATAAATAAATAATACTACTAATACAAAATACTGATTTATTTTTAAGTCTGCTTCTTCACTGATTAACAGAATACATTTCCCACCGCTGTGATATATTCAACTGATACCAATGTCTATTTTCAACATAATTATACCCAACATCGCAATGTACCGGCATTGTAATTAATAGTAATTTCACTGAATTATTTTGTCCATATTAAGCTAGCCCATGGAGTAATCAGTCGTGAAGGGAGGCAATTTGAATTTGGTACATCACTTTTTACTTTATAATTATATTAAATAGGAAATTAATGGGAAGCATTATAGATAATAATTACGTAGTGTTTACAAAAAAAAAAAAAAAATGTACACGCTCTCCAAAACAGTTACTGTGTAAACTGATTATAGCCCGCAAAATAATACTTTAGCAGAATGAATCGTATCAAGTTGTCATGGAAACACTTTAACGAACTGAATTTGTTTGTGAAATACGTATTAAAGGTTGCTGTAACGAAATGAGACGTAATCAAACGTAACACGAAACATTTGCTTTGATACCCCCAAATGGAAATGACTATTTACAGCGTATTTAAAGCTGTTGCTAAAAAATGACAAGCCATCTTGACTTGTTTATTTATTTTTATGCTCGACCATGCCGAAATGTAGTAATTATACACCTGGTAGCAGACCTTTAATGCATGTCATTAAAGTACACCTACTCATTAAAGGTCAGGTCTTTCAGCCAATGACGACTCAGGTTACAACTGTTCAGCCAATGACAGGTCAGCTTTCTACCGTTATAAAACCGCAAGTATCGATTATTCTTGGAAATGCAATCGAAAGAGAATTAGCGAAAAGTCACGGAGGCTGGAAATCCAATACTGTCGCAGAAGGTTATGTTCTGTTACTATAATAATTAGCGTTAATTGTAAATAATATTCAAATAAATTCAATTTGTCATCTCGTTTTTCAATGTTTAATTTAATTTCAATGTTATCTCTGTGGGTTCTTATGGCCTAGCAAGGTCAATGTGAACAACTGTTCCTCGGAAAAAATCAATACTTTCGCGTCTGCCAACATCTCACAACATACGGGACATTGGTCAAGGTCAGATACAAAGAAAATTAATAATATCAAGTTAGAAATATGGTCGAGCATAAAAAGTCGTATGAAACTCGCCTATAATGGTAATTAAGAAGCTCGTATGAAAATTATGAAACTCGCTTGCGCTCGTTTCATAAACATACTCGCTTCTTAATTACCTTCATTATAGGCTCGTTGCATAATGTACTATTATTGGTAGTAAGGTTGAAATGAATACAAATTAATAAATACAATGAAAGATAAACTAGCCCACTCCTGAATGAGTAAGACTCGTGCTCAGGAGGGGATTCCAATACAGACAAAAATAAAATTAAAATTGAGAGTGAATACATTCTACATTGTTGTTTATTCTACATTATTGTTTATTTTTAGTTCTTCCCTGAAGGAGTAAAAACTCGTGCTCAGGGAGATATCTAAACACAAAGATAATTATTTGACACAAACTGGGTAAAGAAAAAAATTACAGGAATAAATTAATTAAAAAAATACAATTTCAATTTTAACAATTTAAATCATACAAATACATATACATATTAAATCAATATATATATTCTTTAAAAAGTAAATTCCTAACGCTATTTTTGAAATTTCTGATACTAAAATTTTCCAAATTTTTGTATTTATCAATTATTTTATTGTATGACCTTGGACCAAAGTAGGTACCTTGGCAGATTAAATAGTGTTTAATATATTTAAACCCAAACTATAAATCCAATACAATTTTTTTATTTTTTTATTAATTTGGAGAGGATTCGTGGTTGAAATATTATTGGAATAAAATTTGTTTAATAATCTGGGACCTTGACTCATACTATGATAAAAAGCTGCATTGGTTTTACATTTTGGTTCAGACAAACGCAGAGAATTCATATTTTTAGTTCTATATTTACTGTATGTATGTATATACATATGCATTTGATACAGTTGACACGGACCTTCTATTATGTAAATTAAGACTTCTGCATCTTTCTGAAAGTTCTGTTACTTGGTTTGAATCCTACCTTCGCGAACGTCAACAATGTGTCATTGCATGCGATTATTCTTCAAGATGGTGTGTCGTGAAATCTGGAATTCAACAAGGATCAGTTCTCGGACCTTTACTCTTCATGATTTATATTAATGACGTGACTAAAATGATAAAACACTGCAAATACCATATGTATGCTGACGACTTGCAAATTTATATGCATTTCCACCCTGATGAGACTAGTGACGCAGTAAATAAAATAAACGAAGACTTAAATTCGATTTCACTGTGGTCACACAAATTTGGATTAAGGTTAAATCCAGAGAAATCGCAAGCAATCGTAATGGGACATAATCGTCTACGAAGTACTCTTGATAGTGGTACTATACCACATATAATATTGAATGGGATTATTGTTAAATACAGTGAAACAGTTAAAAATCTTGGCATTTTTATGGATAGCGATCTAAATTGGAACACCCAAGTAACACACACTTGCAAAAAAATATTTTCTCAACTTCACTCTTTGTTTCATATGAAAGAATTTCTACCACTTAGTCTAAAAAAGAATCTTATTCAGACGCTTGTAATGCCCCATTTTGATTATTGCGATTCCTTACTAACTAATGTAAGTTCACTCTTAGCTGAGAGACTACAACGTGTTCATAATGTGTGCATACGATTCATCTGCAATACTCGTAAATTTGACCATATAACACCTTCCCTCCACTTACTTTCATGGGTGCGTCTGAAGGAACGAAGAACAATACATTCACTGTCTCTTCTATTTAGAATCATGCATACTTCTACTCCGAATTATCTGTTATCGCGCTTTCAATTTCTTACAACTCTTCGAAACCGACATCAAGCACTTCTTTCTATCCCTCATCATAGAACGTCTCTATACTCATCCTCGTACACTGTAGAAATACCTCGTCTCTGGAATTCGCTACCTAATGATGTCAGGGACTGCCGGACTTTATCACAATTCAAAATTAAATTGGAAAATTTTGTCTTGTTTAATGCTTTTTAGATATTGCTAGAAGTGTCGATTTGTGTTTTTTTTTTTACTCCAGATTAAAATCGCAAGTTTCTTGTTTATGTTAGTTAATTAGGATACAATTAATTATACTTAATCACTCATTTAAAGTTTGTGTGACTGCAACCTGTGTATATTTTTGTGTGACTTTACTTCGTTTATAGTGTTTTTTTTTTCCTTTTTATTTCTGTTATTGTATTTGTATTCCTGGTGTTGTGGAAGAGAAGGCCTGATGGCCTTAACTACACCAGAATAAATAAATAAATAAATAATAAATAAATAATAATAAATAAATACCTCTCAAATTTATGATATAGGCTAACTCTAATGTAGAATCATAAGTACAGCCCGAAGTTAGGCAAAATGTCTTTTTTTAACTCGTTTAAAGAAACAGTTTAATAAAGAAATCATGTTTCTACACATTTCTGAACGATAAGGCCAGTTTTATTTTACATCTTGATTACACAACTTTTAACACTGTATCACTTCGGAATATGTATGATAAGAACTTTCTTGTGTTAAATTTTAACGTACCTTGTTAACATGTTTCGACCTATTTTTGGGTCATCTTCGTAACTGGTCGTTGTAGGTCTTGGCGCCTCTTGTTTTCTGTTGTTTTTTTATGCCCATTTTTATCTCCCGTTGACTATTTTAAGGTTCAATGCATTATTTTGCATTTTACTGCGTTTGATAAATATTTTCTGCTATTATGTGCAAATTAAGTACAAGGAAAAAAAACAGTAAGTTACCAATTCCGAATATATTAAAAATATAAATGAAAACAATTTTTTATTTAATAAATGAAGCACCTGTTACAAAAATTAAACGATATTTTTGCATAATTTCTATTGAGAATCTCACTCTACATAAATGCATTTAAAATATTTGTGAGAGCATGCCTAGAAACCAGCCCTAACGAACATTCGTCCACCGAGTTAGTTCTGTGGTACCTCCAGACTATCCGGCCCGAGTTCGATTTCCGGCGGGATCAGAAATTTTCTTGTAAAATTTCTACCTCGGAACTAGGAGGAATGGCGGTGCACAGCTTCTAATCACTAAATTGTGCACCAATATGCCTGGGTTAAATCACAAATCTCTCCGCAGTGAATATGAAGGGAAAGAGTAGGCTACGTTCCGGCACCGGGTTTCCCCTTCTCCCTTCCTCACCATCAAAATCCTCACCCATTTCTTACAATACACGAACACTTACCCATACGCTCACCTAAAACACGACATAACTCTTCACAGATACACATCATGCATAACGTGGCCCGCCGAAGTGGTGTGCAATTTGAAAATTGGTCACAGTCCTGCCATTTATCCGAAGTATGCGGAATCCGAATCACGCAAAGTGAAGTGCGTAGGCATTAGACAAACACAAACAAACATTCTCATGTGGCAGATAAAAAAGTTATTTTTTTTCTTCCACCATGTTAATGATGTCAAAATAAGTGCTTATACAAGTTTTGGCCACTCAAGCGCAATTACGAAGGCCGTCCAGAAAGTAAGTCGTCTGTATAGCTCAATTGATGAATTGTTTATGATTATAAATTGAATTAATCTGCTTACTCTGTATTGTATATGAAGGGTACACGGGAAAAACGATCAAGGTCCATCAAAAATCGAAATTGAGTTAATAATGCTATCTTATAGTGGAAAGGAAGTACTATCATGTGGTCTAACTAGTAATAAGAAATCATCGTTCTTGACATTCCACTACGTCAATTTCTATTAAATACACACATAACAAAGTATTAAGTGCTTAAACTTTAAAATCCGTTTTTCTCGAAACTTTCTAAAATGGACCTTGATCGTTATTCCCGTGTACCCTTCATATGTTTGTATAGTTTTGGCTGATGAATTGTAAATTATATGCTTTAAATTGAATAGTAATCTATATAGCTCTATTGATAAATTGTTTGTGTTTGTAATTTGAAGTAGTTTGCATGATATGTATTATCAATTTCTGTATACCACAACTGATTGAAGTGTTTATGCCTTAAATTTAATTAACTTACTTGTTTTGTATTATACATATAGCAAAACTGATGAATGATCGTCTGCGTTTGTAATTTTAATAATCTGATTGGATATGTATTGTATATTTTTAGTAGAGCCATCGATGTAGCTCAGTCGGCAGACTCGCTGGGCTGCTGATCCGGAGGTGCGTTCGGGCTTGAGTTGGATCCCCCTTTGGTCTCATTGAATGGTTTCTTCCGAGGTTTTCCCCAGCCGTGGGACTGAAGCCGGATGGTCTATGGCGAGTCCTCGGCATCAACGCCTTTGATTTGATTACCTGGTTGGGTTTTTCCGAGGTTTTCCCAACCAAAAGACAAATGCCGGGTAATCTTTTGGCGAACCCTCGGACCCCACCTCATCATTGTATAAAATTACTAAATTGTAAAAGTGTAAAAATTGTAAAATATTGTAAAAATTGTAATTATAATATTGTAAAATTTTGACTTGTTCCACATCTTAAAGCTTAATTTCTCATGTAAGATCTATGGAATATAATAAATGAATTAATTAATTAATGGGGCCGTTTACAGGAAGAAAACACAATTTCACGAAAAGATTTATTGGAACAGATATAGCAACTGTTGAGCTATTTTTTTTACATATTCCCTACCGGAATTGAGACATTTGTCATAAGTGGGATCAAGTTTTGTATCCCTGTGTCATAGACATGTGTCGCCTGGGATCAGATAGCCGTCTGTCTGCACGTTGATCAGTATTTCCAATAAATATATTTAATAATTTGCTCAGTTTATTCCCACAAACAGTATCTTTATTACAAGTCCTACAACATTAACACTAACTTTACGAGAAAGTGTGTGTCGTTTGCATGACGTCGTTAATTATAAAACAATACAGGAATTATGTTTCCCCCGCTTGCAAATAGCCGAGCAGAAGCAGAGTTACGTCAGTATTTTGATCGTAGATTTATTGTTACGCGTAATGCAGGTTATTAACGTTGGGAATCAGCGAAATTGAACACAGTCTGAACAAGCGAGTCATCGCTCACAGAGGGAGATCCACGACCATCCCACTATTTCACCTTTAAGCGACCCAGTTCTCGCACTGAAAATTACTGTACACATTCCAGCGTGATGGAGTAACCGGTCAGATTGTCGGAAAGAACAAGCCATTCTCTGTTCTCTCTCTGTCTTCTTTAATTCCTTAATTAAACCAGTTGTGTCGGTGGCCCCGGGCTCTTGCATGTTAATTGAAGTTCCTTAGGCTAAGTTAATTTTCTGCCTCAAATATTCAATTTTAATAATACTCTACATCAGAGGCAAACACACCTCACAAACTCTGTCTGCACCTCTGCAGACTACACACAAAAATTACCGCACTTCGTTAGCATGGCAATCGGAGCGCCGGCCTTCTATATGGGAGAACGAGGTTCGAACTCCAGCCAAGTTTAAGTTGCATTTTAAACAAGGACGGTGTTGAAACAAATTTCCTCGGAATATTTCCGTTTGCTCTGCAATCTTTCTGGCATTTAAGTAATCTAGTGTTTTTCAATCTTTCTGATGATGAGGCTCGTTTTTTCCTCACATTAGTGGTCCCCCTGACCTAAAGTGTAGAGTTAAATGTAATCTTAAATAAGGTGTCAATTTAAAAAGAAAATAATTTAATTAAGATAGGAGAAAACAGATCATACTAGACATAACAGAGAAGACAAAGCAACAGAGACTAGAAAAGAGAAGACAAGAAAAGATCAGACTACAAGACAAAGACAAGATGACAGAGACCAGAATATACAATACAATATAGACCAGGAAATACAAGACAACAGAGACCAAACTATACATTATAATACAGACAAAGAAAGAAAAGACAACAGAGACGAGACTATACAATACAATACAGACAAAGAAAAAAAAAAGACAAGTGACAAAACTATACTATACAATAAAGACCAGGAAAGACAAGACATTAGAGACCAAACTATACATTATAATACAGACAAAGAAAGAAAAGACAACAGAGACGAGACTATACAATACAATGCAGATAAAGAAAAAAAAAAGACAAGTGACCAAACTATACAATACAATAAAGACCAGGAAAGACAAGACAACAGAGACCAAACTATACATTATAATACAGACAAAGAAAGAAAAGACAACAGAGACGAGACTATACAATACAATACAGACAAAGAAAAAAAATACAAGTGACCAAACTATGCAATACAATAAAGATCAGGAAAGACAAGACAACAGAGACCAAACTATACATTATAATACAGACAAAGAAAGAAAAGACAACAGAGACGAGACTATACAATACAATACAGACAAAGAAAAAAAAAGACAAGTGACCAAACTATACAATACAATAAAGACCAGAAAAGACAAGACAACAGAGATCAAACTATACATTATAATACAGACCAGGAAAGACAAGACAACCGAGACCAAACTATACATTATAATACAGACAAAGAAAGAAAAGACAACAGAGACGAGACTATACAATACAATACAGACAAAGAAAAAAAAGACAAGTGACCAAACTATACAATACAATACAGACCAGGAAAGACAAGACAACAGAGACCAAACTATACAATACAATACAGACAAAGAAAAAAAAAGACAAGTGACCAAACTATACAATACAATACAGACCAGGAAAGACAAGACAACAGAGACCAAACTATACAATACAATACAGACCAGGAAAGACAAGACAACAGAGACCAAACTATACAATACAATACAGACAAAGAAAAAAAAAGACAAGTGACCAAACTATACAATACAATACAGACCAGGAAAGACAAGACAACAGAGACCAAACTATACAATACAATACAGACAAAGAAAGAAAAGACAACAGAGACGAGACTATACAATACAATACGGACAAAGGAAAAAAAGACAAGTGACCAAACTATACAATACAATACAGACCAGGAAAGACAAGACAACAGAGACCAAACTATACATTATAATACAGACAAAGAAAGAAAAGACAACAGAGACGAGACTATACAATACAATACAGACAAAGAAAAAAAACAAGTGACAAACTATAAAACACAATACAATACAGAAAGAAAGACAAGACAACAGAGACGACACTATACAATACAATACAGACAAAGGAAAACAAGACAACAATGACCAAACTACATAATACAATACAGACCACGAAAGACAAGAGACCAGACTATACAATACAATACAGACAAAGAAAGACAAGGCAACAAAGACCAAACTATACAATACAATGCAGACAAAGAAAGACAAGACAACAGAGACTAGACTATACAATACAGACAAATAAAGACAAGACAACGGAAACCAAACTATACAATATAATACAATACAATGCAGAAAAAGAAAGACAAGAAAACAAAGACAAGACTGTACAATACAATACAAAGACAGACAAGACAACAGAGACGAGACTATACAATACAATACAGACAAAGAAAGACAAGATGACAGAGACCAAACTATACAATACAATGCAATACAATAAAGACAAAGAAAGTCAAGACAACAGAGACCAAACTATACAATAAAACACAGACAAAGAAAGACAAGACAACAGAGACCAAACTATACAATAGAGACAAATAAAGACAATGGAGACCAAAATATACAATACAGACAAATAAGACAATGGAGACCAAACTATACAATACAATACAATAAAGACAAAGAAAGACAAGACAACAGAGACCAAACTATACAGTACAGACAAATAAAGACAATGGAGACCAAACTATACAATACAGACAAATAAGACAATGGAGACCAAACTATACAATACAATACAATAAAGACAAAGAAAGGCAAGACAACAGAGACCGAACTATACAATACATACAAATAAAGACAATGGAGACCAAACTATACAATACAATACAATAAAGACAAAGAAAGTCAAGACAACAGAGAAAAAACTATACAACACAGACAACTAAAGACAATGGAGACCAAACTATACAATACAATACAGGAAAAGAAAGACAAGATTATACAATATAATACAGACAAAGAAAGACAAGACAACAGTGACCAAACTACACAATACAATACAGAGCAGGAAGACAACAGAAACCAGACTATATAGTACAACACAAAGAAAGATGAGATAACAATGACCAAACTATATAATACAATATAAATAAAGAAAGACAAGACAACAGAGACCATGCTATAAAATTTAATACAGTACAGACCAGGAAAGAAATAGAGATCAGACTATACAATACAATACTCGTACAATACAGAAAAGGCAATAGACATCATACTATACAATATAAGGGAAATCAGGAAAGAAAGTGAACAAGACTCTTGCTTTCAGGGAAGAAGACTAAAGAAGGCAAGCCAGGCAGAGAGAAGGGTTGGGTTCATCTCCTTTCATTTACAGAGTTAAATCGGTAAGATATCAGCGAGTTAATTCACCAACTCGCTCAACTCATTGTTCCTGCGAGATGTCGTGTTGCTCCGTCATGGTGTAGCGTATCCACTTTCATCTCCTTTTGCTGCATTGACACTTTCTTCTGCTGCACACGCAGATTTCATCTCCATGATGTCAGTCGCTAAACGAATGACCCCTCTTGTCTCACGCTCGCGAAATTTTCAAACGAGAGAAAGAGTTCCTTGCATATGCAAAGATGAACTTGCACTCTTCGTCAGGCACAATTTTTCCGGCCAATGTTAAGAGACAAGGACTATAATTCGTCAATCATTGAGACACGCCCTCTTTCACTCACTCTCACTGTTTTAATTGCCGCCACTCATTGTCAGATCACTGACTCGCTCAATCTCGATCAAGTAATTGCTCACTGGTCACTTAACTTCACTCATTCATTGTCGGTCATTATTTCGTCAATTTGCCCATTCTCGCACACTACATTCCCTATGCGTTAAAGCCTTTCAGCCAGTGTTGCCAACCCACTAAATCTAGTTATATTTGGTCCCTTGTCAGCTAATGTGACCAGAATTTCTGAAGTTGAAAAAGGAACACAACAGCTTCACAGAAAACTCCCTCAGTACCGGAGATAGAATTTCAAATATTTAATTTGAAAATAATGTGAACACAATGTAGCCTATGCATTAAATGGCCAAGATTTATCACATATAAGGGGTGAAAGTAATATAACTATTCCTTAGATTGAGTACAACAAAAATTCTACTCGGCCTACCATATTAGTCCCAAATGAATACTTTTCTAAACAGTAATCTCACTAGAAGTTTTCATTTATCTAGAGAAAATCAAAACTCGAGTGGGTTTAATTGACTACTGCATAATTAGAAGAAAGTATATCAAGATTAGAAGAAGTAAAGTACTCTAATACAAAAAAAATATTGACTTACTAAAATTCTATTTCACTAATGTTAGCTTCACCAAAACGTTTGAACGGAGTCGCCATTTTCAGTTGACTATCTATGTAGGAACCAAATGACGAGCCACCGGCGTAGCTCTGTCGGCTAGGCGCTTGCCTGACGATCCGGAATTGCGTTCGGTCGCGGGTTCGATTCCCGCTTGGGCTGATTACCTGATTGGGTAGGTTTTCCGTAACCGTAAGGCAAATGTCAGGTAATCTATGGCGAATCTTCGATCTCATCTCGCCAAATATCATCTCGCTATCACCAATCTCATCGACGCTAAATAACCTCGTAGTTGATACAGCGTCGTTAAATAACCAAGTAAAAAACACAAATGATGATTGCATAGCATGTTTTATAGTACCGTAAAGCATTTTCAGTTTGAAATGTTGGCAAACAAAGAAACAAATGCTAGATAAGTGATAAAAACAAACAAATGCTAGGGAAGTGGTAAAAATAAATGCTAGGGAAGTGATAAAATTGTAGCGATACGCAGCCATGATTGGTTGAAATACATCCTTTCGTACCGTATTATTGGTCAAAAGTAGTAGTAAAAGTGTAATAGAAAGAAATAATTTTCCCTTAAATGTTAATACTGTTTTACTCGATAAGTTGGCTTACTAACCGTATGATTATAATTTTTTATTTTTATCATTAGATAAACTAGAAAATAATAGTGACGAAGCCAAACAAAAGTATCCAAATTTTTGGGGATCAAGGTAAACTTGAAGGGCCATATCCATAGACATTCTTAGCGCGGGCTTCCGGTGGATGATCAGCGAACTAACGTTTTTCGTATTCATAAACAAGTGTGAGAGATATGATATGATATGATATGAATCCTGTACAAGTAATCACTGGATAGCCGGGGCTAGTTTAGCACGCTCGTAGCGCGGGGTAGCGAAATGTCTATGCATAGCACCCTAAGTTACTAGCTAAACGAGAACTGAAAAATAACTAGATTTAGTTATGATATAGCTTACTTGGCAACACTAAATGTATTTATGTTTGTCACGATGACTGCGTGAAAAATGGCTATTGGTCACTTCTTGTAGACTATATCAATTTAATTTCAGCCCGCAATGCTCGCACGCAAAAGGTTTTATTGACGCCTGCACTGCCAGCCAGGGTCGTGTTTCGTATGAAGTAACTTACCGTGTCGGAGATAAGAAGTTGGAAATATCTGAGTTGCACATGATGTCGAAGGACGCAAAGAGTCACATTTTGTTTATACTCGTACAACGCTTTTAATGACTGTGCTGCCACAAAAGCACCATAACCACAGTCTACTATATACAGTCGCGAAGCTCAATATGTAGTAAAAATGCAAACCTGGATAGTTGCCCACCACTAGGATCGCTACTATCGCCTCATCATCGCAGATCTCTCTCCTAGCAGCCGACAAAATATGTTACACTTTCGTTGTGTTCTTTTGGAAAAATTAACACCTTCCTTCCATTATTGAAATATTAAATGAATAAAGTTAATTTATTATTTTAATGAAGTAAATTAAATTCCACCATAAACTCGAAGATACCTGCAAGAAATAGGTTAATGTTATTTTTGTTTGTGCAAAACGAACTGATATTTACTATAATCGCTTCACTCATTCAAGATTATAGCGATAATTAACTATGAAACCAATAAATATTAATTTTCATTTCCCTTTACAACTATAATGGAAATATGAATTAATGGATTAACTAACGTGTACCGGTACTTGTAGTTAGGCGTACGTAGTTGAGGTTAAGCAATAATAATCACACCAGAATTGGAAATAAAACGTGATTAATAAATTTTATTGTAACAGACTTTTTCTACGTCTCTAGTAAAGTAACAAATAAAAATAACAACAAAATTAACAGCTATAATTAAAAACATATCCTTTGAAAAAAAAAAAAGTAGGCCTACGCAATAATAATCCCACCAGAATTGAAAATAAAACGTGATCAATAAATTTCATTAAAACAAACTTAATTTTTCTACGTCTCTAGTAAAATGTTATTATTCCAATCATTGTATTTTAGCCATTAACATTTTCATTACAACCAATAACGAACATTTCACAAGCATCAATGTGAAATACGCAACGAGCTAGCACTCGATGGAAATACGATTCAGTCCAAAGTCGACCGTGGACAGTCTATTGTTTCTAGTTGCTAACCGCTTGGAGCGCTTTATCACGAGATTTGCAAAAAATCACCTCAAGCTTCGCGACTGTATATAGTAGACTGTGCCATAACTGTATTTACATCTCGCAACATACTATTAGTATTAACTAAAATGAAGCACACAATTAAACAAGTACTGTACAATTTGAGAAGTTCTAGTACGTTCATACAGAGTGTCTCAGGAGAAATGTAAAATACTTCAGGATAATGTAGTTTGGGTAAAACTTACATCGATTTAACCTGGTATACCTATGTCCAAAGTCTAACTGTTGGGTAGAAATTAAATGGAGAAATATTGGAACGTCTTGCGGTTCGGTGTACTATACCTGACGTATAGTTGCACACCACTTCGGAGGGCCACGCTATGCATGATATGTATCTGAGGAGAGGTAAGTCGTGTACTAGTTCGCCGCTGTGGTCTCGTGATAGCGTATTAGCTCCCGAACCCAGCGGGCCGGGGTTCGATTCCCCGCTTGTGACGAATTGCCTGGGTGAGGTTTTTTTCGGGGTTTTTCCCTCACTCCTATGGATGAATAGCAGATAACTTTATCAGGCGCATGGAACTCCCTCATTACCGCCACTTTCTTTCCCCCCTCATCATCCTTCCTTATCATTCTGGTTAACCTACTTGGTTTTCAGATCGCGCCTGCGGCGGCCCTCCGAAGCTCCTAGCGCTCTCGGCCGGCCTCCATGGATATGGCAAGTTGGCAGCTGGTGACCCGGCAGCGGAACCCACTCCCTTCCCGACGGGAGGGATGGCCTACACTTCAGACCGTTTGAGAGAGGAATGTGGGGGGGAGGAATGGTACGCGGACTTAGAAGGATGGTGTGCCTGGTCGTCAGGGTGTTGGGAGTTAGGTCCAGGGTTGCCATACGTACGACTATAGTCGTACGCATACGACTATTTTGACTAATTGTACGAGGTACGACCGCAGTCTATGTCGTACGCAATTTTGTACGACTATTTCACTGAAGGGAAAACATAATTGGGAACTTGTAATGTTGGTCTATAATTAAAATAAAATTGATGGATAATTCGTCCCTTTTAGACAAGTTTTCTTCATTTAATATGTCCTGGACTAATATGAAAGAAACATGCTTTTAAGGGGGGGGATGCTTTGAAAATCGATATAGTAACTGTGCTTACCATGGAAGTCATAATTTGTCATCTTGAACTCTAGGTTTCATCACAGTCTACTATATACAGTCGCGAAGCTTGAGGTGATTTTTTGCAAATCTCGTGATAAAGCGCTCCAAGCGGTTAGCAACTAGAAACAATAGACTGTCCACGGTCGACTTTGGACTGTATCATATTTCCATGGAGTGCTAGCTCGTTGCGTATTTCACATTGATGCTTGTGAAATGTTCTTATTGGTTGTAATGAAAATGTTAATGGCTAAAATACAATAACTGGAATAATAATATTTTACTAGAGACGTAGAAAAGTAAGTTTGTTTTAATGAAATTTATTGATCACGTTTTATTTTCAATTCTGGTGGGATTATTATTGCTTAGACCTACTTTTTTTTTCAAAGGATATGTTTTTAATTATAGCTGTTAATTTTGTTGTTATTTTTATTTGTTACTTTACTAGAGACGTAGAAAAAGCCTGTTACAATAAAATTTATTGATCACGTTTTATTTCCAATTGTGATGTGATTATTATTGCTTAACCTCATCCCACTTTGTTAACTACGTAAGCCTACACTACAAGTACCGGTACACGTAAGTTACTCCATTAATTCATATTTCCATTATTATTGTTGTAAAGGGAAATGAAAATTTATATTTATTGGTTTCATAGTTAATTATCGCTATAATCTTGAATGAGTGAAGCGATTATAGTAAATTTCAGTTCGTTTTGCACAAACAAAAATAATATTAACCTATTTCTTGCAGGTATCTTCGAGTTTATGGTGGAATTTAATGTACTTCATTAAAATAATAAATTAACTTTATGCATTTAATATTTCAATAATGGAAGGAAGGTGTTAATTTTTCCAAAAGAACACAACGAAAGTGTAACATATTTTGTCGTCTACTAGGAGAGAGATCTGCGATGATGAGGCAATAGTAGCGATCCTACTGGTGGGCAACTACCCATGTTTGCATTTTTACTACATATTGAGCTTCGCGACTGTATATAGTAGACTGTGGTTTCATGTAGACGGCGCAGTTATATCAAATAATACGAGTTTAATTTTATTAACTTCCTTGTTTGTTCGATAAAGAAAATCTTTTATCAATCAAGTAGTATCGCAGTAACATTAAGAAGTGTAATCGCTCCGACATTATAGAGGTGTCAGGTTCTAGTCGACTGTAGATGAATTAATTTTCAGCCGCCGCATTTATTGGCCTATCTACCGCCGCGTCGGCCAAAGATCAAATTCTGCTGACTTTAAATATAAGAAAATTGTTTCTAACCAAGCGTCATCGTGTACGCCTTACAGCGATGACAGTGTTGATGATGAAGAAATGGCTGATGATTTGTTTCAATGCTGAATGTCATTGTGCATGTGAACTATAATTAGTAGTATTTTTAATTGGAACTAAAATTTACTGGTAGATATATTTGTTTTGTGATTCTTTATCAACTGCGTAATGACATGAAGATGATAATGCCAGCGAAATTACTTAAGCGCCGAAAGTTAATCAACATTTGCTCTTAATGGGTTGAGGGAAAACCCGGAAACAACGTCAATTAGATAACTCGTCTCATCTGGGATTTGAACTCTGGCCCGCTCGTTTCACAGTCAGACGTGTTAACCATTACTACACAGCGGTGGACTAGAAGTATATTAGAAAGTTGAGAAATGTACGACAATTTTATGCTGAAGTACGACAATTTTCATAAGTTAGTACGACGGTTTCGATTCCTTTATCTGGCAACCCTGGTTAGGTCGGTTCGGCGTGGGTGCGGTTGGTGGGCTTGCAACTCATCCCAGGGGCGCACGATAGACCTCAGGTCGCGGTGCACAGGGATGTTCCCCTCCCAGCCTCACAAAGAGAAAGTAAAAAAAAAGTCGTGTACTAGAGTGAGTGTATGTGTAGGTATGTGTAAGTGTAGTGTAGGGAATGGATGAGTATGGTGATGAAGATGAAGAAGAGAGAAGGGGAAACCCGGTGCCGGCATTTAACCTACTCCTGTGGAATAGCACCAAGGGGTTAGCCAGGTTTAACATTTCCACCCGACGGACGAATCACTATCAACAGTGACATATGCCTTCTCTTCATATGCACTGCGGAGAGATTTGGGATTTAACTCAGGCATATGGGTGCACAGTTTAGTGATTAGAAGTTGTGCACCGCCGTCTCTCTCTCCGCCGGGAATCGAACCCGGACCGGATAGTCTGGAAGCAGATGCGCTACTACAGAGCTAACTCGACGGACTAGTAGCATTAATAGCATAGGATTTATATCGTTGGGAGCTGAAGACATTACTAATCCAGGAGGAAATGGGGAATAAGTTTATCGCCACGAATTAAGTAATCAACTAGTCATTCCGTGGGATGGGATGGAATGGAATGGAATTTACGGGAGGGGGCACTATGGCCCAACACTGCGACCTGTTACGATCTATTGCGCTAACCCTCAAGCTAGGCGCATTCCCAAACCCACACCGGCTGACTACACTAAGGTTCGCTGTCTATCCACGTTTCGAGCAGGCAACCACACTCGTCTCTAGGCCAGCCCCCTCCGTGCGTCGCTAGCCGGCGTTCGGGGAATGTTGTGGAATGATGACGCAATGGAAAAATGGTGACGGAATGATATAGATGCCTAATATGGGAGAAAACGGGAGAACCCCGAGAAAAACCTGAACTGCGACCTTGTCCGACGCAAGTGTTACTATGGATTTTTCTACAATAATCTCATTAGAGGTTTTGATTTATCTAGAGAAAATCAAAACTCGAGTGGGATTTAATTGACTATTACGCGATTAGGAGAAAGTAGCCTATATAAAGATTGGAAGAAATAAAGTACTCTAATACAATAAAATATTAATTGACTTACTAAAAACTAAACTGTCTTGAAAATGTATTATTGTACCATCTCACCATTACAAATATTTCGCTAGATGGTAGTAGTGTATTATGATAAACTGTTCTCGTTACCAGTTGTGCCAACTATACAATCTTCATTGAACTCTACGGACGATTACTAGTCAAGAAGGTTTTGTTGATTCAGTTTCATTTTTATTCAAACAGTTGCACTCCACTTCAATTATCAATATATATTAAACAACCTCTGATACGTGACTATCCATAATCTCATACAGCAGAAGCTATAACGTAACCTAAATAATATAAACCAGATAAATGACAGAGAAGTTTTAATTAAGGATGACGAAATAAACATGAATCATTTTAAAAGTTACAATTATTGACAGTACAATGTTGGCAAACAAAGAAATAAATGAGGTGATGAAAACAAACAAATGATAGGGAGGTGATAAAAACAAATGCTAGAGAAGTGATAAAAAGTGTAGGATAAGCAGCCATGATTGACTGAGACACGTCGTTCCGTTCAGTTTTTTGGTCAAAAGTAGTATGACATAGTAAAAGTGTAATAGTCAATGAAGAATCCCAGATCTATTCCGTAGGATACAAATGCGTTGTTCAGCCGTATACACAGTGTGTTTAATTCTGTATCATTGTTCCTTTATATTTCATTTAAATACTAAATACCGGTATTTGCGTAGGATCCTTGACATCTATACGAGATTCGCCTTCTCTTGAACAGACTAAGGCTCATTCACAATGAAAATTAAACATAATCGTAACATAAACACAGAAGTTTGCGTCCAGGCTACCAAATGGGATCATTCACAATGATTCACATAAGCATTGACATAAACATTACCGTAAGACGTTAACATGAAAGTTTGCAAACTCCAAACTTTCATGCTTATGCTTACGTGATTTGCAAACAGAACACAATCGTGGAGCGCTGAAGTATACAGCAGAATATGAGGAAATGGCGTCGTTGTTATGTTTCCATGGTTACCAAGTATGTTTGCTGTTATGTTTATGTTCCCATCGTGAATGATGGTATGACTTCTTGATTTTACTGTAACGTTAAGTTAACGCTTACGTTATGTTTAATTTTCATTGTGAATGAGCCTTTACATTCTGCAGAGCTAGCAGAATTCCAGAACGATATTATTTGATCACATCTGAAGGCAACTGAAAACAAAAAACAAGTTCGAAGCTGTTGTATGGAAATTGCGTGTATATGATGGTAGTTTGCAGCGCATGTTGGTCCATTACCTGACGGATCTCCCCGCTGGGAGGCAAACCATCGCAACCGTATTGCGTTGCTGTCTACCATTTCATTATAACCATAGACCGCAAAGAATGCCACGCTAATCACATACACAGATAGTCAAACAGGCATGTTTGCACGTTTATTTCTCGCAGGTTTGATCTCAAAGTTCACGTGAGCGTCTTTGCAGAACACGATAATTATGCTTAAGCGATCCATCATATGCATAAATAAATAGTACAAAAATATGTGTATGTATTTATTCACACTGCAATGGGTATATACCCGGTGGTAGTGGTAACTAATTACACTCAATAATGACAATAATAAACACAATTAATAAAAAATACAATTAATAATAATACTAATAATTAATACTTACTTACTTACTGGCTTTTAAGGAACCCGGAGGTTCATTGCCGCCCTCACATAAGCCCGCCATCGGTCCCTATCCTGAGCAAGATTAATCCAGTCTCTATCATCATATCTAACTTCCCTCAAGTCTATTTTAATATTATCACCTCAACTACGTCTCGATCTCCGCAAAGGTCTTTTTCCTTCAGTCTCCCAACTAACACTCTATACTCATTTCTGGATTCGCCCATACGTGCTACATGCCCTGCCTGGATTTAATGATCCTAATTATGTCAGGTGAAGAATACAATGCGTGCAGTTCTGTGTTGTGTAACTTTCTCCATTCTTATGTAACTTCATCCCTCTTAGCCCCAAATATTTTTCTAAGCACCTTATTCTCGAAGACCTTTACCCTCTGCTCTACTTCATCTCAACGGAATTTGAAGCTGTGTGTTAGGCCTAGAAATACCTCACAGTCATTCTCTTAATGGTGCTTCCTGGTTATGAATTGTGAAATATTAAAAATCTGCATCGTTAGAAGCTGTGAAGCAGGTCGTTTGCATATAACGAACTAAGTGATGCCGTGTTGTGGGTGTGTGGAAGTCCGCATTATATTTTGTGACGTGGACAATATAAATAGACGTAGGCTGAAGAAGTCGTTATTCAAATGTCCGGACACTCCGCCTAGTGCATTACCCGTGACGTGGGCTGGCAGCTGTTTGGATGCAGATGGATAACATTGTGTTTCCGCAGTTTTTGTCGTATTTCACAAATAATTCAGAGCTGCAACTGGACTTGCTACGTTTTGAATCATCGTATATTGTGTAACGTGGAAGAAGTTCCATTGTACTTTCCTCGAATTACAGATTCAGATACGTAGTCGATGCTAAATAACCTAGTTGATATAGTGTTGTTAAATAACACATTTAAAAATGACAAAATCTATATATATATATAATTTGAACTGGTGATAGAAATTACGGGAAAACGGCTGAACGGATTTTAATGAATGACACCTCATTTTGAAGCTTGGAACCCAAAGTTTTTCAGAAAAATAGTAGTGTTCAGTGAAATGTCAATTTTCTTACATAATTTTCCTATTTTCCAAAGTCCATCTTTCGTCAGTTTTGAGAACTAATTAATTGCATCAAGTCGGCCGTGTTGCATTTCAGAATAAAACCAAACACACACTACAATGAACAATAGATTATTACACGAAGACCATGACCTGCAGGATTGCTGACATATTCAAATTCAAGTCCACACCTGTGGAGTAACGGTCAGCGCGTCTGGCCGCGAAACCAGGTGGCCCGGGTTCGATTCCCGGTCGGGGCAAGTTACCTGGTTGAGGTTTTTTCCGGGGTTTTTCCCTCAACCCAATATGAGAAAATGCTGGGTAACTTTCGGTGCTGGACTCATTTCACCGGCATTATCACCTTCATATCATTCAGACGCTAAATGACCTAGATGTTGATACAGCGTCGTAAAATAACCCAATAAAAAATATTAAAAAAGGTAGAAAAGGACAACATAAAACTGTGGCATTTCAATCACAAAGGTACAATTCGTATAGATTTACTTTCAAAATGAAGAAAGATTTAACACATTTAAAAAAGGCATTCTGCCAAAGTGTCGGTCTCTGGTCATGAGACTCTATCAGTCTTCATTTAGAAAATAATTAAGTAAGGTTAGAACAACACAGGATAGAAACCTGCGTCGTTAACAGGAAGTGAACTGGTGTTTGGTCTCCTAGCGACACCGCTTCCGGAACCTGAGACATTGCAAGGCTGCGCAGGAACACCTGCAGCTGGAGACCGGCTGCACCTCTAAGAGAGGTAAGCACCAGTACTGCACGCCAGCTTAAGTTTCATCGTGGCGTAAGAAGTAAGGATAATGACCTTCCTCCCTCAGAACTGGAGACACATGAAAGCGTGTACGCAGACTTGGTGCTCTCCCAAAACAAATAACTCTATAAAATTTTATTTCAGTTTCGTATACATAGGCCTACAAAGATATTGTTGGAGTTAAGAGAGGAAACCGGAAGACCTCCGAGAAAATTTCTCGCAACCTTGACTTTACCCCATAACAGGCATGTCAACTGATGCCCACAGGAGCAAGCGCGCGCTTTAGAGCCCAGGAGAGCCTGAGCTTTTACAGCGGAAAGGAAAGAGATACACGAAAGAAGTGGTATATGCCGCTTGGTCGAGCTATATTCAGGGATGGCCAGCACTGATTCAATAGATAAAAGGAAGAGAACTTATTAAAACTGTATCCATGTTAATTTTTAGATTTGTCTGAGAAGTATAAATGCATTATAAGAATGTAAGTTTTAATTTTAATGCTCATTTTTCACAAGTTTGATTTTTTTATTCAAAAGAAATATTTTCTCAACTTTTCGTATAGAAAAGTGAAATTTTCAGGTATAGGCCTATTTATTTAGTAGCCTCACAGAATGTTTTCGTAAATCTAATATACCGTATATACGTATTACTGAAGATAGTGTATTGAAAATTTTGAAAATATTCGCATGGAAATTGTTTGTAAGGAAATGAATTAACAAAGCAACTACTGTTACATCATAAGCAAAAGATATGTGTCCATGTGTTGCAAAAATGTCTGCTCTATAACTTCAGCAGATTTCGAGAAAATAATTTAATATTCCGAGGATAGGAAGTTGCTCACAAATATCACCTTAAAAGCATAATGCGGTAAGAGTTTTGTTATGTAATATTAATTACACTTAAAACAGATACAGTACCTAGGTAACTTTGCTTTGTACTGTAATATTGTTTTGATTAGTTTTCATTGATTACTTTTGTAAGGCTAAAGATACCATCAATATAAAGTCCAACTTATCATGTCATACTCAATCTCTTTCTTTGGAATATAATTTTCTTTATGAATGATGTGTTTCATCCACTTAATACAGTATAATATTATACTACTATGGAATTTAAGTGAATATTCCTTCTTAACTCTCTATTATGTTATTAAGATTTAAAACACAAGTGCAATATTAAGAAATCAGTGTTAGTACTTTTGTTTTACAGACAATATAGATAATATTAAACAGAAAGAAGCCATATAAAAATAACGACATAAAATTTCACGTTCCGTTTGAAGTTTGTGCACCACTGTTTTCTTAATCCAACAGGTTGCTTATTCATATACACAACCCTTCCTCTTTCCATACTTAGCGCTTGCTGCCCGCGCACGACGTCGTCAGAAAAATGCGCTTGCTTTGACATCACTGCCCTATAATGAAGGATGGGTGGAGCGGAGAAAAATTCTCTCCAGCACCGAGACTCGAACCCGTGCTGACGCTTTATCCACTAAGCCACACCGGATTCCAGTTACGATGCAGGATTGAATCCTCTCAGTTTAAGCTCCACCTCTCTGTTTCCCTCTAGTGGCAACCCTCATGCACTGTGTCACAGATGTGTGACAGTGGCACAATGTCCAACACACTAATGTGCAGAGGTGCACTCATTACGAGTGACCAAGTGGCGCTCACACCGTCGATCCGGGGCACTCATTTTGAATAGTTTGGGTTAATAACTATTAATCTTACGGTCCAAGTGAATATTTAGAATTGTCACAGTTGTTTTGAAACTGGAAAAATGAATGACATTAACTCATCTGTAACATACGTGACGAAATGTGTGTAACGTCCGTGGCATGGAAGAAACATCTACAAAATATTTACCGATTATGTTCTTGTGAACTAATTGGATGCCATGAGATTTGCATAGCTTTCACATGGACACTATGAGAATGAATCTCTTTTTGCTTGAGGCAGAGACCTGAATTTTACACTTTTAGTTAATAAGGTGTGAAGTGAGTTCACAAATCTTGTAACATCCGTGACGAAATCTTTTCTTTATTTTCTGTAATAATAATACTCGTACATTTTGATGAACAGCTTTCTTCTGTAAAATGATACTGATCTTCTAAATTGATTATAATAATAAAAGTTGATAAAAGTAATTTCATTTTCAATATATAGAGTTTGACAATAGTAAAAATGTAACATCCGTGACATGTGGTCAAACAAAATATATTTTTAGGTTAGGTCTCACGATTAATAAATTGTTTAATTAAACCAAGGAATTCCATGTTGTCAGACAAAATACATTTTAATATTTCATCAATAAATAAATAAATAAATGAATAAATAAATAAATAAATAGTTTTACATTTTTTGTTAATAAGGTGTGAAGTGACTTCACAAATCTTGTAACATCCGTGACGGAACCTTTTCTTTACTTTCTGCAATAATAATATATATTTGTTGAACAACTTTTTTTTTGTAAAACGATACTGATATTCTAAATTGATTGTAATAATAAAAGTTGATAAAAGTAATTTCATTTTCAATATATAGAGTTTGACAGTAGTACAAATGTAATATCCGTGACATGTGGTCAAACAAAATATATTTTTAGGTTAGGTCTCACGATTAATAAATTGTTTAATCAAACCAACGAATTTCATGTTGTCAGACAAAATACATTTTAATATTTCATCGAATAAATAAATAAATAAATGAATAAATAAATACATAAATAGATAAATAGACAGATAAATAAATAGATAAATAAATAGATAGATAAATAGATAAATAAATAAATAGATAAAGATATAAATAAATGGAAAAATGAATAAATAAACTAATATATATAAATAAAGGTAAGGTAAGGTAAGGTAAGGTATCTCCGTAACATGCCATGAAGGCATTTGGGGGGCATGGAGGTAGAGCCCCATGCTTTCCATGACCTCGGCACTAGAATGAGGTGGTGTGGTCGGCACCACGCTCTGGCCGCCTTTTACCCCCGGGAAAGACCCGGTACTCAGTTTTATAGGAGGCTGAGTGAACCTCGGGGCCGTTCTGAAAGTTTGGCAACGAGAAAAAATCCTGTCACCACCTGGGATCGAACCCCGGACCTTCCAGTCTGTAGCCAGCTGCTCTACCAACTGAGCTACCCGGCCGCCCATATATAAATAAATAAATACATAAATAAATACATACATAAATACATAAATAAATAAATAAATCAATAAATCAAATAAACAAATCAATAAATAAGCACATAAATAGAATAAATGAACAAATAAATAAACAAATAAATAATAAGAATAAATAATTAAATAAGTAAGTAAATAAATAATATTTATTTTTACTGTTTCAGTATAGGCCTACTGCATTGTCATTTTATCTGCTTTGGTGATATTTGGAAACAGTTCGCGACATTGAAAAGACGGAATTAATCTTGTGTTAACTCCACTATAAACCAAGAGCCCTTTGTGTAAATATATATATAGACTCCTTCCCTATTTATTCACTGCGACTTGTGTAAGTTACAGTGTAGCAGCCACACAATACTTCCTTTTTTAGTCTTCCTATAATGAGAGAGTGAAGAATGGTAGACAAAGAGTTTACGTAATCATTGAAACTGTAAATCTTTAAGGCAGTAAGTGAATTATTTGCGGTACTTTTCTTAGTAATTACCGAATTGAATATCCTCCTAACTGCATACGCAAGCATTTGTTATTCTGCTCAGTGTTCAGGCCTATGCATTATGCAGCAGGTTGTTGTAGCAACCGTCGACTTTTAATCATTGGACCGTCACACCCTTTTCTGTGCTTGAAACGAGCATTAGGCATGGAAAAGGGGCTAAGTTCCCGACGACACGCAGCTGTGTATTTCAAAACTTCGCTGTCAGATAATCGATGACAGGAATCGTTAGGTATGCACTGAAAGAAATGTCGCCAAGTAAGCAATGGAAAGAAATGTCACGATGAATGCTCGAGAGTTAATTTTCTGAAAGAAAGGCTAACGTGAATAAAGTTGTTACTTAGTGCAAAATGATGAAGGATGGGTGGAACGGAGAAAAATTCTCTCCGGCACCGGGACTCGAACCCGGGTTTTCAGCTCTACGTGCTGACGTTTTATCTACTAAACCACACCGGATTTCAGTTCCGATGCCGGATTGAATTCCCTCAGTTTAAGCTCCACCTCTTAGATTCCCTTTAGTGGCCTACCCTCATGGACTGTGATAGTGGCACAATGTCCAACACATTATGTGCAGAGGTGCACTCATTACGAGTGACTAACAAGAAGAAGACACGCTCTGTATATCACCGAATTAAATAAGATTGTGTAAGATGAAAGTACAAGACGTACTGTTTAAAGTCATACCTGGTATGGGTGGCCAATGACCCCTTGTTTTGGAAATACTGCCTATTGTTTGTGACATACTTCCGTTACGTGCCTAATAGGGAAGCATTAGATTACGTAACAGCGTAGCTCATATGGTTGGATGCTGAGTTATCATTCAGGCAACCCTAGTTCGAATCCTAATGCCTCCTCATGTTTTAAAACTTATTATTATTATTATTATTATTATTATTATTATTATTATTATTATTATTATTATTATTATTATTATTATTATTAGAACCAAAAGGACAATTTGGCCCAAGACTGCAACTTCAAGTAGATGAACTCACTTCTAAATTCGGAAATATATGTGTAACACGTTCTTCATCAGGAAAGCTGACATCTCAACTCCATACGCAATACCTGGAGAAAGTAATAAAGACATAAATGTGAAAGAGCAGCCATTTCTTCTAATTCTGGACTCGTGGGAAGGGCAGGTAAGTCTTTTTTTGTATGATGAAATATTTACAAATGAAGAAAATGAAGTAACGTGCAACCTTAAAGTGATATCGCCCAAATGTACTGGATTATGCCAATCCTGTGATGTTTATTTTTTTAGAAAGGTGAAGATTTTTTATCAAATGTTTGCAAAATAGCTCTTTCCTTTTACAAACTGAACGAGAAATTACTTCAAGGGAAGATGCCCTCAAAATTCACTCCTTAATTCACTTTCAGTTGTCAGCTCCTATATTCAAAGCCATGTTGAAATATGCGTGATATGCATCAAAATTAATAAACGAACGAGAAGTGTTTGTGAATGTGAAGGATGTCTGTTTCGCAGCAGAAGTGCGGAAAAATGTGTGTGACTGTGGACAACCTTCTTTCATTTGCTGTGCATGGTGCAGGAAATATGTATGTTTTGTGTGTTTTATGATATTTACCATAATGAAACATGTACAAAATGAAGTGGAATAGAAACAGAACAGACACCAGTGACCTGCTACGTGAGCAATATTTCCTTGTTTATCCTTTACAATACAATGTTAGTTAATTAGTAATTTGTTTAAAACATGACGAAGCGTTCAATACATTGAGAAATATGATATATGTAAATAGATTACTGTGATTACACTATTAATCATTATTAAAAGAAAAAAAATATAGGACCAGTTAAGATTCGAACTCAGGTTCCCTGAATAACAACTAAGGACCCAATCATATGAGCTACGCTTTTACATAGTCCAATGCTTTCCTATTAGGCACCTAACGGAAGTATGTCACAAACAATAGCCAATATTTCCAAAACGAGGGTTCATTGGCCACCCATACCAGATATGACTTTAAACAGTACGTCTTGTACTTTCATCTCACACAATCTTATTCCATTCGGTGATATACAGAGCGTGTCTTTTTCTTGTTAGTGCAAAATGATGAAGGATGGGTGGAACGGAGAAAAATTCTCTCCGGTACCGGGACTCGAACCCGGGTTTTCAGCTCTACGTGCTGACGCTTTATCCACTAAGCCACACCGGATTCCAGTTCCGTTGTAGCATTGAATCCTCTCAGTTTAACTCCACCTCTTAGATTCCCTTTGGTGACCAACCCTCATGCACTGTGTCACACATGTGTGACAGTGGCACAATGTCCAACACACTAATGTGCAGAGGTGCACTCATTACGAGTGACTAAGTGGCCGGGATCCGACGGAATGAGCGCCGTCTTAAATCACAAAGTCATTATTTACGCATATCATATTATTGTGCTGTAACATATGATCATATGGTAATGCAGAAATCCTGCACGGAAATATCTTACGTACTTCGGTACATCACAATAATTAGTGCAAAATGATCACTGAAGAAAGTAGGTGCATTAGATACAGAAAAATGCCCAAAACAGGGGAAAGATTCGTGTAGAATTTAAAAAAAAATTTAGTAGGTTATTTTACGACGCTTTATCAACATTTATTTAGCGTCTGAATGAGATGAAGGTGATAATGCCGGTGAAATGAGTCCGGGGTCCAGCACCGAAAGTTACCCAGCTCATATTGGGTTGAGGGAAAACCCCGGAAAAAACCTCAACCAGGTAACTTGCCCCGACTGGGAATCGAACCCGGGCCACCTGGTTTCGCGGCCATTCGTGTAGAATCTATTACTTTAGTCGTGACCTAATTCGAAGAACATTTATACAAATGAAACCGGGCCGAATATAGACAAAAATTCTTAGCGCTGTCCGCAGCAAAATAATGGGTATCGAATACGGGTTTCCCTACCACAGAACCACTGAACCTATGTTGAGCGCAGTACTCCTGTCGCAGCTATGGTTTTTGCAGTTGGTAACGGCATTCTCTTACACTTCTGGTATTTGAAGCTGTCCACTTGTTCTACTGCCTCTTTTCGAATTCGCAAGTTTAACCTCTTTATTTTTCTTCCGATAACTATGGTCTTTGTATTACTGTCATTTGTCTTCATCCCATATTGCTCACAGCTGTCATTTAGCTCCAGTAGTACATCCCTTAATATCACCTTCTCTTCTGCTAACAACGCCATATCATCAGCAAATATTAGGCATTTTATTCATCTTTCTCCTAACATCATTCTTCCAAGCTCTGAAAACAGTTCTTCATTAAATCCTCAAAGTAGATGTTGAACAGGTTAGGTCAGCGTTTGTCAAACTTTTTTGAAGTGGAGACCACTTTTTCAAGTCAGAACACTTCCGCGGACCACCTTACTCTTGTTCCCTTCGAAAACAAATTTATCATTTTGTAGTATATTTTAATATCAATATACTTACATTTTAATAGTACATTATGCAACGAGCCTATAATGAAGGTAATTAAGAAGTGAGTATGGATATTTATGAAACGAGCGCAAGCGAGTTTCATAATTTTCATACGAGCTTCTTAATTACCATTATAGGCGAGTTTCATACGACTTTTTATGCTCGACCACATTTCTAACTTGATATTATTAATTTTATTGTATCTGACCTGGAGCAATATCCCGTATGTTGTGAGATGTGCGCAGACGCGAAAGTATTGATTTTTTCCGAGGAACAGATGTCCACATTGACCTTGCTAGGCCATAAGAACCTACAGAGGTAACATTGAAATTAAATTCGACATTGAAAAACGAGATGACAAATTGAATTTATTTGAATATTATTTACAATTAACGCTAATTATTATAGTAACAGAACATAACCTTCTGCGACAGTCTTGGATTCCCAGCCTCCGTGACTTTTCGCTAATTCTCTTTCGATTGCATATCCGAGAATAATCGATACTTGCGGTTTTATAACGGTAGAAAGCTGACCTGTCATTGGCTGAACAGTTGTAACCTGAGTCGTCATTGGCTGAAAGACCTGACCTTTAATGAGTAGGTGTACTTTAATGACATGCATTAAAGGTCTGCTACCAGGTGTATAATTACTACATTTCGGCATGGTCGAGCATAAAATATAATTGATTAATTAAAATTAATTTAATTCAATTAATTTTATATTAGTATTAACTAATTAAGCTAATGTTAATAGAAGAAAATTCATTTTTGTTTCTTTAATAAGGCTATTAGAGTTTGGATAATCTTTAACGTATTAACTAAAAAAAAAAATAAATACATTTTGATACATTAATGAGATGGATGAGCCTGCCGATTTTTGCACAGTTGTTCGATATTTGGACGTATGCTGGTAAGCTTAAGTCGGAGAATGTCACATACATCGAGTCGATTTCGGTAACCTACATTCTTTTTATTAGAGTTAGTGATCTCACACAGATAGGCCTACGTAGAAACAAACTGAATTATAATCTGTAAAGCACCATTGTACAGTTCACTGTATTCTCTTTTCACTTGTGATGCGGTCCAGAAATTAACCATACCTTCCACTTGGAATATCATTTTAAGTCCGGTGTCATTCGAGAGTTCAATTAACTGTTCTCTTTCACTCAATGAAAGTTTGTTAGTTTCAATATCGCAATGAAAGTTATCACGAACCCATGAAAATTCGTCATATTTAATTGGAAATAAGTTTCAAATTGTGACCTCAGAGTTGTATTATTGGTGTACGACGTACAGTGACCAGTTCAATGTGCAGACTGGGTGTCGGCAAAACTATGACTTTCATAAATACATGAAAAGGTTTGGTCCTCTGTTATGAATTTGGGTGGTCCCTGGCTGGGTTACAGGGGCGGTTCCAGATGTGCAGGGAAAAAGATAGCGAGAAACACCACATTCATAGTGCTTCAAATCCCTCTTTTGTTGTTGAGAGTAGAGTGGGAAGTCAGTAGACGGATTGCCATGTGTCATTTCCAAACTCTGAGATTTTCAGCTGTAGAGTGATACGCAATTCGTTTAAATTTTATTTTTTCTTCTATCTTTTTTGAAGGACCACAAGGGCAGACCTCGAGGACCACAGGTGGTCCGCGGACCATAGTATGAGAAACGCTGGGTTAGGTGATAAAGGGCATCCTTGTCGTACTCCTCTGTCTATTATGACTTTGACGTGAAGTCTCATAAAATAGACGTTACATGACTTCAAGTGACTATTATTTTAATGCTCTTTACTATGTGTAGGAGTACTTAGCTCGTGATCTCAGAGTTTGTCATTTGTACCAGCTCCACGGCGTATTCAAGGGTATGACTACACAGAACTGTACACTAGATCCTTTGTGGCTAGGCGCCAAAATACTGGCCTTCGAGGATCGAGGAGACGGCCTCCAGATATGGAGGGTAGCAGTGAATATATTGAATAAGCAGTCGCGGACACCCGATGAGGGGTGGTCCTCCAGCTTGAGGGTTGGGAGAAGGGCTAACAACCCATAACCGTAAAAAACAGCTTGTTACGAATCCTTCAAATAAGCCTCGGAATGAGACTGATTCTCTGGCACGACCACAGAAAGTTAGAATTTATAAAACAGTTATATTACCGGTTGTTCTGTATGGTTGTGAAACTTGGACTCTCACTCTGAGAGAGGAACAGAGGTTAAGGGTGTTTGAGAATAAGGTGCTTAGGAAAATATTTGGGGCTAAGAGGGATGAAGTTACAGGAGAATGGAGAAAGTTACACAACACAGAACTGCACGCATTGTATTCTTCACCTGACATAATTAGGAACATTAAATCCAGACGTTTGAGATGGACAGGGCATGTAGCACGTATGGGCGAATCCAGAAATGCATATAGAGTGTTAGTTGGGAGGCCGGAGGGAAAAAGACCTTTAGGGAGGCCGAGACGTAGATGGGAAGATAATATTAAAATGGATTTGAGGGAGGTGGGATATGATGATAGAGACTGGATTAATCTTGCTCAGGATAGGGACCAATGACGGGTTTATGTGAGGGCGGTAATGAACCTCCGGGTTCCTTAAAAGCCAGTAAGTAAGTAAGTAAGTAAGTAAGTAAGTAAGTAAGTAAGTAAGTAAATATGTAAGCAAATTTTGTAGACAGATATTCCTATTTTCCGTTTAATTTCACTACACTTTCCACCTCTCTCACAATTCACAAATATGCAATAGTTGAAAACAGAATGTTTAAACGTCTGTACTGTCAGGCAGCATCAATGTGATAGAGAAGTGCTTAGAGGCACACTCGTGTCACCGCGTGCTTGTCACGGGGGTTGCATCGCATCGCCTGCTGTCACAATACACGTTTATCACTGTCGCCCAGTAGCGACTGTCCCGCACTGCTTAACGACTCCCACAGCTGCCTATATCGAGGAGTTTTAATCGATTTCCTATGCGATATGCACCTAAAGCTCGCGGTATGCGAAGTCCCGAGGTCGACGTCCCAGTACGAGTATTTCAGACGTTTTTAAAGGCAGCGGTTCTCAACCAGTGGTCCTCGAGTGATTCGAAAGGGGTCCGAGGAACCAAGGTGTTTTCAAACGGTGTTTAACTTTATCACGTTCTCTGATTTATTTGTTTATCTCGGACTTTTGAGATACAGAATGTAATAGAAATGAGTTTACCTGAAGGACTTCTCTTGGCTTGAAAATCTTGCGTACCTCTCCAATATATTTAGTTTTTTAAATTATAATCTTCAGGGAATCTTTAACTGTGTTCGCAATTCAGGATAAAACTGAAGAAATGGTAAAGAAATTAAACTCGCGGTCTCGCTGAATTATTTATTTTCATTGCTAGTACGTTTGAAATGAATACAAGTTAATAAATACAATGAAAGATAAACTAGCCCACTCCTGAATGAGTAAGACTCGTGCTCAGGAGGGGATTCCAATACAGACAAAAATAAAATAAAAATTGAGAGTGAATACAGATTAAATAGTGTTTAATATGTTTAAACCCAAACTATAAATCCAATACAAATTTTTATATTTTTTTATTACTTTGGAGAGGATTCGTGGTTGAAATATTATTGGAATAAAATTTGTTTAATAATCTGGGACCTTGACTCATGCTATTATAAAAAGCTGCATTGGTTCACATTTTGGTTCAGACGAACGCAGAGAATTAATATTTTTAGTTCTATATTTATGTATATACCTTTCAAAGTTATTAAAATTTCTATGAAAATATTTTAATAAAATAAAATAATACATTTGTTTAATGTTGAAAACTTTGCAATGTTTAAACAACAATTCAGTTGGGTAATCTTTCTGCTTTTTTAAACAAATTTTTAATACTTTTTTCTGTAGTGAAATTAACGGATAAAGGTTGGATTTATAAGTTCCACCCCAACATATAATACCATACATAAATATAGATTAAAAAAAAATCGGCGGTAAAAAAGTCGGGTGCTCTATGAAACCGCAACTGGAGAGTCTTACCTATCCTATACCTGCTAGATATTATTTTCATGATTTTACATATTTTGGTACTTATTCAGCTTATTTTTCTTACATAAATATGTACATATTTCACACCTTGGTATCAATGCACTGCCTAATTATCTTAAAGATTTGAAGAACAACGAGAAAAGGTTCAGAAAAGAATTAACCAAATTTCTACATACTCATACCTTCTACACAATTGATGAATTGTTTATGCTTGTGAATTGAATTATTCTACTTAAATGACATGTACAATTTTATATAGCTCAACTAAAATATGTTTTTATATTGACTTAATCTGTTTACTATGTATTGTATTTTTTGTTTATCATAACTGACGAATTGTATGTACTGTAAATTGAATAGTATACTGTATAGGTCAACTGATGAATTGTTTAAGCTTATAAATTGAATTAATCTACTTCATATGAATTGTATAGCTTAACGAAAATAAGTTTGTAAATTGAACTAATTTGATTGTATATGTTTGTATAGTTTGGCTGATGAATTGTATATGTTCTTAAAATGATTACTAGTCTGTGTAGCTCTACTGATGAACTGTATATAGACCTACTGTAAATTGAATGGTAATATGTATAGCTCAACTGATGAATTGTTTATGATTATAAATTGAATTAATCTACTTGATATTAATTGCACAAATTTGTATAGCTTAATGAAAGTATGCTACTTTGTATTGTATATATTTGTATAGTTTTGGCCGATGAATTGTATATGCTTTAAATTGAATAGTAAGCTATATAGCTCTACTGATAAATTGTTTGTGTTTGTAATTTGAAGTAGTTTGCATGATATGTGTTATCAATTTCTGTATATCACAACTGGTTGAATTGTTTATGCCTTAAATTTAATTAAATTGTTTTGTATTATAATATAGCTCAACTTATGAATGATCGTTTGTGTTTGTAAATTTAATAATCTGATTGGCTATGTATTGTATACTTTTAGTAGAGCCATCGATGTAGCTCAGTCGGCAGACTCGCGGGACTGCTGATCCGGAGCTGCGTTCGGGCTTGGGTTGGATCCCCCTTTGGACTTTGGTTTCTTCGGAGGTTTTCCCCAGCCGTGGGACTGAAGCCGGATGGTCTATGGCGAGTCCTTGGCATCAACCCCTTTGATTTGATTACCCCCTTTGATTTGATTACCTGGTTGGGTTTTTCCGAGGTTTCCCCCACCGAAAAGGCAAATGCCGGGTAATATTTTGGCGAATCCTCGGACCTCATCTCATCTCACTACATCTCACCAAAATGTAAAAAAAAAAAAAAAAAAAAATTGAAAAAAATTGTAAAAATTGTAGAAAATTACTAAATTGTAAAACTATAAAAATTTGTAAAAATTGTAATTGTAATATTGTAAAATGTTGACATGTTCCACATCTTAAAGCTTCATTGCTCATGTAAGATCTATGGAATAAAATAAATGAATGAATGAATGAATGAATGAATGAATGAATGAATGAATGAATGAATGAATGAATGAATGAATGAATAATAACAAATTGAATTGAGCTCTAATATGTCGGCAATCCTGCAGGTCATGGCCTTCGTGTAATAGCCTATTGTTTATTGTAGTGTGTGTTTTGTTCTGAAATTCAACCAAGTCGGCCGTGATTCAATATAATTAGTTCTCAAAACTGACAACAGATGGATTTTGGAAAATAGGAAAATTATGTAGGAAAATTGACATTTCAGTGAAAACTACTACTTTTCCGAAAAACTTTGGATGCCAGGCATGAAAATGAGGGGTCAGTCATTAAAATCCGTTCAGCCGTTTTCCCGTAATTTCCATTACCAGTTCAAATTATATATATAGATTTTTAATACTTTTTTCTGTAGTAAAATTAACGGATAAAGGTTGGATTTATAAGTTCCACCCCAACCTATAATGCCATACATAAATATAGATTTAAAAAAAAGTCGGCGATAAAAAAGTCGGGTGCTCTATGAAACCGCAACTGGAGAGTCTTACCTATCCTATACCTGCCAGATATTATTTTCATGATTTTACATATTTTGGTAGACTTATTCAGCTTATTTTTCTTACATAAATATGTACATATTTCACACCTTGGTATTATATAAAAATCCGGTCCCTACAGATGATAGACGACATTAAGATATACGGATAATATGAGGAGACAAAGTGGAAGGCAGAAAATAGGAAAGACTGGAGAAAGCTGGGTTTTGCAGTGAAAGACCTGCCCTTGTGTAGAACATTGAATGAATGAATGAATGAATGAATGAATGAATGAATGAATGAATGAATGAATGAATGAATGAATGAATGAATGAAATATTCGCTACTTTGAAGTATTCTAAAGTAAACAACACAAATTCAGTGCTTCAAAAAAAGTTTCCTAATAATAATGAATTACTGAACATACATTAGTTTCTCACGCCCTCCACTGACACTCTTTATTAACGAATCTGTACATATATCAATATAGTCTCGGAGGCAATATATTTTTCCCCAATACCGATACATTTCAGTGTTAATTAGCCCCAGCTTGGCAATTCATTTCGATTCAGTGGATTACACCGACCTGCTCGCCACAGGCGGAGAATCAATGCAGTTCCTTCGGTCAGAATGCTCGATATCTGTGCAACGATTCCATCAATATGAACCTGATTCACAGTCATAACGATCTGGAAGGCGGTGAGACATATGGACTCTCTAAACGAGGTAAACATTTAGAGTTCTTCTAAATGCGTCTGATTCCGGATGCTGACACGTGCCTCACTTGTTTATCACTTCCTCATACTTGGTGCAGTTTCAGAAACTCGTCAGAGCCGAACATGCAATACATAGCGAAAGTTACTTTATGCGATTCAATGCTGTTATCAGTGTTGCCAACTCAGAAGAAAAAATCCGCTAACACCCCTACGAGAAACCGCAGAATCTGAATAAAAGCCGCCACATTTTAAGAGGAGAGGATGGTATTTTTTGGTGAAAAACGAGTAAATTAAAAAAAAAAATCTTTAAAATACTCTGTGATATGTGTGGAATGCATAGCATAACATTTTGTGGGTATTTGTGCCCTTATCGCATGTTGAGTCGCCATTTTTAAACTTCCTGCGTTATGGATTTTTAAATCACTCGCCAACTTTTATTGTTGTTTCCGGTAAATTAAATTTAAAAAAAATCTTTAAAATACCTTTTGATATGTGCGGAATGCATTGCATAACATTTTGTGGGTATTTGTGCCCTTATCGGATGTTGAGACGTCATTTTTAAACTTCCTGCGCTATGGATTTTTAAATCACACGCTCGCTTTTATCGGTTTCCAGTAACTTCATTTTTTTTTGCTACATTGTCAGACAAAAATGGATATAATTTCTGAACTATTAAAGATACAGGCATGAAATTTAGAAAACACATTCTTTAGACTATTAGGAAACTTTTCTCTGTAACAGAATTTTGTTAATTGATTTACTTTAAAAAATACGTCCGTTTGTTTGCAAGAAAGGTAATCAGAAAATTGTTATTAAATTTTAATTGTTTATTTTACAAACGTAGGGACTAATATCAGAATTCTGTTACAGATAGTTGTGATGTGTTCTTTGTAACGTGTTTGAAATGATCTGCCTGTGATCACAGCCATAACAAAATTACAAAACACCTTCACATATGCAGTACACAAATCCGAACCACACCTACAGAGACATCAACACAGACATGGAAATACTGCACAACCAAAAAGCCAGAAACTCAACACACTAGAACAATATGAAATATACAGACACACGAAAACACACCCAAACGATATTCTCAACACACAACTCAATTTCAAAACACATACACTCTTTGATTCTACACTACGAACGCACCCATACAGGAAACAAGAGGCGCCAAGACCAACAACGACCAGTTCCGAAGATGATCGAAAATAGGTCGAAACATGTTAACAAGGTACGTTAATAGTACATTATGCAACGGGCCTATAATGAAGGTAATTAAAAAGTGAGTATGGATATTTATGAAACTCGCTTGCGCTCGTTTAATAATTTTCATACGAGCTTCTTAATTACCATTATAGGCGAGTTTCATACGACTTTTTATGCTCGACCATATTTCTAACTTGATATTATTAATTTTCTTTGTATCTGACCTCGACCAATGTCCCGTATGTTGTGAGATGTGCGCAGACGCGAAAGTATTGATTTTTTCCGAGGAACAGATGTCCACATTGACCTTGCTAGGCCATAAGAACCTACAGAGATAACATTGAAATTAAATTAGACATTGAAAAACGAGATGACAAATTGAATTTATTTGAATATTATTTACAATTAACGCTAATTATTATAGTAAGAGAACATAACCTTCTGCGACAGTATTGGATTTCCAGCCTCCGTGACTTTTCGCTAATTCTCTTTCGATTGCATATCCGAGAATAATCGATACTTGCGGTTTTATAACGGTAGAAAGCTGACCTGTCATTGGCTGAACAGTTGTAACCTGAGTCGTCATTGGCTGAAAGACCTGACCTTTAATGAGTAGGTGTACTTTAATGACATGCATTAAAGGTCTGCTACCAGGTGTATAATTACTACATTTCGGCATGGTCGAGCATAAAATATTTAACATAAGAAAGTTCTTATCAAATATATTCCGAAGTGATACAGTGTTGAAAGTTGTGTAATCAAGATGTATTTTTTTTTTTTTGTCATTTATAAACTATTGTCTTGCAAAAATTACCTCTAGAGAGAAGGAAGACAGGAAGACAGAAGAAAGGAAAGGGAGAGGGCACATGAGAAGACAGAAAAGAAGGAAGGGAGAGGGAAGATATGAAGATAGAAAAGAAGGGGAGTACGATGACAGAAGAGAAGATAATGAAATTAAAAATAGGATGTAAGAGAGGAAAAGAACAAAAAGCATAAGTAAAGAAATATGAAAAAGAGAGAGAGAATAGCATGAGGAAAGAACACAAGAAACAATGAGAAACAGAAATGAAGGGAAAGCCAAGGAAGGAATGAAGGACAAGAAATGAATGGCCGTGTGGCTCCAATCCCACGGTTTTCTCTGCGTTGTGAAGCGAGTGCACAGCTGATGCAGTAAATGGGTCATCTCCACCTGCCCGTAACACTTTGCTTAAGGTGTTTAATCTACTTTAAGGCATCCGTTTGTTGTGGTGCGAATGCGTTCCGATCCACCAACCACTCAACGTAGCGTAAAAGAAGCTCTTACAACCTTTGGCAAGAGCGCCGCAACCTAATTGGGTAGTGCATCCACCCTGCACTCCGAGTTAATTGGATCCGATGCCCTGTCAATGGAAAGGTGACTTTTTAACCTGGAAAGTCCGTGTCACCGCAGACCTTGCCATCTACTGTAACGACTATCTGTGGTTCGCCTGCAGAAGAGACTTTAAGATAAATTAGACGAGAACATTCTTCTTGGAGGAATTTGTGGAGGTTTCAGTGTAAAGCGTTAATTGAGAAATGTCTTACACAAGACGAAAAGCTATTTCTGCAGGTAGATCAAATGTGAATACGGTTTCATAACAAGAGAAAAAAATGTTACCTTCATGGTCGGTATTAATATTGTTTATTATTTATTGTTAATAAAATAACACTGACAGAAATACAATCTTAGTTCTTCCCTGAAGGAGTAAAAAACTCGTGCTCAGGGAGATATCTAAACACGAAGATAAACACAAAGATAATTTTTTGTCACAAACTGCGTCAAGAAAAAAAATTACAGGAATAAATTAAATTTAAAAATACAATTTCAATTTTAACAATTTAAGTCATACAAATACATATACATATTAAAATCAATATATATTCTTTAAAAATTAAATTCCTAACGCTATTTTTGAAATTCCTGATACTAAAATTTTCCAAATTTGGGTATTTATCAATTATTTTATTTATAACCTTGGACCAAAGTAGGTACCATGGCTCAGAGCTGTGCTTGTGAAACACTTTGGTTCCTCTAGTCGTCTAAAATCGGATCTTTTAGTTCCATATTTATGATGATACAATTTGAATGTATTACGATTTTTATGTATGAAGATTAATAAGGCAATATAATAAATCTGTTTAATTTTCAAAACATTAAAATCAGTAAACAAAAGCTCGGATGAGTAATCAATTGGTTTATTAAGGCATATTTTAATAATTCTTTTCTGAATAAGTATTAGTGGAGTGAGATTAGAATTACAAGCATTTCCCCACCCTAAAATTCCATACTGGAGAATGGATTGAAATAAAGCTAAATAAATGAGACGTAAAATATTAATTGGTAATATATTATCAGCTTTCATACAGGGCTTTCATTTCAGAACTTTCCAATCTAAATAACTAATTATTTAAATTGAATTCAATTTAACAAAAAATACGTCAATTTAGATATTGAGGGGGAAGTCTGAAACCAAGCTTAATTGCATTTTAGATTTCACCCCCACCCCCAAATGGCACGCCTATATTTTTATACTTAAATATAAAAAAGTATTCAATTGTTTATACACCTCATTCGTTTTCGCACCTGTTTTTCTATCGTTGCCTGGCAACCTGTATTTTTATCATCGGTTGATCGTAGGATAAAAACACAGCTTATTTTGTGTAATTTCCTAAATTTAGTCAATAAGGATGATTTGTGTTCTCTCTTGAAGGGTATACACCATTTTAAAATAATTTAATACACAAACACAACTGTTACATGAAATGCTCAATAAGTTTTTGTAGTTTTATTCTCTTCAGCTCTAATCAACAATAACAACAATCCAGGTTGCCAGGCGACGATAGAAAACAAAAGATACGAAAACAAATTAATTAGGTATATAAACAATTAAATGCACTTTCATATTTAAGTATAAAAATATAGGCGTGCCATTTGAAATTTCAAATTGGGATTGCTGGGCTGGGGGATAAAATCTAAAATGCAATTAAGCATGGTTCCAGACTTCCTCCTCAATAACTAAATTGATGTGTTTTTTGTTTAAGTTGAATTCGATTTAAATAATTAGTTATTTAGACTGGGAAGTTTTAAAATAAAAACCCTGTAGAATTTCTCCACACATTTCGATCATTAAGTTTGTTTTATCCCTACTCGAATGGATACTGCAAAACAACAGTACCATAAACTGGGATAAACTTAACCACAAAAAATAAATAAATCACGATATCAACTCTAATTGTGGCTTACAATTATAAAAAAAATACTTAAGAACTTGAGAAAGTATAATAAAGTTTACAAATTATTCGAGTAGTTAAGTTTATCCCTCTAGAATATGTCATTAGGAAAGTTCAGAAAACAGAGAGAGTTTCGAATTGAACGGGTTACATCAGCTCCTTGTTTATGCGGATGACTTGAATATATTACGAGAAAATCCACAAGTATTTGGGAAAACACAGAAATTTTACTTGAAGCATATAATATCAGAGTTTTGGAAGTAAATCCCGAAAAGGATAAATATATGATTGTCTCTCCTGACCAGAATATATTACGAAATGGAAATACACAAACTGTAATATCTTCGTTTCAAAAGGTGGAAAAATTCAAATATATTTGAGAAACAATAACAAATATAAATGGTACTCGAGAGAAAATTAAACGCAGAATAAATATGAGAAATTCTTACTATTCAGTTGAAAAGATTTTGTCATCTAGTCAGCTTTCAAAAGAACGGAAAGCTAGAATTTATAAAACAGTTATATTACCGGTTGTTCTGTATGGCTGTGAAATTTGAACTCTCATTTCGATAGAGGAACAGAGGTTAGGATGTTCGATAATAAGGTGCTTAGGAAAATATTTGGGGCTACGAGGGATGAAGTTACAGGAGAATTGAGAAAGTTACACAACGCAGAACTGCACGCATTTTATTATTCACCTGACATAATTAGGACCATTAAATCCATACGTTTGAGATGGGCAGGGCATGTAGCACGTATGGGTTAGTACAGGAATGTATATAGAGTGCTACATGGAAGACCCGAGGGAAAAGGACCTTTGGGGAGGCCGAGACGTAGATGGGAGGATAACATTAAAATGGATTTGAGGAAGGTGGGATATGATGGTAGGGAGTGGATTAATCTTGCTCAGGATAGGGAGCGATGGCGAGGTTATGTGAGGGCGGTAATGAACCTACGGATTCTATAAACGTTATTTGTAAATAAGTAACCACCCCGACTAAAATCGAAATACAACAAATCCTACTTAATTTCCCATTGTTTTTTATATTAGTTTCCGCGCCCAATCGTTTTATTCATTGACTCACCACTAACAGCACTGGATGACAGTAACACGGATGAAAGTATCGGTTCACAGATTTCACTTTCACTACATTCTACACTACTCGGATGGATGCTGCAAAACAACAATGCTTTATGTAGGCCTATTGTAAGCACAACGAAAGAGCAGGTCATTTTAATAACACAATACACCTGAAACAAAGGACACAAAATAAAAGCGAATTTATACTCGCGGAAGAACTCGTAGCTATTCATACAGTAATCCCCAACCATTTTACAAAAACAGTAAATTTAAATTATAGTACAATATATTCGTTGTGGCTGAAACTTGCAAATTCGGGATACTTTTAGTTGGTAATTTAACAACGCTGTGTAAACTATATTAGTGTCAGTTATTTGGCGTTGAAGAAATTTGGTGATAGTGGGATGGTATTTGGCGAGATGAAGCCTAGGATTCGAAATAGATTACCTGACATTCGGTTTACAGTTGGAGGAGCTTTGAAATAGTTTAACCAGATAATAAGCCCAAGCGAGAATGGAACCTACGACCAAGCACAGCTCCGGTGGCTTCAATTAGGTAGAGATACGGAAATAAAATTTGGAGCTTCCTTATTGTGTAAGTTCGCTTACAACGCACTGTGCATGTGCTGCAAACATGAGCCCCTGTATATATGCTACTTGTGGACAGTCGTGTGAAATTGTTGCCTACATACAGGTGGACTCCCATCAAGACTCGCTCAATTTTAATTCCGTATCAAGCCACCGGCTTGGCTCAGTCGGTTAAGGCGCTTGCCTGCCGGTCTGAAGTTGCGCTCGGGAGCGGGTTCGATTCCCGCTTGGGCTGATTACCTGGTTGGGTTTTTTCCGAGGTTTTCCACAACTGTAAGGTGAATGCCAGGTAATCTATAGCGAATCCTCGGCCTCATCTCTCCAAATACCATGTCGCTATCACCAATCTCATGGACGCTAAATAACCTCGTAGTTGATACAGCGTCATTAAATAACCAACTAAAAAAAATCCGTATCTGTTCTGCTCTCAACGCAGGAAAACATGATACGCATTATAGAATTTAATTGAAGTGTACAGCAATTTTAAAGATCATTAAGGACATAATTAGATAAACAATCTCAAATACAGACAACCAGAAAATGTAAATACAAAAAAGTCGATAATTGAAGGGCTCCCTGCAAAAACGAGGCAGCTCTATTTATTCAAAGTTGTGAGAAACAACAACAAACATTATAAAAATTCAAATTTTAACCGAGATTCTTCCCTTTTTCAGGGTATGTTCTAGGTACTTATAAGTTTCATTTTATCACTCACTCATTACAATCAGCAAAGGGGGGGGGGTAAAATATAAACAAATAATGGAGCTATCCCCTTTTTGCAATAAAATTACATATAATTAGCCACAATTTGCACTGAATACACATTTACTGTGCAAATATCATAAACTACAACACAAACATAACAGATGTATGTTTTAAGAAAAGAAATATTTAGATGAAATATTTCACAGTGTGTTTTGGGAAAGCCATTGATTTAATTCACAATATGCTCAGTCAGTTTAAGACAGCAGTGTATTATGGTAAAAAATTATTGAAAAAATTTTAGTTTTGTCCTTTAAATGTGCAGAAATTTGATTCGAACAAATATAGTTTTAAAGCACACTAAATATTTTGAAGTCTAAAATATTTATCTGGAATCGAAGTTCGGTTCGTCGCGTTTGCAACCGGATACGCTATCAATTGAGGGGAAAAGTCTCCAAGATAAATGCAAACATGGGCTTAAAGCCAAAGAAAGACATTCTAGATGTACAGGGACATCATTTTATTTTTACTTGCATTTTTATTGTACCTGCATTTCTGAATGTACTACACTCTCACCCCTTCACTAATGTCCTTGCTCCCGTCAGACACACAAACTTACGGCCGCTGTTGCATTCGAAGTCTTCAAGCACTGAAGTAAACACTGCAGTGTATAGTGTGTTTCATAAATATGATTGCGTTTTCTATAGAAGAAAGAACCTATATTATCGTACTAAAAAATTATATTCAAGAAACGATAAATTCAATTTCAGAGAATATGCTTCAAAATGTTTTTAATAATATGCGTACTGAATTGAAGCCTGCATTGTAATGAACGGCAACCATTTTCAACAACTTGTTTAAAAATTCAGATTAGCTTATTTTGAATTGAGGTGGCTAGAAGCAAAGGAATGTTAGTGACATTTGTAATAACATGAGTTAAGTGCATGCAGTGTAAGCAAAAGTATCTAAAATTTTAGTGGCAAAGAGATATTTTAATCGCATCACACATTAAAATTTAAATAAAAAATTCACCGATTTTACGAAAGCTTAAATATTTAAACCCCATTTTCTCAAAAGTAATTTAAGTGCACTTACAGCCCTTTATTTACGACCCCCTCAATTTAAATGCACTCTCTATATTGTATGCTAACATCAATAATTAATATGCTAAATAAAGTAGACATTACATAACGAACATAGCCGCCTGAAAAGTTGAGTTTTTGAAAAAAAAAATGTTACTACTCTACTGTATTTTGATAAATTCCGTAAAAGTGATGATCAAACTGAAAATCGTAATATCATATTTCCCTACAACATAAATGGATACACTACTTTTCTCTCCTCCTATACCTAGTAAAATGATTTGTTTACATATTGCACTAGTAACATCAAACTCCTGTAATGGAAGGGGGCAACAGTGTTTCCGAGTATAGCCAGGTTAATGTTAAAAATGTTGGTAAAAATAAAGTGATATCCCTGTACAAGCGCAATGGGAAGAATTTATAGGTGCCATCAGAAGAATGTCAGATTAACTTTATTAGCCCATGAGGCTAGCTTTCTCTTTATAAAATAAGCTTTGAAATGCAGCACATCAAGCTACTGTAAATTAATTTCAATCGAAGAGCTAATAATATGTTCATTCTTTCATCTCGCAATGCACTCAAATACACGCACGCATCCAAACAATTGTATTGTGTGACGGTGTGAGGTGTTATTACATGTTAACCACATTAGGCCTTCAGTGCAGCGTGGGATCACACTTCAATATGAAATCAATTTTGTAGCATTTGATGAAAATCAAATGTTGCGTATTATACGCGATGTTGCTATAGCAACATAGATTGGGGTTATAGATCACAACAACTGTAGTAACTAGGGTTGGGACTTTACGCGTAAAAAAGGTTATTTACATTACAATAAAATACGTGTAAATAATGCGTGATTAACGTAAAATAACCTCCAAGAACTTTTATTTTTTAGGTCCTAAATATTCATGCCAATACATTTTATTAACATCTTGTTAATGTTCAACGTATAGGCCTATTCTATAAGGCTGTTTAGCAATGTCAAATTTTCCTGTCGTGTAATAGACTGATTAGGGCATTATAAGAATATGTAACAGAGAATGTTTTAGTTATACAGGGACATCATTTTATTTTTACTAACATTTTTAATATTAACCTGTAACGGAAATAGAAGAAGAAGGGTTCAACGAATGGGAGAACGACTGGAAAAACTCACTTAAAGGAGCTATATGTAAGAAGTTCTTCCCGTCTGTACGTCAGAGGATGAAACAAAATATTACGCTGACAGCAGAAGTAACCGCCATGATCTCAGGCCATGGAAAAACCAAGGCATACCTGCACCGTTTCGGGATCAAAGACCACTCAACGTGTTCATGCCTTCAAGATGCACAAACAGTAGATCACCTAATATACTCGTGTGTCAAATTGAATAAACAAAAGGGATATACTGAAGAAGGGAATATATAGAAATCAAGATAGATGGGCAGTGTCACATGAGAAACTATTGTTAAAACACTGTAAGGGATTCAGAAACTTTGTTCAATCAATAGATTTCACATCACTGTAAATATTGTAAATAGTGAAAAAACTACTGTACTTAAAATTAGTATTAGTATTCAGTAGTAGTAGTAGTAGTAGTAGTTAGATATTATGTTAAAATAATTATAAGCAATTCACCACCTTTATTAAGTCAATAGACTTCACGGCAGTGTATTATATTGTAAATAGTGAAAGCACTACTCCAGTTAAAATAGTATTAGTATTAATAATTTTAAATAATTCATAAACTGTATTCAGTCAGCTGACTTTACATCCTTGTAAATATTGTAAATAGTTTACTATTAATTTTTGTTTTAAGTTCAGACAGAATGTAAAAACAGTGTAGCAACAGATGTGTGTAGTATTGCATTACTGCAATGGAGCATACTGAATAAAAAGGGGACATATTTTATATATATATATATATATATATATATATTAACCTGGCTATATCTTTGGATTAAAAGTCTAGAACCGGAAACACCGCTTGCTCCCCCTTCCACGACTGGAGTTCGATGATACTGCCGTAAAATACAAATCACTTTACTAGGTACAGGAGGGAAGAAACGTAGTTCATCCACTTACGTAACTAGGAAATATCGTGATTTTGAGTTTGATAATTTGCATTAGGTCTTTGTTTAATAAAAATACAGTACAGTATTAACAATGAGTGTTTTTACTCACGAACTGAGCTTTCCATGCGGACGTATTCATTATGCAGTGTATATTATACTGTCTACTGCACATTAGCGTACAATATAGAGAATGAAGTTAAATAGAAAAATAATCATAATATGGATATTTAAACACATTTTTTTAAAATGGTGGCCGTTCATTTCGATACAGGCTTCAGTTCTAATGTGCATATTATCGTACTATAGACTATTGTACGTAATTCCAATTACCAGGTTCGTACTTCGTATCAGTAACTCATGTTGAAATAATTCTGTACCTACTCTATAAAAGAGTACCTTACGTACTGTAAATTCAATCTTCACTTCTGCCCTATCCGAAAAGATAAAATTACTCAGATTTGCTATCTACTGTCCGTTCAAGTGGTTATGTCGCAGGATCGTAGAAAGGGAGGGAAATCACGTGACAGTTAATTACTTAACGAGGCCCTTTTATTTAAGTTATTTTAAACAGTTGTATAATGTTACGTAGACGTCCAATTCCTAACAGAAATGAATGTTTTCATAAAAGAGCTAAGACAGCCCAGCTATTAGACTTTACAGAGGAGCGAACAGAAGCAGGTGGGGGAAACCGGGATGCGACGTAGGGAAACGGACGACAGTACCTGTGCGAAAATATGATTCAATATAGAAAGTTCTTTCGTCACTGGAAAACGCGAAAATATTTCTGGAACGTACTATACTCACTAACTCAGTACTGCAAACGCGGCCTTGGTTCTGTGTGGTGGACGGCTGGAAGTTTACTAGTAGAGGGGGTGGGAGTGAAGTACATTAAAAAACTCAGGTACAATAAAAATTGAAGTAAAAATAAAATGATGTCTCTGTACAAAAGTGAAGCTAGCCCAGGGTATGAATTCCCTTACATTATGTTCAGTGAAACAGTGAGCCAGCCTCAGGGAAGGCAGAGGAGAAGGCGTTACCATGGCATCGCATTGTTCCAGTTTGTGAAGCATTGTCTGCATCTGACTTGATAATATGACCGAGTTACGGACTGAAATGGAGTTATACTGAACATCTGAATATTGGACTGCTTGAATGCTGACTGCACATTTCCAAGACATACCTTGACGGTGCCAACGAGGAAATGAAGTCTCGCTTAGACGGAGATTCAAACCGCCTTCAAGAATAAATGAAGGAAGAAGAAAGAAATCACTAACTGGCAATGTGAAGAATTCAAACTTGATAAATATAGCGGCTATCACATATTCGATAGGACAGATATTATAAAATGCTTTGAAGTTAGGCCTACGAGATAGGACATAAGTTTACTGACAGAAAGAACGCGAGTATATGTTCTCATTGTACTTTCCCTTAAAACTCTACCCGCTTTTACGCTACTAGCAACTGTCAATTACTGCGTGAATAATTTCGAGGGAAAAATTGTTCTGAGGCCAGGTATCGAACCCGGTACCTTCGATTGAGCGCGTTAACGCTCTACCGACTTAGTTACCCAGGCTTAATTATTCCCCTCGAAATTATTCAAATTAACTTTACAGGGAGTTATTCCTGAAAGCTTAATTTGCATAATACACGTCACTGTACGTAACAGAAAACCACAATTTAAAGTCACACAGAGTTAGTGTGCACTCAAATGTTGGTTGCTTGACGGTTGTCAGCCCACTTTGAGGTCTGAGGATATAGAGGAAAAATTGGATCGGTGTCGGGTAGTTTTCCCGGGTAGCTCAGTGGGAGAGCGTTGGTACGTTTAACCAAAGGTCCCGGGTTCGATACCCGGCCCCGGAACAATTTTTCCCCTCGAAATTATTCAAATTAACTTTACAGGGAGTAATTCCTGAAAGCTTAGTTTGTATTCCCTTTTATATCCACATACCTCAAGTGGGTTGACAAGAAATCACAGACCCAGCATTGAGTGCACACTTTTTCTGTGCGACTTAAATTGTGGTTTTCTGTTAATTTTTTGTGGGTTTTTTACGACACTTTATCAACAGCTTAGGTTACTTTGCGTCTGAATGAGATGAAGGTGATAATGCCGGTGAAATGAGTCCGGGGTCCAACACCGAAAGTTATCCAGCATTTGCTCATATTGGGTTGAGGGAAAACCCCGGAAAAGGCCTCATCCAGGTAACTTGCCCCGACCGGGAATCGAACCCGGGCCACCTGGTTTCACGGCCAGACGCGCTAACCGTTACTCCACAGGTGTGTTTCTGTTAATGAACAGTGACGTGTATTGTATAAATCTGACTTTTCAGGAATAGCTCTCTGCAAGGCTGATTTGAATAATTTCAAGGGAAAAAATTGTTCCTGAGTCGGGCATCGAACCCGGGATCTTTTGCTGAGCGCGCCAACGAGCCCGGTTCCAGAGAAATTTTTTTCTTGAAATTATTCGAGTCAGCTTTGAAGAGAGCTATTCCTGAAAAGTCAGATTTGTGATATACAACATGTTTCTAAAAAAATCATTATTTTTTTTTACTCATGAAGATATTGCTGGCAAAGATGTAAAACCAAAATTCTAGGAATTAAATGAAACGGTTCTGTGCGAAATTTGCTTGACCTATAAACAAAGGTATGATTAATGAAATTATGTGAAATTATTTTGAGAGAATTAAAATCGTGCTTTTGTTCTTATGTCAAGCAAATTTAACACGGTACAGTTTTATTGCATTCCTGAAAATTTTGGGTCTCAGGACTTTCACATGTTCCAGCTATGTTGAAAAGGAAAAAAAAGATATATACACCATTGCATTATAGGAAGTCTTAGCTTCATTTTAAACTTTTAGGAAATTTATTATCTTTACGTGAGGCCTAGATAAATGTTTATACATCTTGATTACACAACTTTTAACACTACATCACTTCGGAAAACGTATTGTCTTTCTTATGTTAAATTTTATATTACCTTGTTAACATGTTTCAGCCTACTATCGGCCATCTTCAGAACTGGTTGTTGCTAGTCTTGGTACCTTTTGTTAGTGTTACCTGTGGGGGTGTGTATGTGTAGTGTAATGTGGAGTCAAAGAGTGTGTGTGTTCTGAAATTGAATTATGTGTTGAGAATTTCGTTTGCATGTGTTTTCCCAACACACAACTCAATTTCAGAACACACACACTCTTTGACTTCACATTACACTACACAAACACTTCCCCACAGGAAACACAAACAAAAGGCGCCAAGACCAGCAAAAACCAGTTCTGAAGATGACCGATAGCAGACTGAAACATGTTAACGAGATAATATAAAATTTAACACAAGAAAGACAAATAATACGTTTCCCGAAATAAATGTTTACTAAAATTACCTCAGTTATTTTTAAATAAAAAATATATAAAAAAATTCTGGGCACATTTTCAATATATATATATATATATATATATATATATATATATATATATATATATATATATATATATATAAATGTACCTACTGTTCTCCAACCAGGAGATAAACCGTGAAAGGAATGTGCTTACTATTGCGTCATCTATTGGAGCGAAGTAGATAGATGATATTAGAGTTATAACGTCAGTTTAAAAACCATGCGCTCTCCTGCATATGTTATTTCCTGTATGGAGGGATTAAAAGACCAGGAGATTAACAGTGATCTAATTTTGTAACTAGGGTAGTATAAAAATGTGTTATGGTTTATGCTTTGAGAGATAGCCAATAGAGATATGAGTACCTACGTGTGTGAACTTATGACATCAACATTCATTCACAGCATCACCCCGCTTCCCTTCATTCCCTGGAGACTTTCTCGTGGTTGGAGTACAGTATGCATTTTAGCAATATCTAACGCATGTAAAATTTTCAAGAAGAATAAAGGCACATTCACAATGAAAATTAAACATAACCGTAACATAAACACAGAAGTTTGTGCCCAGGCTACCAAGTGATTCACATAAGCATTGACATAAACATTACCGTAAGACGTTAACATGAAAGTTTGCAAACTCCAAACTTTCATGCTTATCCTTTCGCGATTTGCAAACAGAACACAATCGTGGAGCGCTGAAGTATACGACAGAATATGAGGAAATGGCGTCGTTGTTATGTTTCGATGGTTACCAAGTATGTTTGCTGTTATGTTTATGTTCCCATCGTGAATGATCTTGATTTTACCGTAACGTTTATATTCTTAAGTTAACGCTTACGTTATGTTTAATTTTCATTATGAATGAGCCTCAATTCAAAATTGTGGAAATTACAAATATTCAGTAGCATATCATCTTAATCAACAAAATGGTAACTATGGAAATGCAATAAATAACAAATGAAAAACCCCGTTCTTTGTTCAACAAATTGAAGTTTTTGTTTTTTTCTATTTAAAATATTATAGGCGTAATATTCATAACGATGTTAGTCTGAAGTGACTACGAATGACGTCACGTATGTGCTGTACATTGCACGTTCAAGGATGTGTATACGCACATTCGTGCGTGTCTTCCTGCTGGGTGGTCACAAAGCCCGCTCTTACTCCGCATGCAATGAGATGTAAAGCTTCACAAAGGAGAGCGGCGTAACATACTCGTGGTCGATGATCTGTGTAGAGATGTAGACGTAAGAAACCACACCAGATGCCGTCCATGCGTCCACTTCCAGTTTCTGTATCCACTCGGAATTACTGTGGCGTGTTCACGCACTTTACTCAAAGCACCAGTAGGGCTATTCCATATGAAATCGATCGGTAAAAAATATCGCATTTTTTATACTCTATTTTTTTACCTACTTATACAAGGTGCTGAGGGGAGTGCATTTTCAAAAATATACTATCGAAAGTCAAACGGTTTTCGTATTATTGAGCGACAAATTTAGCGTATTTTATAAAAACAAGCCTTTTTCAGCGCTCAGAACTCTGGAACCATTTACTGCAGAACATTGAACGAGAGCTCATTTTGAAGCTGACATTTGGTAGGTTATGTTAAGAAGTAATCCTTATTTTTATTGTACACAGAGAGAGACAGATAATCTGAGTTTACTTGCTTTTAGGCTTTTTGCCCATTTGTAAAAATGTAAAAAAATATTGAGAAAAAAAACCTTGTATTATTAAGAGGGATTCGGCATTGTTTGCTTAGTGGTATAGCAATAAGTTTCGAGGGTATTAAATAGATTATTTTCACACGCCTAGACTTGAACGGCGCAGTACCGCACGCACTGGCCGAGAGCTGAAGATAAGCGAGCGTTGGGCGTCATTTTACTCCTGTGTTTATGAAAACCTGTGATAAAGCTAGCACAGCTATGACTGCTAGACGACACATCACGTGTTTGTCTTCTGGTCTTTGTTGTCTCGGCTAGCTCCCGTCTCACAGTCAGCTGGTTAGTTCACGCGCGTACTATTTATTTTCTTTATTTGATATTTTCAATACTTTCTTACCAACATACCATCAGTAAAAAATATGTGTTTATTTGTACTTTCAATGCGGAATCTAACTATATATTTTTAAAATAATTTTTTCCTAGCCAAAGGCGTCTTAATGAGGAAAAATCTATATTTCTCCATTTCCATAAAAAAGTAAGAAAATCTGTTTATATGTCAATATAAACTTTAATTTCTCAGCATCAAAATAAACCATGATAAACGTGATACTATGTCAATTCACTTGGCCATTTAAATATCGGTAGAACCCCAGATCACATACAGATTGCTCATTCCTACGTTAAAATCGGTTTCACTTTGAAGAGAACAACCGCCAGGATCGCCACCCGTCCGCGCGCCGTAAACGAACACGAGATGACAGTACAGTCGCTAATGCAATTCAAATGGGAGTTATGACGTGACTCGTTATGTAACAACTAGATGGCAGCATAGTAAACCTGACAAAAGTTATTACCGTCAAAGCCTATAACGCCGAGCAATCTGGGTATATATGATCTAGGGTAGAACTCATCTTCGGTAAGTTTCTCGCTCATTCCCCGTAACTTAAATTTCCCAACTCAATTCTCTCATAACTTCTACATTTTTAAAGATAAATTTATGAAATTTCGCATACACACGTATTTCATACTATAAAACAAACCATGACCCTAGAATTGTTTTATTATTTCAAGTTCTTTTTATATTAATAATTTTATTTAAAAAAAATTACAATTCGTGGAAATAAAAATTCACAGAAAGTATTTTTTACTCATATATTCAATTGATAAGGACAGGATTTGTTAACGCACTCATTCTGAATAAAACAGACAAGAAAGCATACAAATATTCAAAATTATACAAGATATCGGAGAAATCAATTATCCCTACACAAATTGCAAAGAGTCCTTTGAAGTGTACAGCATCATTAAAATAACTTTTTCACGATCGTGTTTCTTTTTTGCTGTATTTACAGCTATTGTTGTTAGGCCTTGAAAGTTAGAATTCCCACACAGAAACTTGTTGCTAGGGAAACCATTCTTCGTAACATACAAGTAAACCTATACTGAAATAGACCCAGTAGAGTAAACTTATTGTTGCTTAGTTACCATTACAGTGCAGTTTTGCGAAGGCTTTGGAATAATATTACTCTAAATTTTCAATGCAAAATACTGTGTATTGCATTTGAAATTTTAAAAATATGATCGTGCAAAAATTGTTGTAGAATACACGTTTGTGAAGCGTATTACATAGCTCTGCTCGTTTTTAAAACTTTATTTCGATTTTGCAGAAAGAACTTCCCAACCTTGTATCGTAATATACTATTAAATTTCACCCAAAACAAAACCATGGTAACTAAGCGAGCAATATAGTTTATTTCCATACGTCGCCGTGTCGTGTAATGTAATCTTTTCTCACATCACACAAAGAGTACGGTACCTCATTTGTAATAGGTTGTCATTTCCATACATAATATGACAATCCTTTCGTCGCAGCATTCTTAACAAGGCCTTAAGTTTGCTTTTACGTGGCACTGGATATCTAGGAAACTTGCTCTTGAACTTTCTCTGACACTCCTTATGATTTCTACCCTTGACAGTCGTGTGTAAAATGTGCTTATCTAAATTGTAACGGACCGTGAAGAAAACAAAGGCTGACAGAGTACCTCCAGCTAACTAACGTTCAGTCTCGTATTTACTGAACGCTCATGACCGAGCCATCGTCCGGGAAATAAGCCGATTATGAAGATTGGAAAGTTCGTTATAAATGAGAGGTCTGTACAGTAATATTCGCTTAATAAAATAGACGGAACATAGTAAGAAATAATTAACTTTCGCAAACCATTAACAGAATCCCTGTGGCAGTGGGTGATTATTCTACAAATTAGTTTCATACCCAGTCGGCAACTGGATTTTTATGTGTCTTGTTTATGCACGTGTACCTGTAGCTAGTTTTCGTGAGATCGTGTAATACTTACTTATGGCTTTTTAGGAACCCGGAAGTACATTACCGCCCTTACATAAGCCTGCCTGATCAAGATTAATCCAGTCCCTACCACCATACTCCACCTCCCTCAAATGCATTTTAGTATTATCCTCCCATATACGTCTCGGCCTCCCCAAAGATCTTTTTCCCTCCGCCTCCCAACTAACACTTTATATGCATTTCTGGATTCGCCTATACGTGCTACATGTCCTGATCTCTATCGTCTGAATTTAATTATGTCAGGTAAAGAATACAATGCGTGCAGTTCTGCGTTGTGTAACTTTCTCCATTCTCCTGTAACTTCATCCCTCTTAGCCCCATATATTTTCATAAGCATCTTAGTCTCAAACACCTTTAATCTCTGTTCCTCTCTCAAAGTGAGAGTCCAAGTTTCACAACCATACAGAACAACCGGTAATATAACTGTTTTATAAATTCTAACTTTCAGATTTTTGGACAGCAGACTGGATGATAAGAGCTTCTCAACCGCATAATAACAGGCATTTCCCATATTTATTCTGTGTTTAATTTCCTCCCGAGTGTCATTTATATTTGTTACTATTGCTCCAAGATATTTTAATTTTTCTACCTCTTCAGAGGATAAATTTCCAATTTTTATATTTCCATTTCGTAATACGTTCTGGTCACGAGACATAATCATATACTTTGTCTTTTCGGGATTTACTTCCAAACCTATCTCTTTACTTGTTTCCAGTAAAACTCCTGTGTTTTCCCTAATCCTCTTAACATATTCACGTCTTCCTTATAGACAAGGATCTGATGTAACCCGTTCAATTCCAAACCCTCTTTGTTTTCCTGGACTTTCCTAATGGAAAAGTTAAAAAATAAAGGTGAAAGTGCATCTCCTTGCTTTATCCCGCAGAAACTGGCCTACAAAAAAAAAAGTGTTGTGTCATTGGTGATCATCCGAGCAGCATTTTTTTTTTTTAGTCTACAAATTATGATAAAATGTGAGTGATAATTCTGTGGTGTTTGGTCAGAACATGATAACTTCAAAAGGGACTTTTTTAGTTGAAAGCGCAGTTCTAGATAAAAAAAAAACAGTTCTCTTTCGTTTCGCGTAGTCGTGATATCTCCATCCAATCTTTCGTTATTTTCATTCACATTTGTATGTAAGTAGAAATATCATTTGTGTAGGAAAAGTGAAAATAAAAGTGTTCTTATCTCAAACAACTAGCCTATTTTCGCACACGAATGGGTCTCTTACAGTTGAGCTACAACAAAGACAATTTAGTGACATATGGCTGTTCTTGCCTTAGATTTAATAAAATATAATTAAACAAATGGCACTTAGCACATTTAGAACGTTAGGTCTTCAAATTATAAAACTTAGCGAGATTAGGAAGCTAAAAAAAGCGGTGATGTAGATCATGTGATAATCGTGAGTGTAGTTACAAATGTAGGCTAATGTATTGTGATTTTTTATTGGTAACAACAATGTAATTTATTCGTCACAACAATAATTCCTTTCTACAAGTGTGAATTTTATTGGTAACAACAATGTAATTTATTCGTCACAACAATAATTCCTTTCTACAATTCACCTTAAACGCTCTCGTCAACAATTGGATCTTCACTCAACACAGTATTCGTTATAGCACTCCACCGACGACAATGACAATTTACTTGGACTATTACGCACAACAATGAACTGTTAATCTTAACTAATATTTACAAAGCACTATTTACAAATCAGAACTACCAGTTCTCAGTTCACAGTTCTTCTATCTCAGTCACTCGAGTTCACAGTATCTCGAACCACAGACCTTCAGAGACAGTTCACTGTACTCGAACTCGGGTCCCTCCAACTGCGGTCCACTGCACTCGAACTCAGGTCCCTCCAACTGCGGTCCACTGCACTCGAACTCAGGCCTTCGGATGCTGACGCAGATGCGGACGCACACTCGAGTCGAACTCCGGTACAAGACTGGCTGGCTTTCTCACTGACTGGCTGACTAATCAACTGAAAACTGGAAACTCTGTCGTTCCTTCGCGACCGTAATTTATAACCACAGTGACGTAATCTCGAAGGTTCCACCCGTCTCTAGAGATGGCATTCCAGAGAAATCCAGAGCCCTCTCCTCTCTACCAGCACCAGATGCGCGCGTAAAACTCGTCGCGTGACGTAATACACCCTCTCTCTTCTCTCCACCGCGCGACGTCACTCAATGTTCCGTGCAGCCTGTGCGATCTGCTTTCATGTGGGACGCTGGTCGTGAGTTCGAATCTCACGTCGCTGTCACAGTATATTGCTTAAAACTCCACACGAAAGAAAAACTGACGGATTCAAATTACCAATTCCGTAAAGTAGATGATGATGATAGCGATGATGATTCATAACGTCACCACACGCCGGATAATACACAAGAGTGAGACGGTTCAGCATTCCTCCTCGACTATGTTCAATGTAAAATACAGAGTGATCCGTTTGAGTATGGATAAAATAAAAACACCGTAAAACATTTACTACTGAACTTTATTTGTTGAAACTTTGTGCATACAACACTGAAATATGGGAGATTCCTCAGAGCTCAACATGACCCCCATTGCGCTCCCTGCAAAACTCGTATCGGTGATGTAATTCAGCCTATGTCCGTTGTAACATAAGAGGGGTGATTTGTTGAAAAGCTTGAGTAATTTTTACTCTCAGATCATCAATGTTCCTGTGTTTCTGTGAATATACAATGTCTTTAACAAAACCCCACAGGAAGGATTAGATCTGGGGAGTTTGGGGACCAAGCCAAGAGATAGCTGCTTCTCGTACTGGGTTTCGCCTGCGACCTCCTGCATGTTCTTTTTAAATACAGAACCTGTTTCTGAAAATGTTCGATACCACAACATTATGGAATCGTATTTAGGTGCATTACGCACACCATACTCAAGTCGAAATTCCCTTTGATCTCTTTTAACACTCTCAAATTTAGCATACCAAAGAACACATTGTGCCCGCTGTTGATTTGTAGTAGTCATTTTAAACATCTACGATTTTCATTTGTCCTTTCAGATTATGCATTGTTGATTGTCATGGAAACTCCCATCTTTTAATCATAATAAAACCAGCAAGAAATTTTTCCTACTGTCGTAATAGCTTTGTAATAATAAATTAATATTATCCATACCTAAACGGATGAGACTGTATTTTCATCCACTGCTGACATAATCCGCAAAAAAAGAAACAATAAAAACATAAGCGTACTTACAGTCGTCGAGGTGGAGAGTACGAGGAGGTATCAGATGTCCTTGGTTTAGATCCTGTAACAAAAATGAATGTTCATTAGCATTGCTCTTGCCGTTGTTCTCACCTCGCATTCGAGAAGTTCATTTGGTGAAAACACTGTAATATGAGTTTAGAATTAAAACGTTTCAATAAATTTCTCTCTTTTTCTCCTTCAACCCAGTCCAATTCCAGAACCGAACACGTGGTCTTGATTCCTCTCTGCAGTGATCACTGGCGTTGACCCATTACTCTCTACGAACCTTGCGTTTACTTATCGAGTAAATAAAGAAGATGGCTTCGAAATGAAGGTTTAATTTCTACGATGAATGGGAAGAAACTTATTTTTTATGCTCGACCATGCCGAAATGTAGTAATTATACACCTGGTAGTAGCCCTTTAAGTCTCGGAGGCTGGAAATCCAATACTGTCGCAGAAGGTTATGTTCTGTTACCATAATAATTAGCGTTAATTGTAAATAATATTCAAGTAAATTCAATTTGTCATCTCGTTTTTCAATTCTAAATCAATTTCCAGGTTATATCGAGACTAATGTTCACGTTATTCTCTAGATTATATCAAGGTCAATGACATTAGTGCCTCGGAAAAAATCAATACTTTCGCGTCTGCACACATCTCACAATTCAGGTCACTTCCGCTCCTCACATAACCATAACATGAATACTTATGAATAATTTCATGTTAGAAATATGGTCGAGCATAAAAAGTTGTATGAAACTTGGCTATAATGGTAATTAAGACACTCGTATGAAAATTATGAAACTCGCTTGCGCTCGTTTCATAAAGAAACATACTCGCGTCTTAATTACTACCATAGGCTCGTTGCATAATGTACTATTCTCCTTTCAAGATGGAAAAGCGGAATGTTTACTTGGGATCAAACATAGGAACTTCCGTCATATTCAATGCTAAGTACACGCCACTGCAATCTTGACATTGAGTCATTGTTCCGTGACGCTACCTCATAAACAAATAAGAGACGTACAATTTAAAATTAAATTTAGATACCAATAATGAAATTTACATACGGATATACACGAGCCACTGATTGAAATTTTGCCAGCCATAAAACAAATTGAACTTTTCTTTGGACATCCATCTTGTATTGTTTAATCAACTGTCCGAAGACAGCTTTGAACCTCATAAGTAACACCAAGAAAGTATCACTCATGAGGCAACTAGTTCAGGAGATAATGGGGTAGGGTGACTAGTTTCTTCCCCCCCTCCAATGCATACATCGCCGATTAGCCACATATTCCACTAATCAGATTTCAGATGCAGGTACAAACAATAATTGTTCTTCCTCTGACATTTATCGTCAAATCAGATGTCTGCTTGACCATTTCGTATGATTAATTATAACAATGAAAATTATTGCATTTGTACGATTGCTACCGTTTTTTCTTTCCTTCAGTGCCTCACACTTACAGACTTAGCTCTTTGAGAGTATATTTTCATCTGGCACCAGTAGTACATTTTCAAGATGTATAATTACTAGGGAAAGGAAGTTCATGCATTTTTGTTCTCTATCGTTGTGTGAATATGCTGAAAGATTATCTATATGAATCACACATTTCTGAATACAATGATATTACTTTTACTGTGCATATTTTGCCTTTATTTATAAGAGCATCATATTTTAACATTTATGCAGGGAAACTGCATATTATGTATGTTTATTTGTATTTCCCTCATTTTTAAAAGTGTGTAACCTCGTAAACACGACTAATTTATAATTTCAAGGGAAAAATTGTTCCGGGGCCGGGTATCGATCCCGGGACCTTTGGTTGAACGTACCAGCGCTCTACCACTGAGCTACCCGGGAACTCCACCCGACACCGTCTCAACTTTTCCCTTTATATCCACACAACTCGCGTGGGCTGACGAAACGCCAGAGAGAAACGCGCTGGTACGTTCAACCAGAGGTCCCGGGATCGATACCCGGCCCCGGAACAATTTTTCCCTTGAAATTATTCAAATCTGCTTTACAGGGAGCTTCACCTGAAAGACTAGATTTGCATAATATATACGTTACTGTGTACGTTAACAGAAAACCACAATTCCAAGTCACACAGAGATTGTGTGCACTCGATGTGGGTCTCTGGCGTTTCGTCAGCCCACGCGAGTTGTGTGGATATAAAGGGAAAAGTTGAGACTGTGTCGGGTGGAATTCCCGGGTAGCTCAGTGGTAGAGCGCTGGTACGTTCAACCAGAGGTCCCGGGATCGATACTCGGCCCCGGAACAATTTTTCCCTTGAAATTATTCAAATCTGCTTTACAGAGAGCTTCACCTGAAAGACTAGATTTGCATAATATATACGTTACTGTGTACGTTAACAGAAAACCACAATTCCAAGTCACACAGAGATTGTGTGCACTCGATGTGGGTCTCTGGCGTTTCGTCAGCCCACGCGAGTTGTGTGGATATAAAGGAAAAAGTTGAGACGGTGTCGGGTGGAATTCCCGGGTAGCTCAGTGGTAGAGCGCTGGTACGTTCAACCAGAGGTCCCGGGATCGATACCCGGCTCCGGAACAATTTTTCCCTTGAAATTATTCAAATCTGCTTTACAGGGAGCTTCACCTGAAAGACTAGATTTGCATAATATATACGTTACTGTGTACGTTAACAGAAAACCACAATTCCAAGTCACACAGAGATTGTGTGCACTCGATGTGGGTCTCTGGCGTTTCGTCAGCCCACGCGAGTTGTGTGGATATAAAGGGAAAAGTTGAGACGGTGTCGGGTGGAATTCCCGGGTAGCTCAGTGGTAGAGCGCTGGTACGTTCAACCAGAGGTCCCGGGATCGATACCCGGACCCGGAACAATTTTTCTCTTGAAATTATTCAAATCTGGTTTACAGAGAGCTTCACCTGAAAGACTAGATTTGCATAATATATACGTTACTGTGTACGTTAACAGAAAACCACAATTCCAAGTCACACAGAGATTGTGTGCACTCGATGTGGGTCTCTGGCGTTTCGTCAGCCCACGCGAGTTGTGTGGATATAAAGGGAAAAGTTGAGACGGTGTCGGGTGGAATTCCCGGGTAGCTCAGTGGTAGAGCGCTGGTACGTTCAACCAGAGGTCCCGGGATCGATACCCGGCTCCAGAACAATTTTTCCCTTGAAATTATTCAAATCTGCTTTACAGAGAGCTTCACCTGAAAGACTAGATTTGCATAATATATACGTTACTGTGTACGTTAACAGAAAACCACAATTCCAAGTCACACAGAGATTGTGTGCACTCGATGTGGGTCTCTGGCGTTTCGTCAGCCCACGCGAGTTGTGTGGATATAAAGGAAAAAGTTGAGACGGTGTCGGGTGGAATTCCCGGGTAGCTCAGTGGTAGAGCGCTGGTACGTTCAACCAGAGGTCCCGGGATCGATACCCGGCTCCGGAACAATTTTTCCCTTGAAATTATTCAAATCTGCTTTACAGGGAGCTTCACCTGAAAGACTAGATTTACGACTAATTTATGTTTATGAATTTTGAACGAAACGATGACGCCCTCATAGGGAGCCTCTCAAGTTAGCAATTGGTATTCTTTTACTGCAGTCTTTAGCAGATTTCGATAGAACAATATCCAGTTTAACATCAGTTCCAGGAAATGTAGGAGATAAAGTGAATGAGAACACAGCAAATATTCTTTCCAAAAACCCTGGTTATTATCAATTTAAAGAAATTCAAGATATTCTCGAAGGAAAAGCACCCCAAAAATCAACAAAATTTTCTATAGAACAGCTCACAGCTTTTGTGCAACCCCTCTTACTTCTCGTGACGTAGAACGAAGTTTTTCGCGCTACAAAGCTATGCTGAGAGACAAGAGGCGAAGAATGACAACAGAAAACATAAGTCACTGCTTAGTTGTGAACTGTAACAGCATAAATGGAGCATGCAGCAATGAGGCGTCGACCTGGTTGGCGAGTTGGTATATCGCTGGCCTTCCATGTCCAAAGTTGCGGGTTCGATCCTGGGCCAGGTCGATGGTATTTAAGTGTGCTTAAATGCGACAGGCTCATGTCAGTAGATTTACTGGCATGTAAAAGAACTCCAGCGGGACAAACTTCCGGCACATCCGGCGACGCCGATATAACCTCTGCATTTGCGAGCGTCGTTAAATAAAACAACTTTAAACCTTTTAACAATGAGGCAAGCACTTCAAAATCCATATATTTTTTTTATTTTAGTGGGGTATTTTACGACGATTTATCAACATCTTTGGTTATTTAGCGTCTGAATGAGATGAAGGTGATAATGCCGGTGAAATGAGTCCGGGGTCCAGCACAGAAAGTTACCCAGCATTTTCTCATATTGGGTTGAGGGAAAACCCGGAAAAAACCTCAACCAGGTAACTTGCCCCGACCGGGTATCGAACCCGGACCACCAGGTTTCGCGGCCAGACGCGCTGACCGTTACTCCACATGTGTGGACTCAAAATCCTTAGACTAAATGTAAGTTACCTATACCTTATTATTCTGTTAAAATAATCTCAGACTAATAATGCATATTTTGTAGCATATTTATCTATTTTTACGGCATAAATGCATACATATTCCATATTCTTCACATTTTTAGAGCATAAACTTCCTTTCCATGATAATTACAATTGTACTTAAGTTCATTCAAAAAATATAATTCCCTGAAATTCCATCATAACTTTTGTGACTCAGTATATTAAAAAATCCAATGATTTGAGGATACCGTGCACTGCTCTACTAATTTTTAGAACAGTAAATTCACAATAGTAATATGCGTTACAAGAGCGGTATGTTGAAGTTTTCATGTTCGAAGATAAGTTTGAAAAAGCGAAACGTAGTTGAGCTATTTTAATTTTCGAGAATTGAAAGAAAACATACCGCTCGTGTATCGTACATTATTTTGTGCGAAGATCGTTTATTACATACCTGAAAGAGGAATTTCTAATTAGTTGCAATGAAATCTCCATCTTGGTTCCTGTTCAATGACGGCAAATTTGCAAAACAAAAATATCTATCTTCAACATTGTTGCTTTAAAATGTTTTCTGTGTTTACTATACTCCAACAGGCCGTGATATACGTCTGTCTTTTTTTCCTCCAGTCTATGATGAGTCTGGAATTTTGTTGATTTTTTCACGGCTTCCTTAATGTTACTTGCATCACGAATGCAGTAACTTTAGTGGAGTTGTAGAGTTTACTTAATTTTTGCAAATATTTAAAAACAATCATTAACAGTGCAATTTAGGTGAAATTGCAATGGTAAGTTTCCAATTTATAATTATTACTATATTGAACGTCTCTAAAAATAGAATGTTAAAAGTGTAAAGCAGTAAAATCAATATGTCACTTAAGCGGTAAGAAGAGGGAAATTGTTATGTGTGTTAGGTTGGGAATATGTACTGAATGTGGAATTTTAGACTTTCCGCAGATTGGTTTTGTGTGGAAACCAAGCAAATACGCACGATCTCGTACAAAACATGTTTTGTGGACTTTAAAATGTCAGGTTTGATTTGTCTAGTTTCCATAGTAATTTGCACGTTTTAAATTACCTCCTTTCTTAGCTTACTCTGTCATGAATAGTGACACATCTGAGAAACCTGACAATCTACAGAGAAAAGTAATTTTCCAACTCAGGCTTTTGTACTAATTCGTTACTAAGCAACCTGTGCCAGTGTTACATATTTATACCTCGTGACTGACCCACCCGATAAGCAAGGGCATCCTGCTTTCTGCTCCAGTGCAGAGACTTTGTGAGTGCGCGGACCAGCTTTGTGCTTCCATTCAACGCACGCCCCTGTGAAGCTCTGAAGCTCGCCCACTACTCTGTATTCGTCGTAACAATGTAAGCAACTCCCATTCAACTCTGATGTTTCTACTCCATTTTCCCGAAGCGAAATAAACATCCAGAATGTAGCCTTACAATTTATTTTGTTCGTTCGCTTTCAACAGAATTTCAGGCGAACTTAATTGCTGAATGGTTTGAGAGGACAAAAATAAATGTTTTCAATATTACATTTTATAGCAACGCTCCATTACAACATCTCCATGTAAAAAAAAGAAGAAAAAATAAAAGGTAACACGGAAATGTGTTCAAGCGTGGTGACCTGTTGACAACTTCAGGAGAATTCTGTTCCGCATACAGTGAAATCCCAGTATAACGAACTCGAGGGAGGGGTACTATTAGTACATTATGCAACGAGCCTATAATGGTAGTAATTAAGACGCAAGTATGATTTTTTATGAAACGAGCGCAAGCGAGTTTCATAATTTTCATACGAGCGTCTTAATTACCATTATAGGCAAGTTTCATACGACTTTTTATGCTCGACCATATTTCTAACTTGAAAGTATTGAAAATTAGGTCTTTTTATGGTTATGTGCGAACTGACCTGAATTGTGAGATGTGCGCAGACGCGAAAGTATCGATTTTTTCCGAGGCCGAATGTCATTGACCTTGGCACAGAATAAGAATGAACATTAGTCTGATATAACCTGGAAATTGATTTAGAATTGAAGAACGAGATGACAAATTGAATTTATTTGAATATTATTTACAAATAACGCTAATTATTATAGTAACAGAACATAACCTTCTGCGACAGTATTGGATTTCCAGCCTCCGTGACTTTTCGCTAATTGTCTGTCGATTGTATATCCGAGAATAATCGATATAACGGTACAAAGCTGACTTGTGATTGGCTGAAGGCCTGTACTTTAATGAGTAGGTGTATTTTAATGACATGCTTGAAAGGACTGCTACCAGGTGTTTAATTACTACATTTCGACATGGTCGAGCATAAAATTAGTTTCGTTATAGTGAAATTTCGTTAAACCGAAAATTGTTATCATAGACCTCGACTTTCCATTTGTAAGTCGAAACAAAAATAAAACATTCCAACCAACACAAATTGTTTCATTCTCGGAACTTGGCGATGTACAGGGCTATTCAAAAAGAAGGAGCAGATTTCAAATATTTATTTCTTCCAAACTACAAAAGATAGAAACACAATTCCAACGTTCCTGGACAGACGAAAGTTTAAATTTTGAACAGTCCGGGTAGAAGTTCCAATCACGGCTGCATTGGCGCTGTTGCTTGCTATGTTAAGACCAATTTCAGGCATAGGGGGGATAAGAACACGGTCTTTTACATAACCCCACATATAAAAATCACAAGGAGTGAGGTCTGGAGGCCTGGGAGGCCACCCTCGATGAAGTTGATCTTCTCCTCCTCTTCCAATCCAACTTCCTGGAATGGTGTCATTGTTGTTGTCGTCAAGATGCAATGCTTGCAATAACTGCAGTTTGTACGACTTCACGCGCAGACGGTGTTTCAGAACTCGCCATACTGTTGGTTGAGGAATTTTCAGCTCTCTGCTTTCTCGTGTTGTGGATTTTTTGGGCTCCTTTCGTAAACTGTACGAATACGCTCGACATTTTCATTCGATGTGCGTGAACGTCCCGTGCTTTTTTGTTTGCAGATGCAACCATCTTCTAGGAATTTTCGATGCCACTGGTAAATCTGCTTACGACGAGGCGGTTGTTTACCTTAAACTGATGTCCACACCTGTGGAGTAACGGTCAGTGCGTCTGGCCGCGAAACCAGGTGGCCCGGGTTCGATTCCCGGTCGGGGTAAGTTACCTGGTTGAGGTTTTTTCCGGGGTTTTTCCTCAACCCAATACGAGCAAATGCTGGGTAACTATCGGTGCTGGACCCCGGACTCATTTCACCGGCATTATCACCTTCATCTCATTCAGACGCTAAATAACCTAAGATGTTGATAAAGCGTCGTAAAATAACCTACTAAAATAAAAATAAAAAACAAAAACCTTAAACTGATGGCGAAAAGCACGTTGAACTTCAATAATGGACTCTAGTTTTGATAACTGCAGCACGCAAAATGCTTTTTCCTGTTGTGTCACCATTTTACTACAGACAAGCAACAGCGCCAATGCGACCGTGATTGGAACTTCTACCCGGACTGTTCAAAATTTAAACTTTCGTCTGTCCAGGAACGTTGGAATTGTGTTTCTATCTTTTGTAGTTTGGAAGAAATAAATATTTGAAATCTGCTCCTTCTTTTTGAATAGCCCTGTATTCTACGTGACGGTGTATTCCTGATACAGCACAGGATTTTTTTCTTGTCTCTCTAGAACTGTAAAACAGGGTAATTTTCACAAGTCGCTTATAATTGAATCACATGCTAATTTCTCCATTTCATGATAAAATAAACGCATAACAAGAATAATGTTCATGTTGTATGGGCTTGCTCACACTTGAAATGGAATGCCTGAACCTGGCTAGAGGAGATAACAACCAATTACACACAAATCGATATAAACAACATCTCGTTTGCTGCCACACATGGGCACAAGGAGAAGTTGATAAGCTTCGCAAGAACTAATGGAAAGCTTCATTCAAAAATGCTAACAAAGTTTTATTCATGAAAATTACAGAAAGTTTCTTAAGGATGTATCGAAAATTGTTCATGAACATGAAGTATCGACAAGGTAATGATAGGACGCAACCTTAAGAATATGGATCTATACTTGGCTCGGAAACATGACGGCCTCTCTTCTTGGAATTGGTAATGTCTCATAAACCCCCATCCTCTACTCAACCCCTAACCGCGTGGCAGAAATACAATAGATCCCAGCATTGCCAAATCTAGTAGTCATTGCCTCTACCTGTTGGATTTCACCCATTCTCAGTGTCTTTGTCGACGTTTTGTTTTATACCGTTGTGCGCTTCAATATGTCTAATTTATTCCGGCCATGATTAATGAGTGTTGGAGCAGATGATCCGCAGCCAGGCCTCCTGATACACCTGAAGATCCAGGACCATCACGACAAGAACAAATAACACCGTCGAAGAAAACAGAGTATCTTATTTGCAGAGGAGCGTAGCTAAGAAAACAAAGTGTTAAAATTGTGTCTAATGTTAGAAATTCTATCCATAAAGTAATCGAAAGTTCAGGCAGTTTAATAAGTATAAATCTTAATCACTTAACATCGGACGCAACCGGCGGAGTTGGATATATGGACATAGAAATTAAAAATTACGGTTCACCAACTAAAGAGAAGATAAACAAATTAAAACAGAATTCGGTAAGATAGACGATTTTATACGTGATTTACTTCGCCGAACAGTATGTGAACAGTACGCGAAAGAGATATCGCCAACAGCAACACCGTCCTTAGCAACCTAAATAATGACATTATTCACAGCAGTGCTTAAAAGTTTTCTAACTTACAGCAGTGAATTAAATGCTTTTAAATCACTCTACATGACAACCAACATATTAGCAATAGTAAAATGAATATATATGAACTTCTTCGCCAACACATTACAAAGAAAAGCCCTACAATTTAAAATTAAATTTACATGCCAGTAATGAATAAAATATTGTATAGCACACTAGAGTAAACAAATTTTATGCATTCGTGGAAATTATCACCCAAGGCGAAGCTGATAAAATCTAACTTTACTCTTTTTGTACTATAAATTCTATAACTATTCAATGATCACAGTTTCAGAAAATTTTACCAGCGCAACATCCTTAATTAAGTATAAAATTCTGGAACTTCAATAACATGAGAATTCAACACTTATTATAGAAGTCTGCATTTTTTTTGTTTATTTAGGCGAAACATGTTAGTGAAAATATAAATATAAAGTGTTTTTGAAATAAGTTTGTTCATTTTTATACCAATTTTGTTTTAGTAATTATAAATTAAGGTATATTTACAAAGATAATATAGTTTTTCTGAAAATCACAGTTTCACGGAACACAGTTTGAAAAACGTTCGCAAATCACAATGACTTCAAGAATTGGCAAATCGGCTAAGGGTTTATCCCTTGCGCGTGCCTGCAGTTTACTGGTGAAGGGGATGAGGGAAGGTCGTCATGTTTTCGTGCGAAGTATACCTACAAATTTTGTATGTTATAAGTTCCATGTAGAGTATATCCATATTATAGTATTTAACATATCTTTTCAACAGTGAAATGCATATTCAGTCGAGCGTAATGGGCTAATCTCTAATTCCTTACTCTTTCATTTATAGTATTTAACTGATATCTTTTCAACAATGAAATGCATATTCAGTCGAGCGTAATGGGCTAATCACTAATTACTTACTCTTTCATTTATAGTATTTAACTGATATCTTTTCAACAATAAAATGCATATTCAGTCGAGCGTAATGGGCTAATCTCTAATTGCTTACTCTTTCATTTATAGTATTTAACTGATATCTTTTCAACAATGAAATGCATATTCAGTCGAGCGTAATGGGCTAATCTCTAATTACTTACTCTTTCATTTATAGTATTTAACTGATATCTTTTCAACAATGAAATGCATATTCAGTCGAGCGTAATGGGCTAATCTCTAATTACTTACTCTTTCATTTATAGTATTTAACTGATATCTTTTCAACAATGAAATGCATATTCAGTCGAGCGTAATGGGCTAATCTCTAATTACTTACTCTTTCATTTATAGTATTTAACTGATATCTTTTCAACAATGAAATGCATATTCAGTCGAGCGTAATGGGCTAATCTCTAATTACTTACTCTTTCATTTATAGTATTTAACTGATATCTTTTCAACAATGAAATGCATATTCAGTGGAGCGTATGGGCTAATCTCTAATTACTTACTCTTTCATTTATAGTATTTAACTGATATCTTTTCAACAACGAAATGCATATTCAGTCGAGCGTATGGGCTAATCTCTAATTACTTACTCTTTCATTTATAGTATTTAACTGATATCTTTCCAACAATGAAATGCATATTCAGTCGAGCGTAATGGGCTAATCTCTAATTACTTACTCTTTCATTTATAGTATTTAACTGATATCTTTCCAACAATGAAATGCATATTCAGTCGAGCGTAATGGGCTAATCTCGAATTACTTACTCTTTCATTTATACAGTGTGTTTCAGAAATACTTTGACAAATCTTGGGGGCATGTTCCTCACACCAAAACAAGAAAAAAACTTCATATAAACATATGTCCGAACATCCTTAGTTTTTTAGTTATTAATGAAAGAACATAATGAAACATCTGTTAGATATTGTCAACTTGGTAGCAAGTGTTGCAAATTTAATAAATTCAGAAACTCATAACAATGAAAGTTTATGTTCAACGTGTTTCGAGGTACAATCCAACATTTAGCTTAATAAAATCACAGTCAATCATTGTGGGCCATTCACGTTTGTTAAGCACTATTACCATACCAAATTTGTCCCCGATTAAAATACACGGCACCGAAATTCCGTTCAGTGAATCAGTAAAAAATATAGGTATTTATATGGATAAAAGTTTAAATTGGAACATTCAAGTTGCAGAAACCTGCAAAAAGGTATTCTCATTAATCCATTCGTTTAGACGATTGAAGAATTTTCTACCCTTTTCCATGAAAAAAATGTTAGTGCAAACACTCGTGATGCCCCACTTCGATTACTGTGATATTCTGCTTACTGACTAAACGTTACTTCGGCGCAGAGACTACAACGTGTTCATAATATGTGCGTCCGTTTCGTCTGCAATATTCGCCGGGCTGATCACGTAACACCATCCCTCGAAATGTTGTCCTGGCTCCGTCTAGAAGATCGTAGGAAAATCCACTGTCTTTCCCTTCTCTTTCACATATTGCATTTCTCCACTCCTGTCTATCTTGCGTCTCGTTTTCAAATTTATCCACCCATCATAACCTAGACACACGATCACAACACTCCTCAATATTATCCATTCCCTCCCACCGAACATCCTCATATTCATCTTCTTTCACCGTGGCTGTTCCTCGGCTTTGGAATTCCCTACCGAGTAATGTCAGGGACTGTCAGATATCAAATCAATTTAAGAATAGGCTAACGAGATATTTTTTTAACAATTATTGTCAACAATAATAGCTGTTTCAGGTTTCTCAATGTTTAATGGTATATATATATATATATATATATATATATATATATATATATATATATCACAGATAAATATCTGAATTATCTCATTATTATTATTATTATTATTACCCTACTATTATTATTATCATTATTATTATAACTATTTCTTACCAGTGTTTATTATTGTCACACTAACATTAGTTATCCAATTTTCATTATTTACTTTCATGTTGTTTTATGGTCTAGATATTAATGTAATAACTATGTAAGTAAGTGTATTCAATTAGAATTAGAGTCTGGCTGGGCGGAAGAGAAGGCCTACTGGCCTTAGCTCTGCCAGATTAAGTAAATAAATTATTATTATTATTATTATTATTATTATTAATCGAATGATGTTATCGATACAAGTCTGCTGATGCATTCATTGTATCCCAGTTGGCTATGTGTTGTCAAGGAGTCCATGATACGACGAGTACAAGCATGTGTGGAAGCAAGAGGAGAACATTTTAAAATCGAACCCGGGTCGCCTGGATGGACGGCCAGCGAGCTAGTGCTTGAACCAGAGATGCAGCCCTGGCCACCCCTACAGACCTTGATACTCTCACACGAACAAAACCGAAATCGAAGAGTTAAAGATGTTTGTTTACGCTTGAGTGAATTTTACCTTTCGGAAGTGATTCACAATCATCATTACAGTCAGATGTCATGTAGCTCGGCATTCATTTAAGCGGAACAAATGAATTCCATTCAAATTGTTCTTACTCCACCCATTCAGCAGTATGCTTATCTTTGCTGTTGCAAACTCGTAACGAAAAATTAAATCATATTTTGTGTTTTACTCACACGTTTATAAACCATGTATAATATTATTATTGTTTTCGTTTCTGTCTGACGCTTTTCCAATTCACTGCGAGCTAAAGCAAGGAGATGCACTATCATCTTTACTTTTTAACTTTGCTCTAGAATGTGACATTAGGAAAGTCCAGGATAACAAAGAGGGTTTGGAATTGAACAGGTTACATCAGCTGCTTGTCTATGCGGATGACGTGAATATGTTAGGAGAAAATCCACGAACGATTAGGGAAAACACGGGAATGTTACTTGAAGAAAGTAGAGAGGTAGATTTGGAAGTAAATCACGAAAAGACAAAGTATATGATTATGTCTCGTGACCAGAACATAGTACGAAATGGAAATATAAAAATTGGAAATTTATCCTTTGAAGAGGTGGAAAAATTCAAATATCTTGGAGCAACAGAAACAAATAGAAATAACACTAGAGAGGAAATTAAACGCAGAATAAACATGGAAAATGCCTGTTATTATTCGGTTGAGAAGCTTTTATCATCCAGTCTGCTCTCAAAAAAGCTGAAAAGTAGAATTTATAAAACAATTATTATATTACCAATTGTTCTGTACGGTTTAAATTTTATGAAAATCTGTCAAACGGAAGTAAAGTTACTAATTTTATCTAATATTATACCCGCTAAATGAAGGTAGTTTTTCTCGCCAAAAATAATGAGAATAAATTTGGACATAGAAATATGTTACTACTAACCAGGTTTTAAGCCACAGTCGCATTTGTCGCATTTTGCTACTCGACTTCTAAAAATGCAATAAATTTTCAATGTAAGTATGTAAAAATGCGACAACTATTGGGCTTCCGAAACGAAGATGGTAATGGAGAAAATGAAATCAGAGATGTGTATGAACTAATCAGTTCTGGAAAATCGAAATTTAAATGAAATGCCAATGGAATGGACAATGTTCAAAAACATATTGAACAATATATGTTCAGAAATGGATTTCAAAGAGTTGGTGCAATTCATGTAAGTTAAGTGAACAATTTCCTCTAATTGATTTATATAATTCCATCGCACACTGTAAATTGTGAGCGAGGATTTAGTTGCATGGATCTTGTAAAAACTTGAATTAGAAACCGCCTTTCAGTAAAAAGAGTTAGCACTCTGCTAACAATAAATCTTGAAGTGCCTACTAGCAAAGAATTTCAATGTTTAGAGTACCCATAAAATAACGTACTTTAATGTGATATAAATTCAACAGTAAACATACCTACGTCTATACTTACATAAGTACGGTATATCCAGAGTGAAGTAAGATGGATTAATAGTACATTATGCAACGAGCCTATAATGATAGTAATTAAGACGCAAGTATGGATATTTATGAAACGAGCGCAAGCGAGTTTCATAATAATCATACGAGCGTCTTAATTACCATTAAAGGCAAATTTCGTACGACTTTTTATGCTCGACCATATTTCTAACTTGAAATTATTCAGATGTATACATTTTATTTGTATCTGACAAGATCAGAAGTGACCTTGTTCTAGGTCCTGAATTGTGAGATGTGCGCAGACGCGAAAGTATTGATTTTTTTCCGAGGAACAATAATGTCACTGACCTTGATGTAATCCCGTTAAACTTGATATAACCTTGATTATTGAATTCGACATTGAAAAACGAGATGGCAAATTGAATTTATTTGAATATTATTTACAATTAACGCTAATTATTACAGTAACAGAACATAACCTTCTGCGATAGTATTGGATTTCCAGCCTCCGTGACTTTTCGCTAATTCTCTTTCGATTGCATATCCGAGAATAATCGATACTTGCGGTTGTATAACGGTACAAAGATGACTTGTCATTGGCTGAACACCTGTACGCTGAGTTATTGGCTGAACACCTGTACTTTAATGAGTAGGTGTACTTTAATGACATGCATTAAAGGACTGCTACCAGGTGTATAATTACTATATTTCGGCATGGTCGAGCATAAAAGTAATAAAACTCCAAGAAACAATTAACTTTTTGTTTCTGCATACCTTATTAATTCTATCTTTGTGTACAATTATTTATAGTATTATTATAAGTAGTTCAGGAGACACTGAGGAAGACGTGGCATCACGTCGAAACGGGCCGTCTGTCAAAATTTTAACACTTTTTAACGTATGAATAAGTAATTTTATGTTTTTAATTATTTATAATATTGTACAAGCTTTTCGCAATTTGCAAAAATATAATTTTTCATTTGTGCATTTTGCGACAATTATTTATTTTATAGCTTGAACCCTGTTATTAACTGTTACGTATGTGACAATTTATTACAAAATCTGTCAAATTGGAATGAAGTTATTAATTTTGTCAAGCTAGATTTGAGTTTTAATAGATGTGTAGCGAAGTCACAAATTTTCCTTGAACCCATAAAGCTGATGACGTATCGGTAAGACAGTTCTAGCTCACAGTTAATTTGTGTAATTGGTATTTCAGAATGCTGTAGGGGATGTAATTTCAGGAGAACCGGAATGTGTGTACTATAGTCGCGACGCTGTTATTCCCGGCGTGACTCCTCCTCTTTGCTTACGTCTTAGGAAGTGAAGGCTCTATATAGACTAGGTAGGTAGTATCGTTCGCCATTTAAGTTCTTTCGTTCCCGAGCTACCATATGAGGAATCTATTTGCCACACCGTTAAACATTATCATCTCGTAGCTCCTATGATAATAAATCAAACGCAATGTAATTCAGCAAATAATTGAGCGGCAAATAACGTCTTTGTGTGCTTTCTGCGAACGCCAACGAAAGAGCCAAAATGGCGGGCGATTACATTAACGGTCTTACTAATAAAAACTCTATGTACAGACGTTTAACTGTCTTATACTTATACAATGAGTAGCTCGTTGATAAGTGGTGTGTAAATTCCTTACTAATAATCACTACATACGTCGTGTATAACAGTGTAACTGTTACACAGCTACGTCATAGTTTCGTCATTACTTCGTTACGAAAGGTAATAGAATATCTGAGGTTCTCTACTGCATCCGGTAGAGCGCTCTAGTGTGGCGTGTTAAATATCGATATTACAACTGGTTCTAATCGATTACCACACTACATTTTGGTCAAAGAGTACAAGCTACAGCAATATTATTCTAATAATTCTATGATCTTTGGTTTGTTCTTCTGTGGTTACAAGGTAAACATCATCATAAAATGACAGTCGATACGAACAGCTGTTAAAGGGCGGCCATTTTTTTCCCTATATACAACACTTAAACAAGGGGTTTCGTGTATATAACTACTGCAAAGCAATTCCCATTGTATAGTTACAGCCTGTTTATACGCCCATAGCTAATTCACGGTTTATTAGTAACGTTTTCTGTCTCAACTCTGCATAAGTCTCGTATAAAAACTATACACGGTTTATTAGTAAGACTGTAAGTATTTATCGAGCCTTAAGAAATGAATAACGTCTTCCTCAGCGAATCACAAGACTCACACGTTTAAATGTAAAAGACCTTCAACGCGATTGGCTGCCGGAAATTAGAGCGACGGGACTATAGATCCAGAAAAATAAAAACTTCTCCCATATTCATTAAGCAATCAATCGCCTCTTACGAAGTACGCTGTAGTCTACAGTTCCCTGTCATCTCTGTCCTGCCGGAACATATTCTGTCTCACTCCAACATGTCTGAACGGACTACAATCAATGGTTCAATATTGACTTTCCGTTTGAATAGACAAATCACTTCCGTGCTATGCGGACATAAATCACTGATAGGCAAGCACACAGGCCAGCTAACACCGCGGCAATGACGTAATCACCCCGATTGTTGTACACTCAGCCACCTGTGTGACTGGTCCCACTTACTCCGGCATGTAGGACTTCGGCTCTTACGTCATGTGGAATTATGTCCTGTTACATCCAACACCAGTGCAATGTCATTAAACTGGTATTTCACAGGTGCGCAATGCAAGTCCGGTCCACAAATGGGTACAGAATCCACGTTTATGAAGTTGGAGGCAGTGCGTTGAACATAGTATGGCAGTGAAATTATAGGGTGGTATTCATAGACATTTCGCAGCACGCGCTACGAGCGTACTAAGCTAGCCCCGGCTATCCACTGGTTACTAGTACAGAATTCAAATCGTATCCTATCGCTGACACTGGTTTATGAATACGAAAAAAGCTGATAATCCACCGAAAGCCCGCGCTAAAAATGTCTATGAATACGGCCCTTAGCGACTTCAAGTTTCGTCGGGCCCGGTGAATTATCACAAAATTTAAACAGGTATAGATATTTATGAAATGGATATATTATGTGAAATGCCAGAAAGGTACCGGCGGAGGGATATGTAGAGATGACACAAATAAATCAGTACCAGAGCGTTTCGCGGAATGTTTATTATTATGAATCTAATAATAATAATAATAATAATAATAATAATAATAATAATAATAATACTTACTCACTGGCTTTTAAAGAACCCGGAGGTTCATTGCCGCCCTCACATAAGCCCGCCATTGGTCCCTATCCTGAGAAAGATTAATCCAGTCTCTATCATCATATCCCACCTCCCTCAAATCCATTTTAATATTATCTTCCCATCTACGTCTCGGCCTCCCAACTAACACTCTATATGCATTTCTGGATTCTCCCATACGTGCTACATGCCCTGCCCATCTCAAACGCCTGGATTTAATGTTCCTAATTATGTCAGGTGAAGAATACAATGCGTGCATTTCTGTGTTGTGTAACTTTCTCCATTATCCTGCAACTTCATCCCTCTTAGCCCCAAATATTTTAATATATATATTTTTATTTTTTTTTTTGAGGAGAAAAATTCTACCCGGCGCCGGGGATTTTTCTCCTCAAATATTAATTGTCAATATTACAGATATTATTCTGTAGGGCAAATTAATAATTCTATAATATTCCCAAATATGGATTTGAGGGAGGTGGGATATGATGGTAGAGACTGGATTAATCTTGCTCAGGATAGGGACCAATGGCGGGCTTATGTGAGGGCGGCAATGAAGTAAGTAAGTAAGTAAGTAAGTATAATATTCCCAAATATTTTCCTAAGCACCTTATTCTCAAAAACCCTTAATCTCTGTTCCTCTCTCAAAGTGAGAGTCCAAGTTTCACAACCATACAGAACAACCGGTAATATAACTGTTTTATAAATTCTAACTTTCAGATTTTTTGATAGCAGACTGGATGATAAAAGCTTCTCAACCGAATAATAACAGGCATTTCCCATATTTATTCTGTGTTTAATTTCCTCCCGAGTATCATTTATATTTGGTACTGTTGCTCCCAGGTATTTGAATTTTTCCGCCTCTTCAAAGGATAAATTTCCAATTTTTATATTTCCATTTCGTACAATATTCTGGTCACGAGACATAATCATATACTTTGTCTTTTCGGGATTTACTTCCAACCTATCTCTTTACTTGCTTCAAGTAAAATTTCCGTGTTTTCCCTAATCGTTTGTATTAATATTAATATAATAATAATAATAATAATAATAATAATAATAATAATAATAATAATAATAATAATAATAATATAAGAGGAAGAAGAAGAAGAAATGACTATGGTCATAGAAAGAAAATAAAGAGTGTAAACTTGAGAATTCTAAATGAGGCAGTACAGTAAACGAAGTGGACAGCTTCAAATACTTGAGATATATTATAAGCAGTAACATGAGCTGCTGCCAGGAAGTCAAAGGGAGAATAGCAAGGGCCAAGGAAGTTTTAAATAGAAAAAGGGGGCATTATTCTGTGGATAACCCTGAGCCTTCCAGTTGGTAGTCAATTGGTTGGAGATGAGAAAATCCTGAGATTGAACCCTGAACCTTTCAGTCTGTAGTCAATTGCTTGGAGACGAGAAAATTCTGATATTGAACTCTGAAACTTCCAATTCGTAGTCAATTGCTTGGAGATGAGAAAATCCTGGGATTGAACCCTGAACCTTCCAGTCCGTAGTGAATTGCTTGGAGATGAGAAAATCCTGAGATTGAATCCTGAACCTTCCAGTTCGTAGTCAATTGCTTGGAGATGAGAAAATCCTGAGATTGAACCCTGAACCTTCCAGTCCGTAGCCAATTGCTTGAAGATGAAAAAATTCTGGAATTGAACCCTGAACCTTCAAGTCCGTAGTCAATTGCTTGGAGATGAGAAAATCCTGAGACTGAACCCTGAACTTTCCAGTCCATAGCCAATTGCTTGGAGATGAGAAAAAGCAAGAGATTGAATCCTGAACCTTCCAGTCCGTAGCCAATTGCTTGGAGATGATAAAATTCTGAGACTGAACCCTGAACCTTCCAGTCTGTCGCCAAATGCTTGGAGATGTGAAAATCCTAAGATTAAACCCTGAACCTTGCAGTCCGTAGCCAGATGCTCTCAACTGATCTACCCGCCGTTTCTTTCAGCAACGTAAAAGTTTGAAAACAATTCGGGAACGAAGTTGCACGTTTCATTAATAAACCCATTAACGTTCCTCGACACACCTGACGCCACACACGCCCGCATCTCGACGATCGATAACTGATTTAAGTAGCTCAAGAGTTACTGAAACTTTGCGGAACTTAAAACTGCAATATTAATATTCATACTGTACACACCATACAGAAACCTATAGACAATTCACACATTGTAACGTTGTGAGTGTCGTTATATTGTAATCCGACAGAATGGTAAATCGAGGAGCGTAGTGGAGAGAGTGAGAGCGACCAGATCCAGGCATGCGCGCAGAATCGATAAACATAAACCTATCATATCACAGTAGATTCTTTGCCCAACAACGCATATTACTGTGGAATCCCGGCCACCAAATCACTCAATTGAGTGCGCTCCTTATATAATTATTTTTATTTATTTATTTATTTATTTATTTATTTAAATTCAAATATACAGAATAAAGAAATATAATTACAAAATATACAGAATAAAGAAATATAATTACAAAACAAAACAAAGAGAAATACAACTAAGATAATACAAGCAATATAGAAAGAAGATACAGTAGTATTAACAAAATTTGAGATCGAATGAGCAGCGCTCGTGCTCGGTCGCAGTTCAGATATAATATTAAAATAAATAATAATAATAATATAAATAAATAAGTAAAATAAAATAGGAACTAAAATATAATTACTGCGGCAATTGACTTACGGTCTTACTAATAAAAACTCTATATACAGACGTTTAACTGTCTTATACTTATACAATGAGTAGCTTATTTATACGTCGTGTGTAAATTCCTTATTAATAATCACTACATACGTCGCGTATAACAGTACAACTGTTACACAGCTACGTCATAGTTTCGTCATTACTTCGTTACGAAAGATAATAGAATATCTGAGGTTCTCTATTGTATCCGGTAGAGAGCTCTAGTGTGGCGTGTTAAGTATCGATAGTACAACTGGCTCTAATCGATTACCATACTATATTTTGGTCAAAGAGTACAAGCTACAGTAATATTATTCTGTGCTCTTTGGTTACTAGGCAACCATCATCATAGAATGACAGTCGATACGAACAGCTGTTAGAGGGGCGGCCATTTTTTCTCTATATACAACGCTTAAACAAGGGATTTCGTGTATATAACTACTGCAAAGCAATTCCCATTGTATAATTACAGGCTGTTTATACGTCCATCGCTTCTGCATGGTTTATTAGTAAGTTTTCTGTCTCAACTCTGCGTAAGTCTAGTATAAAAGCTATACACGGTTTATTAGTAAGACTGTTAATATATGTCAACATATATGTCGAACTTGGAGTCAGGCCACAATGGGAAAAACACTAGAGGAGAGGGATTCGATCTGGTGCTGGGGATTGAACTTCGGTGTAGCTCAATGGTTAGACCCGGGTTCGATCCCCAGCGCCGGAGCGAATTTTTCTCCTCTAATAATAAAAAAAATCACTAGACTTTGAAACTTCTGCAGAGATTCGTATATGCACGGCATAAAAGCCTAAAGTAACCTAACCTAACCTGTCACATATTCGTATATATAAGACATACAAAGGCCTAATCTAACCTAACATGTCACAGATTCCTATATGCAAGGCATAGTCTGAGTGTACACTAGCGTGAAACTTTCGTAATGTCACCAAATGTATGTTGGTATTATACTGGGTGTTCATTTCAAAATGTGTCATGACGTCACTGTTGTGAGTCAGCGATTTGAAGCGAGTTTCAGTTTTTATGTCAGAGAAGTTGCCTATTAATCAAGGCGTTCAATCTGAACTTGAGAACATGTACGATATAACTTGAACGTCGTAGCAACAGATGGCGGTCTATACGATCTGTGTGCTATCATAACCTCTTTCGAACTGTTTTGCGCAGGCAAGTCGTACTCAGGATATTTGTTATCATCGGTTGTGTACGGCAACATTCCACAACACATATCAAATGCTCCGTGTCCATGTTGACCGTCCAAGTTAATGTCAACAAACACTGTACGTAAGTAATCGTCTTAACTCTCTCCCCATATCCCGACAGTGAGAAAAAAACTCACCACAGTACGTGTTTCCAAACAGTTCACATTCCTGCCACTACTGCAGTTACCGTACGTATCGGTAAGTACTCTTCAGAATGAACGCCGTACTTGCCAGGCAACTTCTCTGGCACATAGGTAATACGCCTCTGCGGGAATGAAGGAAGATTGAATTCTCTAGGCTCATCGGCTAGCCACATGATGGCATACAGCGAGCCAGGACACACTTTGAACTGAACACGCACTAGAGAAAACAGCTGAAGGTGTGAAAGCGAAGCGGGAAGGGAACTATCTCAGCGCTCGTCTAACCTAGGCTTTTAATATGCCTTGCATATGCCAAGTAGAGTGAAATGAGAGTTTCTCGTTAATTTTGAAGTATTCTACAGGGACATCACTTTATTTTTACCAACATTTTTAATATTAACCTGGCTATACTCGGAAAAACTATTACCCCCTTCCATTTACAGGAGTTTGGTGTTACTAGTGCAATACGTAAACAAATCATTTTACTAGCTATAGGAGGAGAGAAAAGTAGTCTATCCATTTATGTCACAGGGAAATACGATATTAGGTTTTTCAGTTTGATCATTACTTTTACGGTAATTTAACAAAATACAGTAGAGTAGTAACATTTTTTTTCACAAACTCATCTCTTCAGGTGGTTTTATTCATTACATAATGGCTACTTTATTCAGTATATTACCGTAATTCCGGTAACTCTAATCTTCACTTCTGCTCAGTCCACACAGATAAAGTTATTCAGTCATGCTACACACCGTACCTGTGTGAAAAAAGCAGGGCCAGGTGTTTATGGAGATGGCGAAAATCACGACATAATAGATATACAATAGATTTTTACTAATCTTTACGAATTAAGTGATTCTGATTAATAATATGGGGATAAAACAATCACGACAAATCGCGAAATAAAGTTCTAATATAGCGAATTACTATAATTGTGTCGTTTTATAGCGAATTTCATATTCTGAGTTTTTTTCGGACTATTTTTTTACTTTCATTTGTTTCACATTCAATCAAGTAGGCTACATTACATGGTATTCCAGGTGTTCTGATTACATTAGTGAACTCAAAAGATGGAGAATTCAACATTTCACTAATAATTTGAAAGTATTAATTTGAGGGCTGCAAGTTTTTTTTTTCCTTTTTAATGAATGTGTGTTAAATACAGTCTCAATCCAACAAATATTGTCTATTGGCCATACCGCACCTTTACCAGAATCCAACGAACCTTTAATGTTAATTACTTGGAAAGTAATATTCATTCTGAATTAATACTCCAATTTCAAAATAGGCTAATTGTATTTTCCAAAATGTCCATTAATGTAAAACAAGAGTACAACAATCTCCGCCGACACCAATATTAAAAAACACAAATGATAAAATTAATCTCCATAAATACCTGCCCCTGGAAATAAGCTTCAATAATATAGGCTCTTTCTTCTATGGAAAACGCAACCATATTTCTGAAACATACTATACTTTGTACTCTTTACTTCATTGCTACCAGACTTCGAATACAACAGCGGCCTTAAGTTTGTGTGGCTGACGGGAGCAAGAACGTTAGTGAAAGGGGTGGGAGTCAAGTACATTCAGAAACACAGGTACAATAAGAATGCAAGTAAAAATAAAGTGATGTCCCGGTACATCTTTATTTCACGAGTTAAATAATCACTTTTAGGTTACCTACAACGATAAATTCGTTCCCATTTTTACCGGTTTTCTAATAAGTTTTAAAGTCAACTAATGTCCTATATGGATTCTCCACATTCCAAAATACCTTCCCTCTGAAAATTAGACAATTTTTACACTTATTATTACAATTCTAAATTCACCAGTGTGTCCCCAGTACAACAGTCAAGAGGACATGAACGAGAGCCACTTGAAGACCTGCAATGCACTATCTGCAGAAGACACTGTAGCCCAGAAGTATTGGAGAGCACGAATGCTAATGGCTTCATTGCTAGATGCAAGGCAATGAAAAAACAACAACACTTTTTTCGTCAAAAAAAAAAAAAAACCTTCAGTGTCGCGTGTTACAGAAAACCCAAGGCTGTTTAACGTAACTAAAGCTAACACAACCCAACGTCATATTGAGGTATCAATAATTAACAGTTTGATTATTAGAATACTATGGCATATCAGTGGTTTGAGTCATATCTCCTAAACAGAAAACAAAAAGTTGAAATCAGCGCATTTAATAACTCCTTTAAATCTACTTCGACATGGGGAAATGTTCATACAGGGGTCCCACAAGGATCTATATTAGGCCCTCTTCTTTTTCTAATTTTTATAAATGACCTTGGTCCCATAATAAAAGGAATAGGTTATCCTATACTATTTGCAGATGACACAAGTGTCATAACTACAGACAATAACTTTGCCACATTCAAATACTATCAACAATATACCTCTACTAGAAACATCAACAACCAAATTTCTTGGTTTGCATATTAATAATACAACAAATTGGAAAAATCATATCAAAGAAATAACCCCGAAACTTAGCTCAGTATGCTTCGCAATTAGGTCGGTACAACAATTTCTAAACAGCAGTATCTTAAAGACAATATATTTTGCATATTTTCATTCCATTATGTCCTACGGAATAATATTTTGAGGAAATTCTGCAGATAGTAAAAATATATTCTTATTAGAAGAAAGAGCCATTAGAATAATAGTTGGAGCAAAGGCTAGAGAATCATGTACATTATTAAAAAAAAAAAAAAATCAGAGATTCTAACCTCAACAAATCAATACATATACTCTACAATAAATTTCCTCTTATGTAATAAAGAAAATTTTCCAACTAACTCAGCCATACATAGTATAAATACCCGCAGAAGGAATGATTTTCATACGCCATTATCAAATTTATCATGCTTTCAAAGGGGAATACGTTACATGGCGATAAAAATGTTCAATAGTCTTCCTGAAGACATTAAGAATCATAGCCAAAACCCTGCATTATTTAAGACAAAACTAAAAAATTACTTAATATCTCACACTTTCTATTCTGTAGATGAATTCTTGACATTTCACAGTACTGTGTAAATATTATAATACTATTAAATGGTAAACATATTACATGGTACAAAATATTATTGTTATTAAGGTATTAATTCTGTACATATTTCATGTTTGCATTTTATATGTATTGCATTTTATTGTTAAACGTAAGAATTAGACATGTTCTTTATCCTATGCTATAAAGCAAATGTAAGAATATTATGGAACGAATAAATCTGTCGTCTGTCTGTCTGTCTGGATATCTACCTACCTACCTACCTACCTACCTACCTACCTACCTACCTACCTACCTACCTACCTACCTACCTACCTACCTACCTACCTACCTACCTACCTACCTACCTACCTACCTACCTATCTATCTATCTATCTATCTATCTATCTATCTATCTATCTATCTATCTATCTATCTATCTATCTATCTATCTATCTATCTATCTATCTATCTATCTATCTATCTATCTATCTATCTATCTATCTATCTATCTATCTATAATTTGAGAGAGGTAAGAATGCTTTTAGGTATCTGCCATGTGACACAAGATTCACCTGCCAAGTAGGGAAACCAAAATTATTTTGTAGTGACAAATTTAGGACAGTGACTACGATAACAAGGACCACGATAAGGCCAGGACAAGAACCACGACAAATACACAAGGACACTTCAAATCTTGTATTTAGAAAGGGTTCTTTTTATCGAAACAAAATATGTTTGCGACTACTGATGTGCCAGTTATAATATCATCGACAACAGTTCTAAATGACATCTATAGTTTTTTAATATAATTTTTACTTGGTTATTTGACGATGCTGTATCAACTACTGGGTTATTTAGCGTCGGTAGAATTGGCGATAGCGAGAGGAGGCCGAGGATTCGCTAGAGATTACTTAGCATTCACCTTACGCTTGGGGAATTTTTTAGTAGGTTATTTTACGACACTTTATCAACATCTTAGGTTATTTAGCGTCTGAATGAGATGAAGATGATTATACCGGTGAAATGAGTCCGGGGTCCAGCATCGAAATTTACCCAGCATTTGCTCATATTGGGTTGAGGGAAAACCCCGGAAAAAAACCTCAACCAGGTAATTTTCCCCGACCGGGAATCGAACCCGTGCCACCTGGTTTCACGCCTAGACGCGCTAACCGTTACTCCACAGGTGTGGGCTGTTTGGGAAAACCTCGGAAAAAACTCCAACCGTGTAATCAGTCCACGCGGGAATAGAACTCACGCCCAAGCGCAACTCCGGATCAGCAGGCAAACTCGCTACCGACTAAGCTACGCTGGTGGCGTGTTTTTAATATCATCTGAGGGCATATTTGTTATTTAACATTTCATTTGTTATGTATAGAAGCACTATGATAACAATTTTATTGTTCATATATTTTATTAGTCCCTGTGTTTTGAGAACTGTTTTATTGATGAAATAAACAAAAAAACAAGATACATTCAACAAAAAAAAATTATCTTTTTATATCTCTCACATGTCCATGTTCTCTGAATTTTGCTTCTGTTCTAGTCACAGTTGATTGACAAATAAGTGGCCGATTTGAACGAGTTTCGTTAAAAATATGCGTACCTCTTGTTGTGTACGTCTTCTGTCACCAAGTCCTATCAACAGAATCTCAATTCTCTAGTTTTCTGTTAAGAATATCTTGTTTTATGTCTGTTTCATCAATAAAACAGCTTCCATAACACAGGAACTAATAAAATATATCAACAATAAAACTGTTGCCATAGTAACCATAACCATAGTTCTTCTGTACAAAGCAAATGAAATACCACATAGAAAATAATATGTTCTTTCAGATGAAATTAAAAAATTGTTGGGTGCCGTTCAAAAATGTTCTAGATGAATTATCTCGCACAACAATAGCCGCAAAAATATTTTGTTTCGATAAAAATATTATTTTCTAAATACAAGATTTGAAGTGTCTCAGTTTTATATCCAAAATCCCCACATTCAATTTTAATTACAATTAAGCGTTACTTTTGCAACACCTTGTTTGTATGTGTGGTGTGTACGCCTATAATATTGTTATAATGCTCACGACAATGATAAACTAACGAACTAAATAAACGTTCTTTTGTGATCATTTTATTTAACTGCACAATCATTATAACACTGTTTTTCATTTGTTTGTATAGCAATCATGCAACGTATGGTACTGTGAACTTACGACAACATCGAAAAGTATGAGAAAATAATACGATCTTCCAAAAAAGAATGAATATTTGAAGTATATCACACTAAAATCAACAAGTAAATCACACAAACCTGAATGTCTTGTCAAAATGACGTAGAATTATGAATAATGAGTGCTGAAAATATAGCAATACGTATTCAAACAAGTCCCCTTGGTTATAACACACAGAAATCCCGTCCGTCACTTTTAGGTTAAGTAGAGTAGCATTCGCTCACTCACCTGTCAGAGCCTCGGAGCTCGCACGCGCCACTACGGGGTCTTACTCCACTACTGGCGGGCCCAGTCGCTGCAGCCAGCAGCTCCAGTCCCTTCGATATGTCGAGCGCAACTCGACGTGGGTGGAGGGCAGAGCGAATCGAGTTGTCCGGCCGCTGCGTTTCTTCTTTTTGCTGCACAAATGACACAGGGCGTTTCTTGTTACACTTCAGTATTCAATTTAGTACTACACACTATAATTTTTCTATCTAATTTCAGGAACACAATACTTTACCCCATGATTTTCTCCGTATCTCTCAATACACAAATCAGAATGATTGCAGAAGGCCTTGGTGTTGCCATAGCTCCCCACAGCCCCCGTAAATCTTATTAGGAGGGCCTCTGACTTTCCCTCATTTCGCAATTTATTGCATGTGCATATACTTTAGAAATTGAAGTACGTAATAAACATACGGATCTAACATGGGAAATCAATTGTTTGTAAAATACTATCTTCCCTATATGTTTTATTGTAAATTTTTATGAAGACAGAGTTAAGGGCGTCCACAGCTATGGAGTAACGGTTAGCATGTATGACCGTGAAACGAGTGGGCTCGGGTTCAAATCCTGGTTGAGACAAGTCATTTGATTCGAGTTTTTTTAGAGGTTTTCCCTCAACCTATTAAGAGGAGAGGATGGTATTTTTTGGTGAAAAATGAGTAAATTTAAAAAAAAAAAATTTTTTTCTTTAAAATACTCTGTGACATGTTTGGAATGCATAGCATAACATTTTGTGGGTATTTGTGCCCTTATCGGATGTTGAGTCGCCATTTTTAAACTTCCTGCCTTATGGATTTTTAAATCACTCGCCCACTTTTATTGTTGTTTCCGGTAAATTATATTAATTTTTTTTTTCTTTAAAATACCCTTTGATATGTGTGGAATGCATTGCATAACATTTTGTGGGTATTCGTGCCCTTATCGGATGTTGAGACGTCATTTGTAAACTTCCTGCGCTATGGATTTTTAAATCACACGCCCGCTTTTATCGGTTTCCAGTAACTTCATTTTTTTTTTTGCTACATTGCCAGACAAAAATGGATATAATTTCTGAACTATTAAAGATACTTGCATGAAATTTAGAACACATTCTTTAGACTATTAGGAAACGTTTCTCTGTAACCGAATTTTGTTAATTGATTTCATTTTAAAAATATGTCCATTTGTTTGCAAGAAAGGAAAGCAGAAAATTGTTATTAAATTTTAATTGTTTATTTTACAAACGTAGGGACTAATATCAAAATTCTGTTACAGACAGTTTGTAGAACATGCTTTTGCAAATATATTGTAAAAAAACTGTTTGAATCTATCTTTAAAAATGGTTTAGATATATCAGTTTTAGTACAATCCTGCATTGGGTATATTTTTTTTAAATTTCGGCCCCCAAATCATTTTTTTTTTCAAAATATTTATATTTGGTTGAGTTGCCACAGCTATGAGCTCTCTACATACAAAAAATTAATATTTTACACCAAATAGGAAAAAAGTTAAAATAAAAAAATCCTCTCCGCTTAAGAGCAATATTATTCCAGCCCTCGCAAACCTGCGCTGTAATGGTAACAATAAATGCAATGTAGTAGGTCTACTGTATTTCAGTATAAGTTTAGGTTATGAAGAATGGTTTCACTAGGAACAAGTTTTTGTGTAGGAATTCTAACTTCCAAAGTCTAACAATAATCATTTTAAATACAGCCAAAAAAAAAAAAAAAAACACGAGCGTGCAAAAAATAATTTTAACAATCACTGAAGAAATAACTTTCAATAACAATAACAAATACATATAAATACTGTTGCAATGCGATTTTCTTCCAACTTTTTAAATATTGATTTCTGAGACTTAGATGGAAGAAATAGAGAGTTTTGCCTTAAGTTCAGAAAAAAAATGAGGGCACTTATAGATTGCTAGATAGTGTAGATAATAAAGGGAAATTAATACATTAATTTACCTCCTAACCATGAATTCTATTAACATTTGTAATTTTACTTATAAGATATGCCTTATTTCCTGTTTTAATTCCAGTTAATTGTCATTGTCTACTCTAAAATATTAGTTCGCGTCATGTCTCATTTCTTATGAGTAGAGCCCGGATGTTTGGCAAAATGCCTTTTTTACTGGGTCGAAGTTAATCATTATTTGCATAGATATAAATGTGATTTGGAGTAAATCAAAGTGATAGAGCCAATTTTTATTTTGCCTTTTTAAGGTGTTTCTTACTAATAAATGCCTTTTTAGTCATTTTAAAGCAATATTTCTTGTTTATTTGCAATTTTCTAATTAATTGTAATGTAATGTGTATGAAATTTAAATATTTGAAACAATGACTAACTTTACTAATAATAGTAAATAAAAGTAATTTATTTCGGTGCTTAATCTGCTAATAATCGTGCTTTAATACTATTGGTGTTATATGAATAATGATCGACAATCCACAGTTACAAATATAATATTGTCATGTCTTCACGATACCAACAATCAGCTTTATAATTTTAAATATTAAGCTCGTTCTCATAGAAGTTGTCAGTAGCATTTCCAATTGTTTGCTTTCATATTTTCAAATCTTACCGTTACAATTTTGTGCTACACGTGTTTATTATTGTAGGAGAAAGAAATTTGAGTGAGGAACAGTCAGTTATTGTCAGGTGACAGAAGGTATAAGATCGGTTAGCTACAGTCGCGGCGCTGTTATTCCCGGCGTGACTCCTCCTCTTTGCTTAAGTCTTAGGAAGTGAAGGCTCTATAAATTCTAGGTAGGTAGTATCGTTCGCCATTTTTGTTCTTTCGTTGCCGAGCTACCAGAAAAGGAATCTATTTGCCGGATTGTTAAACATTATCGTGTCGTAGCTCCTATGATAATGAATCAAACTCACTGTAATTCAGCAAATAATTGAGCGGCAAATAACGTCCTCGTGTGCTTTCTGCGAACGCCAACTAAAGAGCCAAAATGGCGGGCGATTATATTAAGTATTTATCGAGCCTTAGGAAGTGCATAACTTCATCATCAGCGAATCACAAGACGCACACATTTAAATATAGCTGACCTGCAACGTGATTGGCTGCCGGAAATAAGAGCGACGGAACTTATAGAATAGAATGCGTAAATTCAGTAAACCATTGAAAAGTAAACTTCATGCTTACGTTAGTGAATTTGGTGCCCATGTGTTTTCAACCGATGGAACAGTTTTGTTATGTAAGGTTTGTGAAAAGACAGTTAATCACGAAAAAAAGTATTTTATAAGTCAACATGTGTCAACTACGAAGTAAATATGTGCGTTATGTTGATATAATTTAAATTTATTGCTAAAATATAGGCTATTATGCCTTTTTAAAATTCATAATGCCTTTTTCAAAGATTTTTGTGCCTGCTTATGTTTCTATTGCCTTCTTGCCTGCCTATTTTAGCTGTTATAAATGCCTAAACACCCGGGCTCTATTTATTAGGATATCGGCCAGGCGAATGTTATCGTGTGAATCGAGCTATAGACTGTGGACTTCCCACCACCAAGAGTCGGGTCATCTTTTTTGAGAGAATAATGCGTAAATACAGTATAATACACTTTGTTGTCCAGTCTTTAATAGAACGGTAACTACTGTCCTACAATGTAGATTTTACATAATCATGTTTCATTTGATATCGTGAAGATACGAACTCGGTTGGGTAATTGACGCTCCGGATGATTGGCATTCGGATTATTATCGATGTCCTCAGTAATTGATTTATCTAAGCTGTTTGCTCCCCCACCCCGTGTACGAACTTTTACACCAACTCGTGCCGCGACATCTATAGAGCATCTCTAATAACCAGGCTTTCGGGAATGGCAGCAATAACTTTACCATCGACAGGAAAATTAATAGCAACTTACCAACAACTGCAGTAATACAAACGAGACAAGGGTTGGCCACAAAAGTGGCAAGTGAAGCAGCTACAGAAATAATAATAATAATAATAATAATAATAATAATAATAATATATGTTAATAATAATCAGAGACCGGAACTTTGGCAGAATGTCTTTTTAAATGTGTTAAATGTATCTTCATTTTGAAACTAAATCTGTACGAATTATACCTTTGTGATTGAAACGTCACAGTTTTATGTTGCCCTTTTCTGCCTTTTTTAATATAAATGCCTAATTTAATAAATGCTTTTTTGTCTTTATTTGATTATTTATCTATTATTTAATAATTTATTATTACAAATTTCCTACAGGTATATTTTAATTTATTTCTATAACTGCTACGATGAAAGTGACTTCACCGAGTGTATTTTATTGTCTTTCAGTCAGTTCATATTCTCTTTGCAACAATGAGTGCTGCCGTGCAAAAATGTATAAAAATAAGCGTTTTAATTATCGCTTGTGTTTATTTGACAAAGCAAGAATAAGTGCGGGTCTAACGTTATTTTTCTTTCAGTTTTCATTGCGACGTTGTTGTAGCTAGCTAAATATTTCATATCGCAACATATCAGTACAACGAAACACAAAAATGCACTTTCCAAGGCTACTGGGAAGAAGATTTGTTTGCTTCCAACAGTAATTGCAACAGCGAGTCGAAAATCTCAATTTGCATTCGACTTATGTAAAGCCTTTCTTGCTGCCGAAATGCCTTTGTGGGTCTAGTGCAAGGTTTTTGTAATTGCCTTTTATTGCGTATTTTAGCCATTTATGATGCCTTTTTGCCTGCCTATTTTAGCTATTTATGATGCCTTTTTGCCTGCCTATTTTAATGATTCATAATGCCTAAACTTCCGGTCTCTGAAATAATGCATTTTTTGACAGTTAATTGACGTATGCCAGGTGGCAATTGAGTAGCGTACAGTCAGTGAACACAAATTTGTGCAATTGACAAAGTCACATAGTACATATAAAATAAAAAAACAGAGACATAAAAAACAATAAAATTGTATCAGGAATACTCAACAACATTAACATAAAAAACTCATTAATATCACAAAAGGGTTTGTTAATTAACCAACCACAGACAAGTCTGTTAAAAAAGACTTCCTTTCCAGATTGAAAATTTTTGTCGGAAGTTTATTTGCAATTTTTAAAGACATTATAAAATAATTATTCGTTGTTTTGGTTAGCCTACATTTAGGTAAGTCAAAAAGGTCACGATTTCTGGAGTTGTACAGGTGAACACCATTCCTATGTGTCAACATTTGTGAATTATCTTTGACAAACTTTAGGGCTTGATAAATATACAGTGATGTTACAGTCATTATTTTTTCGTTCACAAATAATGGTCTGCAGTGTGCCTTCATTGATGATTCTAATAGCTTTTTTTGTAACATAAGAACCGTATTAATATGAGTACTATTACCCCATAAAAGTAGTCCGTAAGAGAGCATACTATGAAAATAAGAAAAATAGGCAACTCTAATTTTAAATTTCGCAGAAGAAATATTACTCTTGACAATTTTTTACAAACAGAATCAACATGGTTCTGCCCAGGTAAGTGAGGTGTCCACAGTAATACCAAGAAGTTTGAAGTTATTTTTTCCATGACTGTATTGTATTTATTTACATTATATGGTATTCCTACATCGTTTCACAGCTAGAATAATTATGTAACATGTCAAAAAAATATATAATTTCATTACACTAACTTCAGTACATGAAATTAATTAATTACACATCAACTTAATTGGATATTTAATTAATTAATTACCGGTACACATGAATTACGTATCGACTTAATTATACAGATTTAATTGATTACACATGAACTTAATTTCGTATATATTTACTTAATTACGTATCAATTTAATTAATTATATATGATCTTAAGATGGATGCGTGAAGCTAACAACCCTGGTGCTCCAAAAGTTATGGTGTGGTGTGGAATACTAAGTGAAATGGTTGTGTGACCATATTTTTTTGATGGAAATGTAAACGAACACACATATGGGGAATTGCTGGACAGCACTGTATGGAGTTCCTGTATGATTTACTTCCTTTCTTTACCTTAGTTTAACCTCTACCTTTTAGGTTCATTTATATAACCCACGGACCTTACAGAGCCGCGACCTGTATGATTTACCACTGAACAAAACCTCGGAAGAAACCCAACCAGGTACTCAGCCCAAGCGGGAATCGAACCCGCGCCCGAGCTGAACCCCGGATCGGCAGAAAAGCGCTTCAGCTGACTGAGCTACGCCGACGACTATGAAAGAAAGTTAGATTGACATTATAATAAGAATAATTTCTATAATATGAATTTATCTATTATGTAGTCCTACAACAAATTACAGTGAATTCGAATATCTCAATTATGCGTTATCTTGCATAGCTGTACTCTGGGTCTCCGATCCAGTGTTGCCAACCTGTCAGACACTCATTATGGTATCAACACTACTACATTATGGTATTTTATGGTACGACAAAAATAAAATTGATATAAACTGATAAGAATATGGTTTCAACAAGATGGGGCCACAACACATTATACTCTAACAGTTCGCCAGAAACTAAATGAGATGTTCGATGAGCACTGGATTGAACGAGGTGGACCTCAGTCACGGCCTCCACGGTTACCGGACTTCACACCCATTGATTTTTTTGCTATGGGGATTTGTGAAACAGCACTTTTTCAGACAGAGTCTACATCTAAACATTACTTGAAACAAAGGATCACTATACATTACTTGAAACAAAAGATCACTCATTTTATCCAGGACATCCCACCTGCAACACTTTAAAGCATGAAAGAAGAATGTCAGGATCGAGTGAGGCACTGTTTTCAAGTAAATGGAGCACATTTTGAACATTTGCGGTAGTGAACATACTGTGTAGATTTGTATTTACAATTAGAGTAATGTTTCCCTTTGTCAACTGACTTCTGTGGCACACTGTATATTAAATATTTTATGCTCGACCATGCCGAAATGTAATTATACACCTGGTAGTAGCCCTTTAATGCACCTAATTAAAGTACACCTATTCATTATAGTTCAGTTGTTCAGCCAATGAGAAATCACCATTGTACCATTATAAAACCGCAAGTATCGATTATTCTCGGATATGCAATCGAAAGACAATTAGCGAAACGTCACGGAGGCTGGAAATCCAATACTGTCGCAGAAGGTTATGTTGTGTTACTATAATAATTAGCGTTAATTGTAAATAATATTCATATAAATTCAATTTGTCATCTCGTTTTTCAATTCTAAATCAATTTCCAGGTTATATCAAGATTAATGTTCATGTTATTCTCTAGATTATATCAAGGTCAATGACATTCGTTCCTCGGAGAAAATCAATACTTTCGCGTCTGCGCACATCTCACAATTTAGAAGGTCAGTTCCGCTCCTCACTTAGATAACCATAACATAAAAACTTATTAATAATTTCAAGTTAGAAATATGGTTGAGCATAAAAAGTCGTATGAAACATGCCTATAATGGTAATTAAGACGCTCTTATGAAAATTATGAAACTCGCTTGCGCTCGTTTTATAAACAAACATGCTCGCGTCTTAATTACTACCATTATAGGCTCGTTGCATAATGTACTATTAAGGTATGTATTAACGTTTGAAATGGCGTTTTTATGACTAAAATTTTCTTTGTAATAATGTTAGCTGCAAAATCCTATTACAGAGCATTGTATGCATAAACAGCAATAACTCAGTGAAAGAAATTTCAAAATTGAGTAATTTTTAGAAAATATATGGCATTTTGAAGAAATAGAATAATTTTTAATTAATCATTTTTTTAAGAAATCAGAAAGTGAAATTGAAGTTTCTGATATATGGTTATGTTAGTCTACTTTCATATGTTGTCTGATAAATATCTTAAAAAGTTTGTATCATGTAAGAGTAATGGAACGGAGAAAAACTCTCTCCGGCGCCGGGATTTGAAGCCGGATTTTCAGCTCTACGTGGTGATGCTTTATACACTAAGCCACACCGGATACCACCCCGGCGTCGGACAGAACCGTCTCAGATTAAGCTCCAACTCTTGGGTTCCCTCTAGTGGCCGCCCTCTGCACTACGTCATAGATGTCTATGAACGTAGGACCGAAGTCCACACATGTGCTGAGGTGCACTCGATATGAGTGACTAGTTGGCCGGGATCCGACGGAATAAGCGCCGTCTTAAATCACGAAGTGATTTACGCATATCACATATATTATTTTAATGTACCGAAGTACATATGATATTTCCATGCAGATATTCTGCGTCATCATATCATGTAAGAGTAATGGAACGGAGACGGCGCTTATTCCGTCTGATCCCGGCCAACTAGTCACTCATAACGAGTGCACCTCAGCACATGTGTGGACTTCGGACCTACGTTCATAGACATCTATGACGTAGTGCAGAGGGCGGCCACTAGAGGGAACCCAAGAGTTGGAGCTTAATCTGAGACGATTCTGTCCGACGCCGGGTTGGTATCCGGTGTGGCTTAGTGTATAAAGCATCAGCACGTAGAGTTGAAAACCCGGGTTCAAATCCCGGCGCCGGAGAGAATTTTTCTCCGTTCCATTACTCTTACATGATATGATGACGCAGAATATCTGCATGGAAATATCATATGTACTTCGGTACATTAAAATAATATATATTAAAAAGTTTGGTTAAAAAATGTAGATTTTCCTCCAAAACGTTAATACATACCTTAATTTATCATCTTCGGATATTATATCCACAGCTCAGCACGCTTCCTTAAGACAATGCCGAAGTTTTTTCAATATCCCTGCTGTAGTACGGACCTCATTGAGAATCACGTTCGTGGATAACAGGCAACTCTAGAGTCATTCGCATGCTCGCTACGGAATTAAACCGAGCTGCTTCTTTCAACGGCCCTTGCAAGACATTCCTGAAGGCCAGCGCTCCTGGCATCTCATTTATTTTAATATTGTCCGCAGACCGAGGGTCTGGGCACCACGAGTAAATAGTTGCGCGTTGTTTAATATAGAGCCACAACATCGCTCAAATTAACGGAATCATAACCACGGAACGAACATTTAAACAAGGCTTAAAATTAATTTTAAACTTCTGCTCTTTCCAGCTCTCGTACTTGGAATGAACACGGCATGCCATGTGCTTAAAGTCAAGATTGAAATGCTCGTGGCTTACATAATCAACTTCTAGGCCAAATACACTATTATCAGCCTATTTCTACATTGACGTTCAAAGATATCTGACCCTACTAATCGATAATGATTGATAAGTTGCTGGTGTAAGTGTGGCTACTTTAGTTATTACTTCTACGAATAGATGGCGAAGATAATAGTCAGTGTTGCCAATCGTACATAAATATACCCGCATTATAGAATTCAATATTTCATCCACCTCTGCTGATTGTGAACACTGGATTTAGCTGGCAACCGCTGATATTGTCAATTATGATAATAATTTATGTCTAATCTACATCAGTGATGTAGCGCATTTTTCTGATCTTGACGTCGTGCGCGGGCATCAAGCGCTAAGTATGGAAAGGGGAAGGGTTGTGTATATGAATTAGCAGCCTGTTGGATTAAGAAAACAGTGGTGCACAAACTTCAAACGGAACGTGAAATTTTATGTCGTTATTTTTATATGGCTTCTTTCTGTTTGATATTAACTATATTGTCTGTAAAACAAAAGTACTAATACCAATTTCTTAATATTGCACTTGTGTTTTAAATGTTAATAACATAATAAAGAGTTAAGAAGGAATATTCACATAAGTTCCATAATAGTACAACTATACTGTGCTAAATGGATGAAATACATCATTCATAAAGAAAGTGAGATCTCAAAAAAGAGATTGAGCATGACATAAGTTGGAATTGATATTGATGGTACCTTTAGCCTTATAAAAGTAATCAATAAACCAATCAAAACAATATTACAGTACAAAGCAAAGTTACCTACTGTAGGTGCTGTATATGTTTTAAGTATAACTAATATTACATAACAAAACTCTTATCGCTTTATGCTTTTAAGGTGATATTGGTGAGCAACTTCCTGTCATCAGAATATTAAATTATTTTCTCGAAATATGCTGAAGCTATAGAGCTGACATTTTTACAACAGATGGGCACATATCTTTTGCTTATGATGTAACAGTAGTTGCTTTGTTAATTCATTTCCTTACAAACAATTTCCATGCGAATATTTTCAAAATTTTCAATACACTATCTTCAGTAATACGTATATACGGTATATTAGATTTACGAAAACATTCTGTAAGGCTGCTAAATAAATAGGCCTAAACCTGAAAATTTCACCAGAAGGCTGCTGGCCTCACGCCCACATGCCGAAGCAGAGATGGACGATCATCCAACCAGAATGGAGGTGTCGTGTGGTTAGCACAGTGATCTCCCCAGCCGTTATAGCTGGCATTTACAACCGGATTCCGCTACCTATCGTTGCTCCCCAAGTGCATCACGATGCTGGGTGGGCATCGGTCCCATACACTGGCCGAAATTTCATGAGAAAATTTCTTCCCCCATGAGGACTCGAACCAGCGCGCATTCCGTAACGCGAGTCCTAGGCAGGATGCCTTAGACCACGACGTCACGGAGCGGGACCACAACCACATTTAGTTAGCCTATATTCTCTGTTCCATATATTTATGATGTAAAAAAAGTATATATTTTCTCAAACTTAACGTATAGTTTTAATATACTGTCTAACTCAGGCCTGCACAAACAGCGCTCAACGAGCGCGCGCGCTCCTTCGGAGCGGGAGAGCGGTGTTGACCGCTCGCCGAAACGGAGAGGAAGATACGTCAGAATGACGTAGACTTGCTATAAGTAGAGAAGAGGGAAACGACCACTCAGTTATCTAGTGGAGTGCAGTGTGTAGGCCTATTCTCAGTAACTGTTTCGCGTTGCTTACCTACTGCTACAGTACAGTATGGAGGAATCTAAAAGACGGAACATAACATTTAACGATTTACAGCCCGAACTTATTGATCTTCAATGTGACTTAAGGGCTAAAGATCGTTTGAATAATACTACTAGCCTGGTTGAGTTTTACAAGACTAAACATTAGCAACAATATCCACGACTACACAGACTGGCTGTGAAAATGATTGCTATGTTTGGCTCAACATTTATATTTGTAAGCAACTGTTTTCTATAATCAACTTTAATAAAGGCAGGCATCGAACATCTGTAACTGATGTTTCATTATGATCAGTAGGCTACTGTTCCTTTCAGCTGCCAACAGCATAAAATCTCGTTTTCATGTACTGATAAATAAAAATATAATAAAATGATATTGTACATTTAAGTACCTATATAATTTCCATTACTTCTGTAAAATAAATATTTCTTTATCAATTAATAATAGTCCAAGATAGTTTTGCAAACACTGAACGGGAATTTATTTCATAAGCACTCGTAATAGTACTTCCTTCTGTGTATATTTTGTACGAGATCACCCCTTCTTCCAGTCCACCCTTATACAGAGCGCAGCTAATATCTGCATTCCGCTCATGAGCTGTGAGCCGGCTCGGAGAGCGCAAACCTTGTGCGGGCCTGGTCTAACTGAAACACGAAATATTAACTTGAGATTTCTACAATAAAATCCAGTCTTACTAAAAGTAATATTTGGAGGATTCAGTATACTTTCAAAACGCCTTTTTCTCAGAGGTAATATTTTTGACTTATCGTAATGCGTTTTGCTTGTAACCCGACGATATATTATGACAGTCCTGGCCTCTCATCTTTGAGTTGGAAATTGCTATGAGAATTTTCCTGACATTGTCTGTGGCCAATACATCTACAGGATGTTAATTTTCCAAGCTTTTATACTTTTTATTTTACTTGGTTATTTAACGACACTGTATCAACTACGAGGTTGTTTAGTGTCCATAGAATTGATGATAGCGAGATGATATTTGGCGATATGAGGCCGAGGATTCGCCATAGATTACCTGACATTTGCCTTATGGTTGGGAAAAACCTCGATAAAAACCCAACCAGGTAATCAATCCAAGCGGGAATCGAACCCGCGCCCGAACGCAACTTCGGATTTGCAAGCAAGCACCTTAGTCGACTGAGCTACGTCGGTGGCTTTTCCAAGCTAAAGTCGATAAAAATTAATTTTATTAAAAAATCGTATGACACAATCACGCTCAAATAACATAAGACTGGTGAATATTGAACACGAAATATTGGTGGGGATTAATTTTGAAAACGCAGCTTACTATTTAGCCTTCTCGAAATGCCGAAAAGTTCTTCTCCAGACTGAAATCTAGACTACAGACTACTATACAGGGTTGTTTCCGATCTCTGATAACGAATTTGAATGACGTCATGTGCATCAGGAGTCACACGACAGCTGAACTGTGCCGCGAGGTGACAGACCAGTAGTGAGTGATCTCATAGAGAGCACGGCGACTCACAGCAGAAATTCCCAAAAAAATCGAGCCTTTTTGGGAGGGGTACATTACGACCCTTTCCAATGCCAAGTGCAGGTAAGTGAACATAAAATAAGCCTGCAATAAACGAGGTTTCGTTATTTCCAAGAAAGGCATCTTCTGTGTATTTAATACGATTGGTAAAATTGGTAAAGCTCGAATGGAATTAATTTATATCATCTCGTGGGGTGCGGCGATTTGTGACAGGGGGTGGATTTGCTGGTTTTTTTCCACTCTGAAATTAATCCCATCCGAGCTTTTCCAGTCTTATTAGGTACACACAAGATGCCCTTCTTGGAAATAACTAAACTACGTTTTTTGCAAGGCTCCTATGAATTTCACGTAACTGTACTTAGCATCGGAAAGAGTCGTTATGTACCCCTCCCAAAAAGGCTCGATTTTCTTGGGCATTGCTACTGTGATACACCGTGCACTCTGATTATGAAATCACTCACTACTGGTCTGTCACCTCAATTCAGCTATCGGTGTGATTCCTGACGCACATGACGTCATTCCAATTCGTTATCAGCATACAGTGGATGCGGGATGACGTACGGAAAAGTGAAGTTGTTTCGTATCAGAATATATGGCACGTGCCGCGCCGTCCGTCCGTCTTTTGTGTACCTGGCGAGTACAGCAGCGTACAGAACGAAGGAACCCCGGTCCGTTCATAGTAACATTACAACGCAATATGTGCAGTTGTGTTATCCTGCTCAAGTATTTAGTACGCGTTGAATATGTTGTGCTGATCCATTCATAATGTAGAAGACAAAACATTAAATTAGCTTAGAGATACGAAATGTAATTAAGAAGAATGAGAGTGATATTTTATGTACAGGGACATCATTTTATTTTTACTAACATTTTTAATATTAACCTGTCTATACCTTTAGAGAACCGGAAACACCGCTTGCTCACCCCTCCAAGACTGGAGTTGGATGATACTGGCGTAAAACACAAATCACTCTACTAGGTATAGGAAGGAAGAAAAGTAGTTCATCCATTTACGTAAACTAGGAAATATCGCGATTTTGTGTTTGATAATTTTCATTAGGTTTTTCTTTAATCAAAGTACAGTACTGTATTAAGAATAAGTGTTTTACTCACGAAGTGAGTTATCCATGCGAACGTATTCATTATGCGGTGTATATTATACTGTCTACAGCACATTAGCGTACAATATAGAGAAAGAAGTTGAATTGAAAAATAATCATAATATGAATATTTAAATACAATTTTGAAAATGGTGGCCGTTCATTTCGATACAGGCTTCAGTTCTTTTGTGCATATTATCGAACTATAGACTATTGCATCTAATTCCAATTGCCAGTTTCGTCCTTCATACTAGTAACTCATGTTGAAATAATTCTGTACCTACTCTAAGTACTGTATATTCAATCTTCACTTCTGCCCGACCCGAAAATATAAAATTACTCAGACATGCTATCTACTGTCCGTCCAAGTGGTTATGCCGCAGGATTGTAGAAAGGGAGGAAATCACGTGACAGTTAATTACTTAACGAGGCCCTTTTATTTAAGTTAAATTAAACAGCTGTATAATATTACGTAAACGTCCAATTCCTATCAGAAATTAATATTTTCAGAAAAGAGATAAAACAGCCCAGCTTTTACAGAGGGGGGAGAAGAAGCAGGTGGGGGAAATCGGGATGCGACGTAGGCAAACGGACAGTACCTGTGCGAAAATATGATTCAATATTGAAAGCTCTTTCGTCACTGGAAAACGCGAACATATTTCTGGAACGTACTATACTCAGTAACTCAGTAGTGCTTACTATCTGCGGTCTTGCTTCTGTGTGGAGTTGGAACTTCATTAGTAGAAGGGGTGGGAGTGAAGTACATTCAAAAACTCAGGTACAATAAAAATTGAAGTAAAAATAAAATGATGTACCTGTATTAACGAAGACAATATAATGTGTAATGTATATAAAATTGAAATAAAAACCAGAACAACTCAGGCTATAGAGAAACATTGCAACAGTACATCGCACAGGAAATGTGTTGAAATGAAATCTGAGGAACCATCTACATCATCATCATCATCACCATCATCATCATCATCATTTAGTTGTGCGGGTCTAACGACACGTGCAACATGATGCTCAGTACAAACATTCCTCTAAAGAAATTGAGTGATCCCCATTTTAGAGTTCTTCTTCAGAAATTCTCTCGATACAAAAACTGTTTAAGCGATAGGCGAAGACGATTCAGCTTCGACAACTTACGAGAATATATCGTCTTTTACTGCAACGCTGGTAATTGCATCAATGATGATGAGGACTGAACTTGCAAGGTATGTACTACAGTACGTTATTTTTCTTTTCCTTCTGACTGTACGGAGATACAGTAGCATGTTGACGTCGTCTTTTTACGTTTAAAACCTGTTGAGCCAATAGTCTGAATGAAAAAAATGTAACATATAGTAAATGTAAACTTACATTCAACGATAAGTCATCCCGCATCCACCTCTCCAGCGACAACAAAACGAAACTTCAACGTGCTCATAATTTGTGTGTACGTTTTGTAAGCAATGTTCGTAAATATGATCATATTACCCCATCCGTGGAAGCAATAGGTTGGCTTAAACCAGATAAGAAAAGAAATTTACATTCACTTCTCTTTCTCTTCGAAATCTTAAACTCTTCTAGTCCTTCGTACCTGTCGTCTCGCTTCACTTACCTTTCTTCCCACCATAATCTGAACACACGCTCTCGTCATGAAACAATACTATCCCATCGCACCTCCTCATACTCTTCCTCTTTCACAATAGCCCTGCCAAGACTGAAATTCACTACCTGCTAGCATCAGGGACTGTCGAAATAAAATTGAATTCAAACGAAAACTTACTAGGCACTTGGTCAGTAATTGATTTCTTGTAAATAGTTTCCTTTAATCTATCACAAAATATTTCAATATCCAGGAATTTCAACACTATACAATTTTGTTATTCTAGGTTTAATTTGTAATTCAGTAACTATAAAATATTCCTTGTTTTTCTATGATAAATTATCTAGCTTTAATTAGTCAGGTAATCTTTTCGTACTTTGATTTTTATTGTAATTGCAATTGTAAATTTAATACTAATTGTAATTGTAAATTTAATACTAATTGTAATTTTATTTGTAATTGTAATTGTAAATTTAATACTAATTGTAATTTTATTGTAATTGTAATTGTAAATTTAATACTAATTGTAATTTTATTTGTAATTGTAATTGTAAATTTAACACTAATTGTAATTTTACTTGTAATTGTAATTGTAAATTTAATACTAATTGTAATTTTATTTGTAATTGTAATTGTAAATTTAATACTCATTGTAATTTTATTGTAATTGTAATTGTAAATTTAACACTAATTGTAATTTTATTTCTAATTTTAATTGTAAATTTAATATTAATTGTAATTTTATTGTAACTGTAATTGCAAATTTAATACTAATTGTAATTTTATTTGTAATTGTAATTGTAAATTTAATATTAATTGTAATTTTATTGTAATTGTAACTGTAAATTTAATACTAATTGTAATTTTATTTGTAATTGTAATTGTAAATTTTATATTAATTGAAATGTTATTGTAATTGCAATTGTAAATTTAATACTAATTGTAATTGTAAATTTAATATTAATTGTAATTTTATTTGTAATTTTAATGGTAAATTTAATACTGATTGTAATTTTATTGTAATTGTAATTGTAAATTTAATACTAATTGTAATTTTATTTGTAATTGTAATTGTAAATTTAACACTAATTGTAATTTTATTTGTAATTGTAATTGCAAATTTAATACTAATTGTAATTTTATTTGTAATTGTAATTGTAAATTCAATATTAATTGTAATTTTATTGTAATTGTAATTGTAAATTTAATACTAATTGTAATTTTATTTGTAATTGTAATTGTAAATTTAATATTAATTGTAATTTTATTGTAATTGTAATTGTAAATTTAATATTAATTGTAATTTTATTGTAATTGTAATTGTAAATTTAATATTAATTGTAATTTTATTGTAATTGTAATTGTAAATTTAATACTAATTGTAATTTTATTGTAATTGTAATTGTAAATTTAATATTAATTGTAATTTTATTGTAATTGTAATTGTAAATTTAATATTAATTGTAATTTTATTGTAATTGTAATTGTAAATTTAATACTAATTGTAATTTTATTGTAATTGTAATTGTAAATTTAATATTAATTGTAATTTTATTGTAATTGTAATTGTAAATTTAATATTAATTGTAATTTTATTGTAATTGTAATTGTAAATTTAATATTAATTGTAATTTTATTGTAATTGTAATTGTAAATTTAATACTAATTGTAATTTTATTGTAATTGTAATTGTAAATTTAATATTAATTGCAATTTTATTGTAATTGTAATTGTAAATTTAATATTAATTGTAATTTTATTGTAATTGTAATTGTAAATTTAATATTAATTGTAATTTTATTGTAATTGTAATTGTAAATTTAATACTAATTGTAATTTTATTGTAATTGTAATTGTAAATTTAATACTAATTGTAATTTTATTTGTAATTGTAATTGTAAATTTAATACTAATTGTAATTTTATTGTAATTGTAATTGTAAATTTAATATTAATTGTAATTTTATTGTAATTGTAATTGTAAATTTAATATTAATTGTAATTTTATTGTAATTGTAATTGTAAATTTAATATTAATTGTAATTTTATTGTAATTGTAATTGTAAATTTAATACTAATTGTAATTTTATTTGTAATTGTAATTGTAAATTTAATATTAATTGTAATTTTATTGTAATTGTAATTGTAAATTTAATACTAATTGTAATTTTATTTGTAATTGTAATTGTAAATTTAATATTAATTGTAATTTTATTGTAATTGTAATTGTAAATTTAATACTAATTGTAATTTTATTTGTAATTGTAATTGTAAATTTTATATTAATTGAAATTTTATTGTAATTGTAATTGCAAATTTAATACTAATTGAAATTTTATTTGTAATTGTAATTGTAAATTTAATACTAACTGTAATTTTATTGTAATTGTAATTATAAATTTAATACTAATTGTAATTTTATTTGTAATTGTAATTGTCAATTTAACACTAATTGTAATTTTATTTGTAATTGCAATTGCAAATTTAATACTAATTGTAATTTTATTTGTAATTGTAAATTTAACACTAATTGTAATTTTATTTGTAATTGTATTTGTAAATTTAATACTAATTGTAATTTTATTGTAATTGTAATTGCAAATTTAATACTAATTATAATTTTATTGTTCATATTATAGTTGGAATCTCCTGGTAGAGGGGCAGAGAAAGCCTGACGGCCTTATCTCTACCAGGTTAAATAAATATATACTAATACTAATACTGTCTAGTTATCAGGGATCGGAAACAACCCTCTGTATAAGGAGAGAGGTTAATAAATGTGTGATTGTGAGTGAAATTCGTTTCTCTGTACAACATTGAAGAGATGAGTTGCTATTATTATTATTATTATTATTATTATTATTATTATTATTATTATTATTTTATAGGTTATTATTATCCTTTCCGGGTGTCCACATCATTCTTGATTCGTCCCTGGTTCCGGAGTACCAACAATTTCTCTGTGACTGTCAGGCAGGAAACTTGTAGTGCATATAAAAGCGGGAGCTTCTCTATGTTTGTAGCGAGGCATTTATTACTCTTTCGCATTATATTACATGTTATATTAAATGCATGTTGACTCTCAGAGATCAATACAAGTCAATATTTGCACAAGGTGGAGTTTACAATCAAAGGAGTAGATGACTAAGCTTGTGCAGCCGAGTGACGGAATTGGGGGAAGGGGCGGAGCACTGGAACACAAAGTGGGTAATCATATTGTGAGGAATACGATCCCAAGTCTCTAATTTGTGCATCCCATCTACTCCAAATCATTTCAACCATCTCAGTAACTTCTTCTAAGTACTGTATATAGTACAGGGACATCATTTTATTTTTACTTCAATTTTTATTGTACCTGAGTTTTTTAATGTACTTCACTTCCACCCCTTCTACTAGTGAAGTTCCAACTACCCTCAACACAGAACCAAGACGGCATGTAGTAAACAGCACTGAGTTAGTGAGTATAGTACGTTCCAGAAATATGTTCGCGTTTTCCAGTGACGAAAGAGCTTTCAATATTGAATCATATTTTCGCACAGATACTGTCCGTTTGCCTACGTCGGATCCCGATTTCCCCCACCTGCTTCTGCTCGCCCCTCTGTAAAAGCTGGGCTGTCTTAGCTCTTTTCTGAAAACATTAATTTCTGTTAGGAATTGGACGTTTATCTAATATTATACAACTGTTTAAAATAAATTAAATAAAAGGGCCTCGTTAAGTAATTAACTGTCACGTGATTTCCCCCCTTTCTACGATCCTGCGACATAACCACTTGGACGGACAGTAGATAGCATGTCTGAGTAATTTTATCTGTGCGGGCCGGACAGAAGTGAAGATTGAATTTACAGTACGTAAGGTACTTTTTTATAGAGTAGGTACAGAATTATTTCAACATGAGTTACTAGTACGAAGGACGAAACTCGCAATTGGAATTAGATGCAATAGTCTATAGTGCGATAATATGCACAAAAGAACTGAAACCTGTATCGAAATGAACTGCCACCATTTTCAAAAATGTGTTTAAATATTCAGATTATGATTATTTTTCAATTCAATTTCATTCTCTATGTTGTACGCTGATGTGCTGTAGACAGTATAATATACACTGCATAATGAATACGTTCGTATGGATAACTCAGTTCGTGAGTAAAAACACTTATTCTTAATACAGTACTGTATTTTGATTAAACAAAAACCTAATGAAAATTATCGAACTCAAAATCGCGATATTTCCTAGTTTACGTAAATGGATGAACTACTTTTCTTCCCTCCTATACCTAGTAGAGTGATTTGTTTGTTTTTTACGCCAGTATCATCGAACTACAGTCGTGGAAGGGGATAGCAAACTGTGTTTCCGGTTCTCTAAAGGTATAGCCAGGTTCATATTAAAAATGTTAGTAAAAATAAAATGATGTCCCTGTATGTGTAGTGTTGAAAAAAAAACTCGTTTACAATAGGCAACTCTTTCATTATTACACAGAATGTAACGAAAAAGTGAGCAAAACTTCAGGTACGGATTCCTCATATGTAAAGACGAGTAAATGATTATTCCAACATGGATCCTGAAATGCTTGCTTTCTGAGTTATAGGGCTTGCAAGTATGTATAAATCATAAAATGCTACTAGATAAATTAGATTATTATGGAATTAAAGGCGTTGCACACCAATGGTTTCACTCATATCTCATAGATAGGAAACAGAAAGTTGAAATCAATACAACTATGAAATCTGCATCGACATGGGGAACTATTAATAATGGAATTCCTCAAGGATCAATATTAGGTCCCCTACTTTTTCTAGTGTTTATAAATGATCTTGCCCCCCTAATAAAAGGTGTAGGTCATTCCATATTATTTGCAGATGATACAAGTATAATAATTACAGCCAATAACTCCAACACATTCCAATTTTAAACAGAGGAAATTCTCTTCAAAATATGTGACTGGTTCTCAGTCAATAAATTGGTATTAAATTGCAACAAAAATAACTAAATTCAATTTAAATCCTGTCCAAATTCAACCTTGCAAATTTCTAGCGCAATAATTAACAATATATCCCTATTAGAAACAACAACAACAACAACAACCAAATTTCTTGGCTTAAAAATCGATAATGTGTTAAATTGGAAAAATCATATTAAAGAAATTACCCCCAAACTAAATTCAGCTTGTTTTGCTATTAGATCTATGCAAAAGATAGTAAATATCAATACCTTAAAAACAATATACTTTGCATACTTCCACTCGGTAATGAGTTTTGGAATAATATTCTGGGGAAATTCCACAGATAGTAACAGTATATTTCTATTACAAAAAAGCGTCATTAGAATAATAGTAGGTGCCAAATCTAGGGAATCGTGTAGGACTATTTTCAAAAAACTACAAATAATGCCCATGGCTTGTCAGTATATCTTTTAATTAATAATCTTCCTCGTAAGTAATCGTGAAAAAATTTGTAACTAATTCAACAGTTCATAGAATAAATACACGTCAACTCTAGACTTTCATACTCTATCGGCAAGTCTATCGTGTTACCAAAAAGGAGTGCGTTATATGGAAATAAATATTTTTAATAGCCTCCCTATCGATATAAAAAATGAAACTTAAAACATAAAATTATTTAGGGCCAAATTAAAGAAGTACCTAATTTCTCATGCCTTCTATTCATGACATTCAATAACACATCATGAAATTGATACTAAAACTATGTGTTGTACTAGTAGACTATATTGTAAATCTCGTCTATATATATTTCATCTAGATTGTGACTATAAATTAAGACTTTATAATAGTATTAAGTTTTTTGACTTGTTCCATATTCTAGCTGTAAAGCAATGTATGAATACCATGGAATATTAATAAATACAATATAATGCAATACAATTAGGGCTGGCACATTCCGTAACAAAACATAAGATTAGAGTTACGTATTTCCAGAGTATAGCTACTGTAAACACTGCTGGTACACGCAGTGTACGACAGCAATTCAAATAGATACAATGACGTTCAAAGATACCTGACTCCTACTAATTGACAGTGATCGATAATAATTTGTTGATGTAAGTGTGGCTTTTTTTTTTAGTTATTACTTCTATTAATGTATTCCGGGTCAGCTTACTTAATATCCTGAGGGTGAAACCTAACCATTTTTCCCCCCATTACTACATAAACTACTAGATTGTGGTGATTTTCTAGTTTGCAGGTTGAATTTTCTTTTGTCAACTTCGTTTCGAATTTCGGTACTGAGAAATACCATAACCGGTAGTGATTTTATAACTCTTATGTTGGCAGCAGTGACACAAACTCTCGGTATTTAAATTCTGAAAATTCAAATTGTTCTAGATTTCTGAGCCGATTACTGGAAGCTAGTGAAATTTGAACATATTAATAATTAATTAATATCAGTATTAATACATTATAGTTATTTTATGTGTTGCTTTGTGTTGTGGTTACATTTCAAGATTAGTCAGGTAGGCTAAGTGTAAATAAATATAACATATTTCGTGTGATCCATACTCTTGGGTAATCAATAGAAATACCATTTCACATCTTAATTAATTTCTTTCGTGTCTAGACTTTTATTACAACAATGGAGTAAATATTCTAAAGCATACATTTCAAAGTGACATTCGTTATCGGAATTCATACTAATCATTTCACGTGATCAAACAAATGATATTTTTAGGTTAGATCTCGTTAATCGTAGGCTAACTATTTAATCAAAGCAATGAATTTCTTGTTATCAGACAAAATACATTTTAATATTAGATCATACACTAATCTACTAAATACGAACATAATGTGCGAGAGGTCCAAAAGAAAAACATGCTTTTCACAAATTATTGAATCTTTTACAAAATATCTCCCCAACATAAAGATGAGATGTGGTAAATAAGCAAGACATCGTTATTATTATTATTATTATTATTATTATTATTATTATTATTATTATTATTATTATAGTATATGGCATTGTGATTTTATCCTCTTTTTGATGATATCTGGTATTAGTTGGCAACACTGAAGAGACGGCCAAATTAGTATTTTAGGAACTGCTCTTACTTACTGGCTTTTAAGGAACCCGGAGGTTCATTGCCGCCCTCACATAAGCCCGCCATTGGTCCCTATCCTAAGCAAGATTAATCCATTCTCTATCATCATATCCCACCTCCCTCAAATCCATTTTAATAGTATCCTCCCATCCCAAAAGTCTTTTTCCCTCTGGCCTCCCAACTAACACTCTATATGCATTTCTGGATTCGCCCATACGTGCTACATGCCCTGCCCATCTCAAACGTCTGGATTTAATGTTCCTAATTATGTCAGGTGGAGAAAACAATGCGTGCAGTTCTGTGTTGTGTAACTTTCTCCATTACCTGTGACTTCATTCCTCTTAGCCCCAAATATTTTCCTAAGTACCTTATTCTCAAGCACCCTTAACCTATGTTCCTCTGTCAAAGTGAGAGTCCAGGTTTCACAACCATAAAGAACAACCGGTAATATAATTGTTTTTTAAATTCTAACTTTAAGATTTTTTGACAGCAGACTAAATGATAAAAGCTTCTCAACCGAATAATAACAGGCATTTCCCATATTTATTCTGTGTTTAATTTCCTCCGGAGTATCATTTATATTTGTTATTGTTGCTACAAGATATTTGAACTTCACCTCTTCAAAAGATAAATTTCCAATTTTTATATTTCCATTTCGTACAATATTCTCGTCACGAGACATAATCATATACTTTGTCTTTTCGGGATTTACTTCCAAACTTATCTCTTTACTTGCTTCAAGTAAAATTCCCGTGTTTTTCCTAATCGTTTGTGGATCTTCTCCTAACATATTCACGTCATCTGCATAGACAAGAAGCTGATGTAACCCGTTCAATTCCAAACCCTCTCTGTTATCCTGGACTTTCCTAATGGCATACTCTAGAGTCTAGAGCAAAGTTACAAAGTAAAGGTGATAGTGCATCTCCCTGCTTTAGCCCACAGTGAATTGGAAACGCATCTGACAGAAACTGACCTATACGAACTCTGCTGTATAGAAACTGCTCTTACATGATTAATAAGTCCTTCGTGCTATCCACTGACTACTAATAGTTTAAATAAATTGAGTATTAATTGCTACTTTCCGCTGTATTTTACAGAATGTTTACTTTAATCCTCATTACCCATTTTTGACTTACACCACTTCTGCTCTCAACGGTTTTGACAATTTTTGTATATGACTACAGTACATAAAACATATACACTAGGTTATTTTATTTTCGAATACATGGAATAGAAACACTTGAAAGCAAGTTTTATTTCTCAGAGTCAGACAGGTGAAAACAAAATTTCAGACAAAAATTTTTTAAATGTGTTGAAAGAGTAGAGATTTTTCAAAATTCTATTTAAATTTATAAACAAAAAACTCTAAATAATTCATACATTTCTTAACCGAATTATACGAAAACTTTGTATACACTTTTTTATGCTGCGTGATAGGGGAGAGTTGGGTAGTATCGGACATCGGGTAATATCGGACAGTGAGTTTCTTTCATCTACCACACGATGGTAGTACCTGATTGACATGGTTACATTTCTGTGATGTCGCATATAGAAACGAAACCATGTCATTCAGGTACTATCATATAGTGGTGGTAGATGAAAGAAACTCACTGTGCGATATTACCCGATGTTCGATACTACCCAACTCTCCCCTAATTATACACAATTTTCGGGTCTTAAGTTACAATAGTTTAGAAAATTGAAATTTCGTCTCGGTGTATCCTTAATTTGTTTTGCGTTTGTAGTTTTATTTTAAGAATTCTATTTATTGTGCTGCTGAGAAGATTCCAACAGAGATAAGCGCCTCGGTTGAGAGTAAATGTTAGATATCGGGGACTGGTGCGAGCGAGAAATAAAGTATTTGATTTCCCTCAACGGAGACAATTAGATTGGATCGCTCGGCAAATAAGATCATTTACTGGTATCTCAGTCTTCGACAGTAGCTATCTCTCACGCTCCATAATTGATCTTCCTATCAGCGCCATCTTAATCTCAGTCAATTCAGTGAATCTCTTCAGAAGATATGCAACTCGACTCTTTTTTCGCTTACCTGAATGAATCTTGTCCAATTTGAAAGTACTGCTCCCCTATTTCATGTGACTAATCATTACTAGAAATAAATGCATGAAAGGAAAAGAGAGGAGTCCAAAGAAAATCCTTGAAAAGTGTAACATAGAAAAAAAATCCGAATAAAGATAAGAGTATAAGAACAGAATTTAAATACTTATTTACTGGCTTTTAAGGAACCCGGAGGTTCATTGCCGCCCTCACATAAGCCCGCCATTGGTCCCTATCCTGAGCAAGATTAATCCATTCTCTATCATCATATCCCACCTCCCTCAAATCCATTTTAATATTATCTTCCATCTACGTCTCGGCCTCCCTAAAGGTCTTTTTCCCTCTGGACTCCCAACTAACACTCTATATGCATTTCTGGATTCGCCCATACGTGCTACATGCCCTGCCCATCTCAAACGTCTGGATTTAATGTTCCTAATTATGTCAGGTGAAGAATACAATGCGTGCAGTTCTGTGTTGTGTAACTTTCTCCATTCTCCTGTAGGCTAACTTCATTCCTCTTAGCCCCAAATATTTTCCTAAGCACCTTATTCCCAAACACCCTTAACCTCTGTTCCTCCCTCAAAGTGAGAATCCAAGTTTCACAACCATAAAGAACAACCGGTAATATAACTGTTTTATAAATTCTAACTTTCAGATTTTTTGACAGCAGACTGGATGATAAAAGCTTCTCAACCGAATAATAACAGGCATTTCCCATATTTATTCTGTGTTTAATTTCCTCCCGAGTAACATTTATATTTGTTACTTTTGCTCCAAGATATTTTAACTTCTCCACCTCTTCAAAAGATAAATTTCGAATTTTTATATTTCCATTTCGTACAATATTCTCGTCACGAGACATAACCATATACTTTGTCTTTTCGGGATTTACTTCCAAACCTATCTCTTTACTTGCTTACAGTAAAATTCCCGTGTTTTCCCTAATCGTTTGTGGATTTTCTCCTAACATATTCACGTCATCCGCATAGACAAGCAGCTGATGTAACCCGTTCAATTCCAAAATACTGAAACTATGGTGTAAAATAAAGCAGTCTGTTTCAGAACTCACGTTGTACAGTTTAATACTAATATTTTAAAATATATTAAGGGGTTAGGTACAGCTTACAGCAGTAAAATTTTAGAAATATTCAACATTTTTTCCTCCATTACTGTATCTTGTACAACAATCAAAATTGGTATGTTTAAAACACTGTCCTTCTGCTATATGAAAAATATATTTTTACGATTTAAACAAAATGATTTACATTTTTTTTCAAAATTCAGTTCACTGTGCAGTGATGAAGCGTCTCCCACATAACTCAAAAACTATCCAACATTCTGTGATGAAATTTTTTGTGTGTATTTATACATGTCATATCTACAATATGATGCAAGATCACTTCTCTACCGTTGATAGATTGTCTTACAAAAAATAAATTCTTTTTAAAAAATAGTCAAATATCAGTATTTCCTTCTAACACAAAAATAAAAAAATATATATTTATTAAGGAATGTATTTGAAAGAGCATGATATTGTAAACATGAGTTTCAGCAATAAAATAAAGGAGAGAGAACTGAAAAAGTTAGCAAGTTTATGCGTTAAGAGGGAAACGTTTCATAACTGCACAGGGAACTGTCACCATTTTGAATTAAAAAATAATATAAGTAATTTTTTTAATCGTAAAATATTTTTTTCATATAGCAGAAGGTGTTTTATACATATCAATTTTTAATTATTGTACAAGATACAGTAATGGAGGAAAAAAATGTTAAATATTTCTAGAAATTTTACTGCTGTAAGCTGTACCTAACCCCTTAATGCTATTGTTTTTATTTGAGCCATAATCACTATCTCAATATACAGAGTGGATCAGTAAAAGCCTGTAAAAATGAAACTGGAAATAGGAGATGCTCTACAGAATGTTTTGAGATTAGGAACGTGGGATCTGCGAAATAAGATTAAGGGGAAGGACCTACAGGAAATGTCTTTTTTATATTATTTTAAGTAGAGCCTCTATTTCCCTAACACAATTTCATATCAATGTATGAAGCTTTTTTAAATATATTTTCATTTTTGCCCTTTATCGTACAGTCACAGACATAAAAAATGCAAAAAATGTAGTATTATAAAGAAAATGATGAATTTTAGAAATTGTATTTTTTATATTTTTATGTTTATTTTGCATTTTTATGAACAGAAAGAAAAATTGTACATCTATTTTCAGCGTATTCTTTAATTTGCAATTTGACAATTGCCTTTTATACAATTATTCGTGTTTAATGTGAGAATATGCCCCGAAAATTTTATTTAATTATCTCTATTATTGTCTGAGATACTTTTTACCGAAGTTGGTAGCTATATGAGATACCTATATAAAATGTCAGATTATTATATTGTATGAGAAACGTGAGGGATCGGTTTTATTAATGAAAAATTAATATTTTGGACTTGTCCGGTTTTTGCTATCAACCTTCCAAATTGTAACTTTCTGTTTCACTTTGTTGTTTGTATTGTACTTATTATATGATTTTTTTCTTCTAGCTTGCTTGACCTGGCGAGAAAAGAGGATTATATGACTGGGAGATAGAGAGATTGTCTGTAATTGGATGGAGGGGTGAAGAGCATGACGAAGAATGTTGATTAATTAAGAAGGACTGTAAGGAAGCGTTATTCTAGTGTTCTTTAAGTTGCTTGGAAACGTATTCTTAAACAGCTGATATAGAGACTATAATGTTTCTGCGTACTCAAATATATTATAATTTGTAAATAGAGAGCAGTTTCATTTATAATGTCTAGAAGCATTTTTAATTTAAAGAACTTAATAGGGTTTCTTTTCCTATTTGATTTCACACTAGAATAGTGTTACCTTTGGTTTCTAATGCATTGTATGTAAATTTATTACAAAACTAGCCGTACCCGTGCGCTCCGCTGCACTCGTTAGAAATAAATATAAAGTAATTACATAATTAAAATAGGACGTTTGATCCAGGGAACATTCGTGTTTGATAGAAGAATAAATCGTTTAATACGTTACTTAATTTAAATTGTATTTAAATTATTAAAATGGGATCATTTTGGTACAGAGAGCACTCATTTGGTGCAATGACAATTCCTTTATGTTTCTTATTTGTTATTACATGCAACCATAGTTTAATGAATGTACAAAATAGCCTATTAAGTTTTCTGTGTATAAGAAGTTATTTTAATCTTACCTGTCCTCGATTCACTCAGAAGTTACTGTAATAACATTATAGCATTATGTCCATCTAGAGAAACCACACTTTCCAATGGTGAAATAACAATTAATTAGACAAATCGGTTAATTTAACATCCGTTATTACTTCATACAAAGACAGAAACATTATCTGTAGGCTATCTTTCATAGCTTTCGATTGTTGCTGTCCAAGGCCCCTTATAGACGAAGTCATTTTTTTTTAATTCATTACACGGCCTTAGATGGCAGTTATTTCAATTTTAAAACTCATTTATCTCATTAAATATCAGTCCTATCAAAATTTTTCAAGGAATGAAACTTATCGCAAATTATTTTTAAAGGAACTTTTGTTATGTAACATTTTTCACAAAAATAAATAATAAGCGAGATATTTCGATTTATTTAATTCAGGTCACCTTATAACCCCCCTTTTAAGTAATGTATTTTGAATGCCATATAGCCTAAAATCTAAGTTAGAACAAACTTAATTTATATTCCAATTTTCATCGATATCCGTTCAGCCATTATCACGTGAAAAGGTAACAAACATACAGACAGACAGACAGACAGACAGACAGACATACAAACAAAAATTTCAAAAAAGCGATTTTCGGTTTCAGGGTGGTTAATTATATATGTTAGGACCAATTATTTTTGGAAAATCTAAAATTACCAGAAAAATTTCGGCTACAGATTTATTATTAGTATAGATTACAGGGGATACGATATATAAAATATGTTTACAAATTATGTAGCTATTTTGAAATTATGCAATTGGAAATCTGCACTATGTGCCACAGAAGCAGACACCAAAAAATTTGCGGTGTCTTTTCCACGAAAAACCGATAAACATTATTTGAATTAAGAGGCGTTTCCACTTTTACAATCGCGCAGAAAAATGAGAGGCAAGCAATACAGACGTGGACAAATTATTAGCAAAATTGAAGATTTTTATTATATATTTTTACAAAATATGATTCTTCAATTTAGACTACAGTTGACATTTTTGTGTATTTCCAAATAATTAGCCAAATTGAAGATTTGTATTGTGTATTTTTCAAAATTTAACTCTTCAATTTGGACTGCATTTCATATTTTTGCATATTTACAAATTATTAGCAAAACTGAAGGTTTTTATTGTATATTTTTACAAAATTCGATTCTTCAATTTGGACTACAGTTGACATTTTGGATATTTCCAAATTATTAGCAAAACTGAAGATTTTTGTTTTATATTTTTACAAAATTTGTCTCTTCACTGCAGTTGACATTTTTGCTAATTTACAAATTATTAGCAAAATTAAAGATTTTTATTATATATTTTTACAAAACTTGACTCTTCAATTTAAACTACAGTTGACATTTTTGCATATTCTGTCTACTGTAATGATGGAATTATGCAAAATTGTCAAATGTAGTCTAAATTGAAAAGTCAAATTTTGTAAACAGAATTGTCATAAAAATCGTCAATTTTGTTAATAATTTGTCCACGTCTGTAGTTGTCCGATATGCCGCTATAGAACAGAATGAAGGATTTTATAATCACACAGCCCTCAAGCTAACAAGTAAAATGTATTTAGTACTAGTAAGAAATTTTGATGTTGTGTACGCAATAAGGATTGTAGCAAATACTATTCGTTATTGTAACATTTCATAATAATTCAGTAACTTTTAAATAATTATATTTATTAAAAAATATTGCTGATTTACTCATTGTATTATTTACTTACTTACTTATAAATGGCCTTTAAGAAACCCGAAGGTTTATTTTCGCCCTCACATAAGCCCGCCACCAGTCCCTATTCTGAGCAAGATTAATCCAGTCCCTACCATCTTATCCCACCACCCTCAAATCCATTTTAATATTATCCTCCCATCTAAGTGTCACTCCCCCCCCCCCCCAAAGATTTTTTCCTCAGGTCTTCCAATTAACACTCTATATGCATTTCTGGATTCACCCATACATGCTACTCGTACATGTTCTACCTATCTCAAACGTCTGGATTTAATGTTCATAATTATGTTAGATGAAGAATACAATGCGTGTAGTTCTGCGTTGTATAACTTTCTCCATTCTCCTGTAACTTCATCCATCTTAGTCCCAAATACTTTCCAAGCACCTTATTCTCGAGCACCCTTAACCTCTGTTCCTGTCCCAAAGCGAGAGTCCAAGTTTCAAAACCATACAAAACAACTGGTAATATAACTGTTTTATAAATTCTAACTTTCAGTTTTTTTGAAAACAGACTGGATGACAAAATATTTCCAACCGAATAATAGCAGGCATTTCCCATATTTATTCTTTTTTTTTAATTTTCTTCCGAGTATCATTTATATTTGTTACTATTGCTCCAAGATATTTAAATTTTTTCACCTCTTCAAAGGATAAATCTCCAGGTTCTATATTTCCATTTCGTACTGCGTTCTGGTCACGAGACATAATCATATACTTTGTTTTTTTTTTTTTTCGGGATTTACTTCTAAACCTACCTCATTACTTGCTTCAAGTAAGACATTCCAGTTTTCCCTAATCGTTTGTGAATTTTCTTCTAACATATTCACGTCATCCGCATAGACAAGCAGCTGCTGTAACCCGTTCAATTCAAAACCCTGCCTGTTATCCTGAACTTTCCTGATGGCATATTACAGAGAAAAATAAAAAAGTAAAGGTGATAGTGCATCTCCTTGCTTTAGCCCGCAGTGAATTGGAAAAGCAAATTAATTGGAATATAAATTTAAAATTATAATAAAATTGATTTGAATATTCATAAGGATTTCCTGAAATCTGTCGTCCTTCTTGTCTATAATCTTATCTTAAAAGTCACAAAATTAATATCCTTAAAGTTTGAACTGTTACCCGCTCCGTAACTTTATTATAGAGACCTCTTTTATAAATACATTTTTGACCGAATACTAATCTTGTCTTTAAATTCACGCATAATTTTGCTATTAGTTAGGGACATTTTTTACTAATATTGTTTAGAAAATTGGTGGAATTGAAATAAAGCCTTTTCTTTTTGTATAATCTCATTATTACTAACTATCGCTGGACCAACTGCATAGCGAATATTCAATATTAAATTACTATTTCATATGCTGGGAGTGTAAAATGGTAAAAAATGAATCTAGTTTCTAATGGCTTGATCCAAATATATTTTAAAATTCTATTCCTTTCGCTCTAATCCACATATTTTAATACGATATTCTTTTGTGTAAATTATATGTGCGAGTATTTCGAAGTATGGAATTCATTTAGGCCACGGATGCGTAGCAAAGGCCAAAGATGTCGGTAGCTCCTGCATTGTAGTACCAAGCATTCGAACAGATGTCTCTTGACACAGATCTGCTTCATGTAGTTTTATTGCCCACCGCTCGGCACGCTAGTGTTAACAGATCAAAATCTCAAAATGTAATATTGCAGTACTTTATCTCTTCCGTTCCTTTCATAAAAATGGATTACACTCTTGAATTGCAAAATAAATTACTGGCTTCTAACTTATTATTTTACATACAGAGAGAGAATTCATCGTGACATGTCCAACTTAAAAAAGAACGGAATTTTGAATGTATAACATTATTTTTGTTTTCTTTTGTTGTTCTAAGAAATATTTTGTCAATCAACTGTTTACGTATAATTTATTTAGCATTATTTCAATCTATATTTATGTATGGTATTATACGTTGGGGTGGAACTTATAAATCTAACTTTTATCCGTTAATTTTGCTACAGAAAAAATTATTAGAAATTTGTTTAAAAAAGCAGAAAGATTACTCAACTGAATTGTTGTTTAAAATTTTAAAAGTTTTCGACATTAAACAAATTTATTATTTTATTTTATTAAAATATTTTCACAGAAATCTGAATAACTTTGAAAGGTACATACATAAATATAGAACTAAAAATATGAATTCTCTACATTTGTCTGAACCAAAATGTAAAACCAGTGCAGCTTTTCATCATAGCATGAGTCAAGGTCCTAGATTATTAAACAAATTTTATTCCAATATAATTTTAACAACGATCCTCTCCAAATTAATAAAAGAATAAAAAAAAATGTATTGGATTTATAGTTTGGTTTTAAACATATTAAACACTTTTTAATCTGTATTCACTCTCAATTTTAATTTTATTTTTTGTCTGTATTGGAATCCCCTCCTGAGCAGTAGTCTTAACTCATTCAGGAGTGGGCTAGTTTATCTTTCATTGTATTAACTTATATGCATTTCAAACTTACTAGCAATAATAAATAAATAAATAAAGAAGATAAATTTTGGAATAATTGAATTTGAGTTAGATGTTTGAATATCCCCATATTTTTCCCTGAAATATTCGACCAGTTCCCAAAAAATTGCTAATTCCAAACGTAAATTTTTATCGCTATTTTGTTTCTCAAATACTCTAGATTTGGCGACTTTTTCTCCAAATTGGCAACCCTGCTCGCTAACCCCTCTCTGTGTCATCTGTGCTCTCGACGGAGCATTGTGACCGAGTGCAGGTGCTACCACGCACCTGGCGTGTGCTCGACTGCCATCTGTCGGAAGCCGTACAAACTGCTCTCTTGTAACACCGACTTAATTTCCTACGCATGGACGGATTGTGTATGAGTTGAAGGAAACTTGATCTTATCCATAAGTACTTCCTTTCTAACTCAAAGACAGTAAACAGATAGGATATTTTTTGTTAATACTCCGGAAGAAGGACGCATCGTTCGCAGAATGGCCAATACATGTCTTTGACGCCTAAAATTGAACTAAGTGAATTACGAAGTGACCAAACTATAATAATTATTTTGATTGTCTATGGTGATACAGGGGCAGCATTTAACGCGGCACAACTACTAACTCTTGCACAATCACCAAATCTATATATATAATTTGAACTGGTAATGGAAATTACGGGAAAACGGCTGAACGGATTTTAATGAGTGACCCCTCATTTTCATGCCTGGCATCCAAAGTTTTTCGGAAAAGTAGTAGTTTTCAGTGAAATGTCAATTTTCCTATATAATTTTCCTATTTTCCAAAATCCATCTGTTGTCAGTTTTGAGAATTAATTTTATTCAATCACGGCCGACTTGATTGAATTTCAGAACAAAACACACACTACAATAAACAATAGGCTATTACACGAAGGCCATGACCTGCAGGATTGCCGACATATTTAGAGCTCAATTCAATTTGTTATTAAAAACTGATTCTGCAGTGTATAATTTTCTGAGTAGGCCTACAGCTGTGTATTGGATATTCAAATCTACGAAACTTGAGGTGGTTTGATGACATTATTACCATTATAAATTAAATATTATTATAGTTAATATCATGATGCGTCTATTTTTCATTAATTGTACATAATATTGATGCTATATTGATGACATGAAAGTGAAACGTTTTGAGGTTATATAAGTAAATGTAGAGAATATCTTAATTCAGATCTTCATTTCTATAATTTACTGAGTGACTGCTATATATACAAAACTTAGGTAAGATAATAATATTGTTATTAAAAATCAAATATGTTTGTACTTATTAACCCAGTGGGGTTGGGTCTTCTTCATATACTTAATGGCGGTGTAGTGTAGATATTGATATGTGTCATTGTCTTCAGTATTGGCTCGAGAGAGCGCAAAAATTACAGTTCCTAAGGAAAGATCAAAAGGTATTACTTACTGATAAAATAAGAGGTCTAGAAAATTTTATAATCTCCAGATCATTTCAGCAAGATCTCTTAGTAGGATAAAATGATTTTACGCTCTACATTTCAAGTTCTACATGCAGCAGCTATACGAAAATTCTATTGTTCGAAAGCTTAGCAAACCTGGCATTTTTTTAACTTTTGCCTACAATCCACAATGACCTGAAATAGCTACTGCTATCGTCCTGACATTGATACTTGCGTTTTCGCGTTGAAACTCGAAAACTGAAGTTGGATATATTCAAGAAAAAAGTATTTGGCCTAAAAAAAATCCATTAAGAGGGAGTACGTTTCATTATTATGAAAGCAAATAACTATCAAAGAGACAAGTATTCTTCGTTGAAAATAAATCTGAAAAATTTTTATTTGAACGTCTAACGAACTTAGTTTGCTGCAGTATTTGCTGCACAAGCCACTAGTTTATTTTATTATGAGGATTCATCAGCTAGACGGCTATGCAGCCAAATGACTTAACTTATCGTCATAATGGAAAAGCAATCCAAAAATTGTCACCCTCTTCTTTCGATCATTGAAAACAAAGCAAAAATTGTAACGTCGTCGTCATCAGCGAAAAAATCTAATTTTCATTTCTGTAGTCGTCGTAGGCTTAACAAACAGCAATCACTATCAACGTCATCAGCAAAAACAACAATCACCATTCCTGTCATCGCAATGAGCAACAATCGTTACTATTAAATTGTCATCATCAGCAACAACAACCATCACCATTTTTGTCATCGCAATATACAACAATCGTTACTATTAAATTGCCATCATCAGCAACAATAATCATCACCATTCTTGTCATCGCAATATGCAACAATCGTTACTATTAAATTGCCATCATCAGCAACAATAATCATCACCATTCTTGTCATCGCAATATGCAACAATCGTTACTATTAAATTACCATCATCATCAACAATAATCATCACCATTCTTGTCATCGCAATATGCAACAATCGTTACTATTAAATTGCCATCATCATCAACAATAATCATCACCATTCTTGTCATCGCAATATACAACAATCGTTACTATTAAATTGCCATCATCAGCAACAATAATCATCACCATTCTTGTCATCGCAATATGCAACAATCGTTACTATTAAATTGCCATCATCAGCAACAATAATCATCACCATTCTTGTCATCGCAATATGCAACAATCGTTACTATTAAATTGCCATCATCAGCAACAATAATCATCACCATTCTTGTCATCGCAATATGCAACAATCGTTACTATTAAATTGCCATCATCATCAACAATAAGCATCACCATTCTTGTCATCGCAATGAGCAACAATCGTTACCATTATTGCCATCATTAACAACAAGAACCATCAACATTCGTATCTTGTATTTATGTCTTTCTTACGTTTTTTCATCTTTTTTATTTATTTCATGTCCTAAGTAACTATAATTTTGTACTGTCTATAGTAATAAGGACTTTTTCCCCGCTACAGACAAATAATAATAATAATAATAATAATAATAATAATAATAATAATAATAATAATAATAATAATGTAAGTATATGTGCTCCGGAAATAAAGTGAGAAATAACATGTGTGAAGTTTGCTATTACGAGATACTGTCGTTGTAGTCACGTGACTCAGTCCCAGGAGAGCACTACTACAACCTGCAGTTAAGTATTTCCTAGGGCTGGTTCTTCGAATGGAGTTGACCTGCTTTATAGAAAGTTTGCAGGAAGCAACACTGGACTGTGATTTGAGCCAATATTAATAAAAGGATGGTTATCTTGTATTCATTTCATTGTAAAAGTAATGGAAGTTATGGGTTTACGTACATATCATTATAAGATGTAATTTTATGTTGATTTATGGGATACAGGGGCTGAGTTTTGAAACTTATACAGTTTTTAATCAATTGCTTTCAAATTTGGTAGGTCTGTGGTGTACATTCAAGGGGGCACATCTGGTTAAGTGGTCCAATATATTGATTTTTATTTTGTCAGAAATCTCGAGTGTAAAATTTCACCTTTTTGTCTGAGAAAGAATTTTCTAAATATCCCGATTAGTTTCCGAGTTATGTTAAAAATATGTACCAGTAGAGTTCTAGAGAGCATAGCCTGTTTGTTGGTAAGTTTGTCGCTCGTACTCCGAAACTTAACATTTTCAAACCATTTCCCTCATAGTTCAAAAGCTATTAAAGATAATGGCATGAAATTTTGCATGGCTATTGTATATGTTATGATCTACAATGTGAATTAATACCTTTTTCTTATTACTTATTATTTGCCATTACAGAGATACATAGAGTGGAGATGGAATATAAGATAGAATAATTATATCAGAAATAGGTGATAGGTACAACATAATTAAAAAAAATAGAGTAGGAATACCGTACAATCTGGTTTCAGATATTCAGTATGATTGAAAGCGTAACAGAACGTGTGTGTGTGTGTGTGTGTGTGTGCGTGTGTCCAATGCCTACCCACTTCACTTGCGTGATTCGGATTCCGCATATTGCGGATAGATGACAGAACTGTGACCCATTTTCTAGTTGTACACCACTTCGGCGTGTCACATTGTACATGATGTGTATCTGTGGAGAGTTATGTCGTGTACTAGGGTGAGTGTATGTGTAAATGTAGTCTCTGGAATGAGTGGTGATGACGAAGATGAGGAAGGGAGAAGGGGAAACCCGGTCGAATAGCACCAAAGGGGTTGCCAGGCTTAACGCCCCCATCTGACGGACGAATCATTATCAACAGTGACATATGCCTTCTCTTCATATGCACTGCGGAGAGATTTGGGATTTAACCCAGGCATATTGGTGCACAATTTAGTGATTACAAGTTGTGCACCGCCATCTCTCCTAGTCCCGAGGTAGAAATTTTACATGAAAATTTCTGACCCCGCCAGGAATCGAACCCGGGCCGGCTAGTCTGGAGGCAGACACGCTACCACAGAGCTAACTCGTAACTTTTATTATTTTATTGGGTTATTTTACGACGCTGTATCAACATCTAGGTTATTTAGCGTCTGAATGATATGAAGGTGATAATGCCGGTGAAATGAGTCCGGGGTCCAACACCGAAAGTTACCCAGCATTTGCTCGTATTGGGTTGAGGGAAAACCCTGGAAAAAATCTCAACCAGATAACTTGTCCCAACCGGGAATCGAACCCGGGCCACCTGGTTTCGCGGCCAAAAGCGCTGACCGTTACTCCACAGTTGTGGACGACGCGTAATAGAACGTAAAAATTTGCATTCCCTTGTTCTTCTTTTACAAGTCCTAATCCAGTGGTATTCAATCTTGTTTTGCTAGCGTAATCCCAAAACATATTTTTTTTCCTTCGTATCCTGAAATTGCAATGCAATTATATAAGAAATAACAAAAGACTATGATTGATATTGCACGCAAAATAAATTATTATTATTATTATTATTATTATTATTATTATTATCATTATGCACACAGTAATTATTGATACAATGGTAACGGTAATGAATTATGTAAAATGTTTCTGAAGTAAGGAAAAACAGTGTTGATAATGTAAAGAAAATATGTAAAATGCAGTAATTATCAACAAGTGTAATAAAATAAATGTGTCAGCACTTTTACATACGTAATCAGTGGGATGCTTACCCCTGGGGGTACGCGTACCATAGATTGAATACCACTTCTCTACACCTATTACTTTACCTTCCGCTTCAGTAACCTATCATCGTATCAAAATCTCTACACACGCATGCAAAATAGTCGTATACTAACTAGCCTTACCAACACACAAAACATCAACGTATTCATCATTTTTCACTATCTCGCTATCGCACTTGTCAAATACCCTGCCCAGTGACATCAGAGACTGTTGGAATTTAACAGTGTTCAAGAACAAACTTAGTGGGCATCTTCCTACTGAGTAGAGTGCAATGCAGTAAACTGAGTATTTTAACTTTATTGCAAATGTTTCAAATTTGTTGCTGGTTTGTATCTCTTATCAAATAGTTATTCTTAGTCGTTTAGTTATTTCCTTAAATCATTAAAATAATAAGGCAATTAATATTATAATATATATATAGTTGCTTTAATGACGCTGTATCAACTACTGGGTTATTTAAAGTTGATAGCGAGATGGTATTCGGCGTGATGAGATCGAGGATTCGCCATAGATTATCTGACATTCGACCTACGGTTGGTGAAAACCTCGAAAAAATCCAACTGGGAAATTAGCCCAAACGGATATCGAACCAGGGCGCGAGTACAACTCTGGATCGGCAGGCAAGCGCCTTGGTCGACTGATCTACGTCGGTGACTACTATATTATGATTTTATATACTTCCTGTGATTTTATCTTTGTACTTGTTTTTTCTCTCTCCTGTTTTTGCATTAGTGTTTTTTGTATTTATATTTGTAATTTTGTCTCTTTTTATTATTTACTTCTTCTCACTCCATTTGTTTTTTCATATTCGTATTCTGGTGGTGTGGTAGAGAAAGCCTGATAGCATAAATAAATAAATTAATAAATAATAAGAAAATAAATAAGAAAATGAGTAAATTTACGAATGAATGAATAAGTAAATAAATTCAATAAATAAATAAATAAGAAAAAACAAGTAAAGAAACAAATAAATAAATACATAATTAAATAAGTTAATAAATAAATAAATAAATGATAAGCAAATAAATAAGTGAATAAGTAAATGTGCAAATCAATGAATAAGTAAATAAATTCAATAAATAAATAAATAAGAAAAAACAAGTAAGCAAACAAATAAATAAATACATAATTAAATAAGTTAATAAGTAAATAAATCAATAAATGATAAGCAAATAAATAAGTGAATAAGTAAATGTGCAAATCAATGAATAAGTAAATAAATTCAATAAATAAATAAATAAGAAAAAACAAGTAAGCAAACAAATAAATAAATACATAATTAAATACGTAAATAAATAAATAAATAAATAAATACATAAATAAGTGAATGAGTAAATGTGCGAATGAATGAATGAATGAATGACTGAATGAATGAATGAATGAATGAATAAGTAAATAAATTCAATAAATAAATAAGGAGAAACAAGTAAACAAACAAATGAATAAATACATAATTAAATAAATAAATAATAAGCAAATAAATAAGTGAATGAATAAATGTGCAAATTAATGAATGAATGAATGAATGAATAAGTATATAAATTCAATAAATAAATTAGAAAAACAAGTAAACAAATAAATAAATACATAATTAAATACGTAAATAAAGAAACAAATAATAAGCAAGTAAATAATTGAATGAGTAAATGTGCGAATGGATGAATGAATGAATGAATGAATGAATAAATGAATGAATGAATGAATGAATAAATGAAAGAATTCAATAAATAAATAAGAAAAAACAAGTAACAAATAGACATAATTAAATAAATAAATAGGTGAATGAATAAATACATAATTAATAAACATACAAATAAATAAATAAACAAATAAATAACAATAAAAACAAAAAACGAACAAATAAATAATAAATATTATATGAATAATAAATAAATAAACAACTAAATAAATACGTAAATAATTAATAAACAAACAAATATACAACCAATTAAATATATAATAAATGAATAAGTAAATAAATGTAAGTAAACATTTAATAATAATTAGCAGTATAAATTTGTATTTAAAATAAATATGAGATTATAAGTTACCTAAAATTAACTTTATTCTGTCTTAGCAGAAGTGAAGTTGCAGATACAAAGTATTCTTGAATCTCAGGGCCCTGGTGCTGTTGAAAGCCATCTCCGCTCGCCGGAGAGTAAGGTCGCCGACCTACATATCTGCCCGTGAGTAAATCTGTCAGCGTCTATAAAGTCAAGTTAGAGCCTTGATCACATATATATCAGATTGGCCGTGTTATGAAATGGTAACAAAAATAAGAACCACCACCGGTGTCTCCACATCGATAAGGCACTTTTCGATAACGATCGCTAGATGGAAGTACAGTCGCTACATGCAATTCGATAAGGGTTATAACGTGACTTCTTTTGTAGTCGCTAGATGGGAGCATAATGAAACTGATGAAAGTAATTGCCTTGAATCTGTCATTTTGTTTGACTCGTAGACATTTTGTTTTTCAGCATTAACTTCCCATGATTGTATGAGAAGATTCGAAGAGAATGGCAGTTACGTAGACCTTCGGCTCCCCCTTGCTACCAATAATGCACAACACAATGTCAATACGGCGGTTGCTGTCGTCTGCGATACAACGAACTTTTCTGTTGATTTTCGAGTTCGTCATTTTTTTCCTGGTTATTATATGCTTATTTAAGTTGTGTTAACTCTCGCCAAGTGGTTTTATATTTTATTTTATCCGTCTCAGTATTTATTTTATTATTGTAAATATTTTTGTTTTATTACTAATATTATTACTCATATTATTATTATTATTATTATTATTATTATTATTATTATTAAGAATTAATTTGTATTACTATCTTTTTATCGTCTCCATCACGGTTATTCTATTATTATTATTATTATTATTATTATTATTATTATTATTATTATTATTATTAAGAATTAATTTGTATTACTATCTTTTTATCGTCTCCATCACGGTTATTCTATTATTATTATTATTATTATTATTATTATTATTATTATTATTATTATTATTATTATTATTATTATTGTTACTATTATTACTATTATTTCTATATTCAACATTATCATTGATCTCTGTAAAATTTATGTAGACTACTGGACTGTACCCGAGCACGAACATATGCTCATTTCGGGTATCTATTCATATGTATCATTTCAAATGTTAAATTGTGAATAAATTAGAAAATTTGAAATTTGAAAGTTCATTAGGCTGAAAGTCTGTTATATATGATCAGGAGTTAGAAGTAAAGCTGTTCTGTTTGGACAACACTAATGTGAATCTTATTTTATTTTGTATATTTATTTATAAAAAAATTGTTAGATAAATAATTCTCCTAATTTTCCGTCCGATTTCACATGGATTCGCCCGTTCGTATCCTCTAATCTGTCGTTCTGCTAACAGTGCAGGAAAATTCTTGCTTACGTCACGCGTACAGAAGCTAAGCGTGGGAACACGATAACCAGACTCGGTTCTTGGGCGTAGCACAGGAGTTCTACTTTATGAAACACCAAAATTAAAATAACTGATTATTTTTTTCAGAGAGGGAGGAATCACTTAATATATTTTTATTTGTACTGTTTTCCGTAGGGAAGTATATCAAGCATAGATATATATACTTATACTTACTTACTTACAAGTGGCTTTTAAGGAACCCGCATGTTCATTGCCGCCTTCACATAAGCCCGCCATCGGTCCCTATCCTGTGCAAGATTAATCCAGTCTCTACCATCATATCCCACCTCCCTCAAATCCATTTTAATATTATCCTCCCATGTACGTCTCGCCTCCCCAAAGGTCTTTTTCCCTCCGGCCTCCCAACTAACACTCTATATGCATATATCTACTTATGCCCCTGTTAAATATTAATATAAAATACGGTGTATGCATAGTTATGAAAATCGTACTCGCAGCTATAATATGAAATTTTGTTGGAATGTCTATTGTAATTCGTTTCAAGTTTATGCCCTTTGAAATAGACGATTTTTACGGAAATAATAGAAATTCACTCATTAAAATAAGAAAACAATATTGAATTTCAACGAGAAAAGATTTCACACAGTAAAGTATATGCTATCCCTCTATACATATAATTTTTTTCGAGGAATTACACATTTGCAAGGTTTTTTGCTGTCTGATTTCACATGGAATGTCCCATACGTGGCAAGGGATACGTCGCAAGACAGGTTGGTGAGATTGCTAACTTCTCAATGGGACGATAGTAATGACCAGAGGGCGGATCAGAGTGACTAGGTTCCGTGACTTCATGTTACTGATGCAGAGAGCAGAATGTATCGGCACGTGTTCCCTAGGTACAGACAGTGGGTAAGGAATTATACAGTATGTAGTAGGAACATTACGTTCCGCTTCGCAAACAGGTGGCGTATGCTACTACTAGTAAAAGTAAATGCGAAGTTATTATGTGGGAATACGAGTATCCGATGAACTACTCATAGTAGTGGCCTACTGGAAAGAGATATTTACTAACGTGTGAGACGATAGAAATGTTGAACCACACAAGAATGGCAACTGTATTTTCTAATTCCATGCATATTTTGTGGCCTAATGGTATCAGGTATAATAATGTATTTCCTTTAGCCATAGATGCTGAGCCCTATATGATAAAGACGGCCAAGGACACAGAAATAATGTATCCTAAGCTGGTTCACCTAGCTTGATTAGCACATGAACTCCATAGGGTGGCGGAAGTAATTCACTCTTCTTATAGTGACGTCGATAGCTTTATAGGTAATGTTAAGAAAATTTTTCTGAAAACACCTTCCCGCATACAAAAATTCAAGGAAATCGCTCCCGGAGTTCCCCTTGCACCAAACCCCATAACAACAAGATGGAGTAGTTGGCTGGACGCTGCCTTCTATTATGCCACAAATTATGTTCAAATTGTGACAGTGATCAATAATTTAGGTTCTACAGAGGCACATGCAATTGAAATAACAAAATCCCTAATTTCAGTTGATTTTTCGAGCAGTTTAGATTTCATACAGAAGAACTTTTGTCACTTACGGAAAGCCATACCATTGTTACAAACATCTAATTTACACATGCCAAAGGCTATAAATATAGTGGAAGAAGTAGGTTATCTGTAAAACTTAAGGAAACCAAAGCCGGAGAAGTTACGAAAGAAGTGAACGAGAAACTTCAGAATGTGCTAGTAAAAAATAATGATTTTTCAATCATGTGTGGTGTGCGAGATGTGTTGCTGCAAAAACAACATAGCCCTCCAGATCAAACAGTGAAAGAAATATATCAGATATTGATATAAGTTAGTATATTATTCGTATGCACCTATTACGTCTTGCGTTGTCGAAAGGAGTTTCTCACGACATAATTTTTGTTTAAGTGAGAAACGCAGAACGTTCACTTTGGACAATCTCCGCACGTACATTATTGTCCACTGCAATACACAGACTACGTAGTATTCACTTTACACGCAAGTACAATATAGTGTTTTATAACGGAGCACAAATTCACAGCCGTCATGTACAGCACAGTGTACGCATTCTTTTGATACAACTGTATGGACATTGCAGGTACGCGCCCGTTGTGTACTTCTGCAGTCACCGTCTCTGCTTCAACATAAACAGACTATAGTAAATGGTAAGTAAACTTGTAAGAACAGTCACTCTGATCCGTCCTTTGGTAATGACTCTCTAGTCTAGCATCAAACACGTGTGCTTTTGGCGTAGAACCACGTCTTCTCTCCACTAGATATGGAGTGTTGACTTCTGAATTAACCGTCACATAAAAATGCAACCCCCTTTCGCCCTTGTTTTCCCCTTGTTCTCCATCTAATTCTATTATTCTCCTTGTATTCCCTTTGTTTTCCTTGTATTTCGTTTGTTCTCCTTGTCGTCTCTATGTTCTTCTTGTATTCCCCTTAATCTTTATTTTCTTTGTTCCCCTTGTCTCCCCCTCGTTTTTCTTGTCTTATAATTATTGTTCTTATTTTATTTTATTTCCCTTGTTATCCTTGTTGCTGACATGTTCTCCTTGTATCCCCCTTGCTTTCCTTATCTTTCCCTTATTCTACTTATTATCCTTTTGTTCTTTCCTTCCTCTTATTCTCATCCTGTTCCACTTGCTAGCCTTGTTTTCCCCCTGTTCTCCTTATCTTCCTTCGTTCTTCTTGCCGTTCTCCTGTTGTCCTTGTCGTCTCCTTGTTATCTTATTAATCCATGTTTTCGCCTCTTGTTCTCTTTGTCTTTCTTTTATTCCTCTTGTCCATTGCTATAAAGTAACAGTTAGCACGTCTGACCGTAAAACTAGCGGGCCCGGATTCAAATCCTGATAGGGACAAGTTACCTGGTTGAGGTTTTTCCGGGATTTTCTCTGAATCCATTAAGAGCAAATGCTGGATAACTTTCGGCGCTGAAACCCTAGACTCGTCTTGCTAGCATTATCACCTTCATCTCATTTAGACGCTAGATAATCATTGCAGTTGATGAAGCGTCGTAAAATAAACAAATAAAAAAATTATTTCTCTTATCATCCTCTTATTAGCCTTGTCTTCCCCTTGTTCTCATTGCCTTCCCGACATTTTCCCTTCTTGTCCTTGACTTTCTTTAATTGTCCTTGTATAACCCTTGTTCTCTTTGTCATCCCCATTTTTCCTTGTCATCGCCTTATTCTCTTTGTTGTCCCCTAGTTTTCTTCGTCAGTCACTTGTTTTCTTATATTCTCCTTTTTCCATACCGTCCGTATCTTCTTTCCATGATCTCCTTGTCTTTCCCTTCTTCTCGCCGTTTCCTTATTTTGCTTCTCGTGCTCATTTTCTCCTTGTCTTCCTCTAATTCTCTTTTAATTCCCCTTCTCCTTGTCTTCCGCATCTTCTCCTTGTCATTCCCATGACCTCCTTGTCTTCCTCTTATTTTCTTTCTCGTCCCCTTGATATCATTGTCGTCACCAGCTGCTCTTTGTCGTCCCTTTATTCCGGGTATGCTCATTCTCTGACTCCCGATTACGTTCTGTAATCACAACCTTCCAATGTAGAGCGTGCTGTTCCTCGTTCGAAGCTCGACGGATGGCTGCAGAAGGCAGTTCAAGTACTTAGTAAACGCACGAACAGTGCGGGACAAGACACAGTCAAAACCTTCTGTAAGCAAACGATCATTCCGTACAGTGTGGGAAGAAGACTATTTTTGTTGTGAAAACGTGAAGTGTTTACTATGTTGTAAGGTATTGTCAGGAATACTGCTGAGCAACATAAAACATTATACGCTCTGCCATCCAGAACATGCCGAAGTGGCAGGGAAGCTGTTTTCTGTAATATGTATTCATATAATCAACATTATTATTATTATTATTATTATTATTATTATTATTATTATTACTACATCAGCGTCTTGTCTATGCAGATGACGTGAATATGTTAGGAGAAAATCAACAACCAATTAGGGAAAACGCGGAAATTTTTGTTGAAGCAAGTAGAGTGATAGGGTTGGAAGTAAATCCCGAAAAGACTAAGTATATGATTATGTCTCGTGACCAGAATATTGTACGAAATGGAACTATAAAAATTGGAGATTTATCCTTCGAAGAGGTGGAAAAATTCAAATATCTTGGAGCAACAGTAACAAATCTAAATGACACTCGGGAGGAAATTAAATGCAGAATAAATATGGGAAATGCCTGTTATTATTCGGTTGAGAAGCTTTTGTCATCTAGTCTTCTGTCAAAAAGTCTGAAAGTTAGAATTTATAAAACAGTTATATTACCGGTTGTTCTGTATGGTTGTGAAACTTGGACTCTCACTTTGAGAGAGGAACAGAGATTAAGGGTGCTTGAGAATAAGGTTCTGAGGAAAATATTTGGGGCTAAGAGGGATGAAGTTACAGGAGAATGGAGAAAGTTACACAACGCAGAGCTGTACGCATTGTATACTTCACCTGACATAATTAGGAACATAAAATCCAGACGTTTGAGATGGGCAGCACATGTAGCACGTATGGGCGAATCCAGAAATGCATATAGAGTGTTAGTTGGGAGGCCGGAGGGAAAAAGACCTTTGGGGATGCCGAGACGTAGATGGGAAGATAATATTAAAATGGATTTGAGGGAGGTAGGATATGATGGTAGAGACTGGATTAATCTTGCTCAGGATAGGGACCAATGGCGGGCTTATGTGAGGGCGGCAATGAACCTACGGGTTCCTTAAAAGCCAGTAAGTAAGTAAGTATTATTATTATTACTACTACTACTACTACTACTACTACTACTACTACTACTACTACTACTACTACTACTACTACTACAATTATTGTTATTGTGGTGATTTTATTCCAACAGAAATACATGTTATGATAAAATAATTTTTCAGGGGTGCAACGTGCACTGCAGTTTCAAGAATTGAAAGCACTTCATGATAGGCCAAACATTGAAGAGAGTCGAACAATTCAGAGTCTATGTTTAGGAGCAAGTTATGTAGTATGTTGGGAATTAGCTAAGGCACTAAAAACCCTTCACGGATGGTGAACTTGTAAAGATATCTATGGTGCCTGAAGAAAATATAGTTAATTACATCTCTGTAGTGGAACAGCTCAAATGTGAATTCATAAAATATATATTTAATGATTTTAGACGTATGGAAAATGATATTAATTTTTTTTTTTGTTAATCCTTTCATTGTAAATTTAGTACAATCCGTGAGAGTGCAGTTCCAGGACGAGTTAATTGATTTACAAAGTCACGTAGAATTCAGAACTAAATGCGGAGAATATGACTTGCCAAGCATAGAAGTATTCAAAAATGAATAAAACGAAATATCCCAAGATGAGCTTATTCGCTGTCACTCGAAATACAGTATGTGTGCAAACAATTATTTTCGAGAATGAAGGTTGCTAAATCCAAAAATCCAAACATAGATCCCGATTAACAGATGAGAATCTTTTGTGCATTGCAGTAAATTCGTTGGAAATATATTTCCGATTACTTGCAGAAAAGAATACACATGTTGAATGATGAATACGAAAATATCATTATTTATGATATAATCGTATCATAACTGTATAAAATATAATAAATAATGTAATAACTGAATATTACAGTGTATAATTTTTCCTTTTTCAAATTCAGTTTATTAGCCGTATTTGTAAGACAGTGAGAGCGATGCCACGGGCGGAGCTGCAATGTAGTTGCGGAGCCCAGTCCGTACACTGTGTGTGTTATGCAGTGCAGCATCATCCGTGTAATCGGGGCTTTTACAATTTTGAGCATACCTGCTTTATTCTCTCTCGTCCCCTACCTGTCTTTGTCTTTCCTTATTTTTCCTTAAATTTGCCTAGTTCTCCTTGTCTTACCCATGTTCTGCCTGTCTCCCTTTTGTTCTCCATGTTTTGCCCTTGTTCTCCTCGTGTTTACTTTTTCCTCCGTATTAACAAGTGATTACACGCACGCGTAGTTCAACGTAAAGGTATACAACATAGTAGAGCTATCCATCTGTCAATTTTTTTAACATAGATTCCGACACGAACTGGCCAGGGAATCAAACCCGGTGCGCCCAGATGAAAGAACAGCGCGCTTGCTCCTAGCCACAGTCGCGGCGTACGTTGTGTACCAGTAATACATTGGGATATATATAAGACACCCTGTTTTCTTCCGCATAAGTGTTTTGGCCCAGCCTGTGGCGGGCACTCCTGTTGGAACGGGATGCCCTATCGCTAATGGAACAGGGATGATGACGTCAGAGCACCTTGCTTACTTTCATCTTCCCTTTATCACCGCAGACCCCATCGCCACTTCAATGCAATTGTTGTCGGACCGTCGTGATGGATAGGAATGCTTCTAGAACCAAATTGCAAGATGCTACAGAAACCCGACACCGAATTCGTAAATGCGTAACTTAAATGGCCTCCACGAAAGGTAAAATGAATGCGTAAAGGGTCAACTTTGAGAACTTCTAGAGCGCCATTCCAACTTTCGCAATGTTAGTTACTCTATTCATGTATGGAAATGTATATTAAGAATATAAAATGTTCTGTTCTCGCTTATTGCTGTCAGAGAGATGGACCTTGAAAAGGGACGAAACAAAATTAGAGTACCTGAAAAGAAGTTGCTAAGGAGTATTTTGGAAACATAAAGAACTCTCCATCAACGGAGAATGAATAATTAGAAGAAATTATAAACTTTATGAATTACAGACGTGGACAAATTATTAGACTAAAACGTTTTCTTTGAAACACAATATAATTAAATGATTAAATGGCGATCTTACTCGTGTTAATTGTGTAAGCATGTGCGGCTTACAGCTGTTTCGGTGCTTCTTCACACCATCCTCAGGGCCTACTAGATCTCGGCGTCATCTCGAACTTCGCTGCCTGTTGTGTGGGTGCGTTCGGTTGTTGAAAAGTGTTGAAATGTGGTGTCAAATAGTGTGTGTGTTCTGAAATTGATCTGTGTGTTGAGAATTTGATCAGGGTGTGTTTTAGTGTGTCTGTATATTTCATATTGTTCTAATGTGTTGAGTTTTTGGTTTTTGGGTTGTATGTGTAGGATTTCCATGTCTGTATTTATGTTATTGTATGTGCGGTTAGCATTAGTTATGTGTTCGGCATATGTAGATGTATTGTGTCCTTTGGTTATTGCTTTAATGTGTTCTTTGTATCGAGTTTGGAATGATCTGCCTGTCTGTCCAATGTTCGTCATATCAAAAATCAGTATAATTCACAGAGTCTCTATTGTTGTAAATATGATTGTTTACATCTTCTGGTATATTTTTCCAATGGTTAAGTATATTTTTTCTGGCTATGTTGGTACTACTGGTGTTTAAATTATATACTGCAGAAGATATTCGTCCATGGCCTGCAAGAAGACCGGACATGAACGAAATTGAAAATAGGTTATCTATGCTGAAGAATAAAGTGAACCAAAAGAGGCTTACAACAAAACATGGACTTATTTAAGCACTGTCTGATATCTGGCTAAATGATGCTGATATTCAAAGAAAGTGTCAAACTTTGGTTTCCAGCATCCCTGACAAAATCAACGTGTTAATAAAGAATAAGGGAATGTTCACAAAATATTAGTAACCTCCAGACTCAATTTTCTGTTCTTATATCTGTGCAAAATATATTTTTGTTCATTATTTCTACCGATAAATACAGCTTCGTTACACATATAATTAATTTTATGCTCGACCATGCCGAAATGTAGTAATTATACACCTGGTAGCAGCCCTTTAATGGATCTCATTAAAGTACACCTATTCATTAAAGTTAAGGTGTTCCACCAATCAGAAAACACCATTGTAGCAATATGAAAGCACAATTATCGATTATTCTTCGATATATAATCGAAAGACAACTAGCGAAACGTCACGGAGGCTGGAAATCCAATACTGTCGCAGAAGGTTATGTTCTGTTACTATAATAATTAGCGTTAATTGTAAATAATATTCAAATAAATTCAATTTGTCATCTCGTTTTTCAATGTCTGAATAAATTTCAAGGTTATATCAAGATTAATGTTTATTTTACTCTCTAGATGATATCAAGGTCAATTACATTTGTTTCTCGGAAAAAATCAATACTTTCGCGTGTGCGCACATCTCACAAATTTACGAGATATTGCACAGGTCAGTTCCGCTCCACAGTCAGATAAGAATAACATGAATACTTATGAATAATTTCAAGTTAGAAATATGATCGAGCATAGAAAGTCATATAAAACTTGCCTATAATGGTAATTAAGACGCTCGTATGAAAATTATGAAACTCGTTTGAGCTCGTTTCATAAACATACTCGCATCTTAATTACTACCATTATAGGCTCGTTGTATAATGTACTATAGTCTAATAATAATTTGTCCACGTCTGTACATATGAAGAGTACAGAGAAAAAAACTATCAAAGTCACAATTCTCATGAGGGTGATATCATCATCTAATTCAGTATAATACTACAAATTTTAGTATGTTTCTTATCAAAACTGGTGAAGGAGAATTATCACCATGGATACAGCCATCCTTTCCTACTTTTTTCAATAGGAAAAGCAATAAATTTTGCAGTAGGCCTAATATACTGAATTGGAAGATGACACACCTTCAAGATAACTGTGACTTTGATCGTTTTCCCCCTATACTCTTCATATAAGAGTATTTTGCCGGTGATATTTCTAGTTACAAGGTAAGCGGGCGCGAGTTCGATTTCACATAGAACACTGGAAATTTATCTCCCTTCTAAAATACTTTAGGAGTTTAGAAAATATCATTGGATATACAGGCGTGTTCTTCTGGACATCTACCTATCTTCTTTATACAAATAACTAAAATAAGTTATTTACGCATAAAATAAAATAAGTAAATCTAAATACTGTAATATTAGTAAACAGATAGTTTTGGAAGTAAATCCCGAAAAGACAAAGAATATGCTTATGTCTCGTGACCAGAATATTGTACGAAATGGAAACATAAAAATTGGAGATGTAACCTTCGAAGAGGTGGAAAAATTCAAATGTCTTGGAGCAACAGTAACAAGTATAAATGACACTCGGGAGGAAATTAAATGCAGAATAAATATGGGAAATGCCTGTTATTATTCGGTTGAGAAGCTTTTGTCATCTAGTCTGCTGCCAAAAAATCTTAGAGTTAGAATTTATAAAACAGTTATATTACCGGTTGTTCTGTATGGTTGTGAAACTTGGACTCTCACTTTGAGAGAGGAACATAGGTTAAGGGCGTTTGAGAATAAGGTGCTTAGGAAAATATTTGGGGCTAAGAGGGATGACGTTACAAGGGAATGGAGAAGGTTACACAGAACTGCACGCATTGTATTCTTCACCTGACATAATTAGGAACATTAAATCCAGACGTTTGAGATTGGCAGGGCATGTAGCACGTATGAGCGAATCCAGAAATGCATATAGAGTGTTAGTTGGGAGACCGGAGGGAATAAGACCTTTGGGGAGGCAGAGGCGTAGATGGGAGGATAATATTAAAATGGATTTGAGGGAGGTGAGATGTGATGGTAGGGACTGGATTAATCTTGCTCAGGATAGGGACCGATGACGGGCTTATGTGAGGGCGACAATGAACTTCCGGGTTCCTTAAAAGCCACAAGTAAGTAAGTAAGTATTTTACGACGCTTTATCAACATCTTAGGTTATTTAGCTTGTGAATGAGATGAAGGTGATAATGCCAGTGAAATGAGTCCGGGGTCCAGCACCGAAAGTTACCCAGCATTTGCTCATATTGGGTTGAGGAAAAACCTCGGAAAAAACCTCAGTCAGTAGAAAATCACAATAATCAAACTGGGGCATTACTAGTTTTTCCACTAGTACTTTTTTGAGTGATAGCGGGAGAAATTTTCGAATGTCTTCGAATGACTTAACGAAACAAGAAAGTCAAGAGCGCCTAGAGACTAGGCAATCTTCACAACAATGCACATGAGCGCAAGCACTGATACACGAGGTGCAAATACACACGAATGCACATCTCCCTTACGTTGCTCGTCCACTACGAATTCCATTTAGACTCGTTGAGATTTGAAGCCGGTCCCAGCACGGATATTTGCCGCTTTAATCGTTCTGCTAGCAGTGCACTCTGTACAAACAATAATTAGCGGCAGCTAATTTGACGGCTTATTCACTCTGGAGTGCGACAATCTTTTGGGTGATGCGTGAGAAACAAAATTAAAATCTGCAATTTGTACGGGATTAGCGTATAACATTGAAACCGTGTGATGTAACCAAACGCCCCCGCCTCTGCTAAAACTCGCAATCCCTTAATTTTTTATCCAATTAAGTTGCAAAATTCTTTCATCTATCCTTCAATTTCGAAATGAAGTTATTAATTTGTGCAAAATCTAACTGTAGGCATTTTTTTACTTTTATAATATTACTATAACATACAAAAAATAGTCGTTGTTGTGATATTGTGTGTTGTATTGGAGACAGGATACCGTGCTGACAATAGGTTTCGGGAGCCTCGTAATATACCCGTGTAGTTTACGGATCAAATATAGAAATTGAAATTTCAACATCACAAGGTAAATGAGTTGTTTGTTGTTTAGTCAATTGTCCGAAGGCAGGTCTGAACCTCACAAATGATAGAATAACTCTTCTCGGGTTCTCAGCCAGGTGAGTTGGAGATTAGATTCCAAGCTTTCGACGGCTAGCTCTTCCATCTTCTTCAGGGATGAAGAAGATGGCAGAGCTAGCCGTCGAAAGCTTGGAATCTAATCTCCAACTCACCTGGCTGAGAACCCGAGAAGAGTTATTCTATTTCAAACGCCGGGAAAGCCTCAAGTCATACACTCACAAATGATACCAAGAAGACATCACTTATGATGCAACTAGGCCAGGAGATAATGGGGTAGAGTGGCCAGTTCTTTTCCCCCTCCATTGCATACATCACCTACTAGCTACATATTATACTAGTCAGACTTCAGATGTATACAAATAATAAATTGTTCTTTCTGACACATATCGTCAAGTGAGATGTACTGCCTGATAATAGATGTAAATATCACCCAGAACCTCAATCAGAGGATGGTAAAGGAGTGTAAAATAAAGTTAAATATCTACTTACTTACTTACGGCTTTTAGACAACCCGAAGGTTCATTTCCACCCTCACATAAGCTCGCCATCGGTGCCTATTCTGAGCAAGATTAATCCAGTCTATACTATCATATTACACCTCCCTCAAATCTATTGTTATGAAATAATTAATCAAATAAAATTTAATAATAATAATAATAATAATAATATATTTATTCACACTGCAAATGCGCATATACCTGGTGGCAGTGGTAACTAATTACACTCAATAATAATAATAATAATAATAATAATAATAATAATAATAATAATAATAATAATAATAATAATAATAATATAAGAATATTAATACATGTTTAATTTATATACAAATACAACTGGGAACTGGAACTACGCGACAATATGAGGCGTCCATTTCCAAACGGCTCCTTGTCCAAGTGATACAAAATGTGAAATGTATACAATATATACAAGTAACAGGGTAGTTATACCCTGGGTCACAACAATATCATTCAGACGCCTGATAACTTTAGTGGTTGATAAAGCATCGTAAAATAAGCAATTAAAAAGACGCCTTAATAACGGAATAAACTAACTTCACACTCGCAAATTCGGGTGGTTACATTGCATGTATGCTAATTCTTTGATTCTCCTATTTTTAATATAGCAGGATTGGAGCTTAAAGAAATTTGTCTTGTAACATGATGATAACTAAAGAAGAAATTTCTCTCTGCGGACCAATCACTGACAGAACTCTGCGTCTACTTGAGCTAAATTAAATTGCCAAGTTCCTAGGAGAAGGTGTAACATTTTATTTCTGCAAAGGATTTTGCCTTGGGGGTAAGTTCGCCCCAGGGACAATTGAACCGAATTGCGTTAATGTAATTGAATGACGATATAAGTCAGCTAGGCATCTTGCAGCAGCTATATAAGACGGATAGCTGGCGAACTAACGACACTTGGCGTGCAGGACGAGAGCTTCCATGTCGTGCACGAACCTGCGATTATAAATATTGCACCAGAGAGCAACAATCAACAGTTCAGACAGGCTTAATACAGGTAACGTTTCTTAAGGGCACTGGGAAGTGATTAGGGCCTAAAAATTCCGAAACATTTGCTTAAGGTAACCATGTAGTTAAATCTACTACAAAATTCAGTATTCCACGTTCAACTCTGTATCTAATCTGCGTACTTTTAAAGCTATATATTTGAAAAATTTTTAAACAAATTAGGAAAACTCTGATAAATATTCTCTATAAATTTTAATATTTTAGTGAATATATAAAAATTTTAGTAAAATACTTTTGAAAAAAATCTTGTCAAAAAAGACTGAAAACCGATATGTGTCAGTTTTCGTCATAAAGTACTGGATGGATTTGAATGAATATACAAATATCTATAGTAATCTCATACGTCGAGTGACATTTATTAGGACTATTTCGTGAATAAAATAAAAATGTAGATAATATATCCTATATCCCTAAAATTCGCTCACAAAATGTTAATAATTGTTTATTTATGAATACTTAACCTATTCAGACATTGTGAAGTTGAAATAGATGAATAACGATTACTTCAATAAAGAAATTGAATGTTATTCAGTAATGCCAATTGAGAAAAGCGAAATACAGGTTTAAAAATGTTAATTACATGTACTGCGCTATTCTCTTGTTATTATAACAGAAATACATTTTCATTATCTGCTGAAATCAGAATATAATTTAAACATTTTATAATACGAGTATAATGACAAATAAGCTGATTAATACATTAATTAAATGAACAATTGTTATGAAGGAGTCTCATTTTCTTTAGATACAATGGACATGGAATCAAAAGATGAAGATGTAGATGTGGAAGTAGGATTTCACATTTCATTTAGTACAATGGATTCATGCTAATCGATTTATGGGGAAACAGTTGCCGACACTGACTAAACAAATGAACGACCATGTGATAAATTGACAGTGATAAATCGAGCTGCAAAAATTATCGCGATATATGATTGTGATTGGTTGGAATTTAAAATTTCACTACACTTCATTAATCGAAAATGGAATTATGTCATATAAAGAAAATAGTCAATTAAATTTGGTAATTAGAAACATTTTCCTATTTTAGCCTGGTAATGAGATATAATTATTTTTTAATTTGACTATTACACTTTTACTACGTCATACTACTATTGACCAATAAACTGTTCGGAACGACATGTTTCAACCAATCGTGACTGCTTATCCTACAATTTTTATCGCCTCCCTAGCATTTGTTTTATCACCTCTCTAGCATTTGTTCGTTTTTATCACATCCCTGGCATTTGTTTATTTGTTTGCCAACATTATACTTTCAATAACTGTATCTTTTAAAATTATTCGTATTTATTTCTTCATCCTTAATTAAAACTTTTTTGGAATTTATCTTGTTTATATTATTTAGGTTATGTTATATCTTCTGTTGTATGAGAATTATAGATAATCACGTATCAGAAATTGTTTGATTCAGTTTTATTTTATTAAAATAGTTGCATTCCGCTTCAATTATATATATATATATTGATAATTGAAGCGGAATGCAACGATTATTTGTCAAGAAGGCTTTGTTGATTCAATTTTATTTTATTAAAATAGTTGCATTCCGCTTCAATTATCAATATATATATATATATATTGATAATATATATATATATTGATAATATATATATATATATATATTGATAATTGAAGCGGAATGCAACTATTTTAATAAAATAAAACTGAATCAAAAAGCCTTCTTGACAAATAATATATATATATATATATATATATATATATTGATAATTGAAGCGGAATGCAACTATTTTAATAAAATAAAACTGAATCAACAAAGCCTTCTTGACAAATAATCGTGCATAGAGTTCAATGAAGATTGTATAGTTGGCACAACTGGTAACAAAAGAACAGCTCATCATAACACTACTGCTATCTGGTGGAATATTTGTAATGATGAGATGGTACAATAATACATTTCCAAGAGAGTTTAGTACATATTTTAGTAAGTCAATCGATATTTTATTGTATTAGAATACTTTATTTCTTCTAATCTTTATATACTTTCTTCTAATCGTATAATAGTCAATTAAATCCCACCCGAGTTTTGATTTTCTCTAGATAAATCAAAACATCTAGTGAGATTACTATAGCAAATGCTGATAAGTGATAAATCGTTCATGATGGCAAAGTGATTGACAGTTCTTCTAGATATTACATATTTTATAAACTACATTTTTATAGTTTTACTTGTGGTATATGGTGTATTCAGAAATATTTTTCCAGCCAAGTTGTGGAATCTCGCCTGCTATATATATAGTAATAAAGTTACTCCATTGATTTTATAGTTCTTTGGAAACAGATATTTTGTGATCCCATAAATTTGTCAATTTTGTTGAAGATCCGGAAAGCCTGCTAAATGTCAGAATCATCAATGATTTGTAGATGTACACACTCACTTTGTTGGTTTTCAAGGTTTGTTTGTTATTTTTTAATTAGTTATAAACATGTTTCTTTTCACTTCGTATTTACAGGATTTAAAGTTCACTGAGTTTACGCTAATTGGCACATACTTAATAGATAATGATGTGTTTTGTTACATATTATGTTAAAGATACGTTTCTACATTTATTCATAGATATTTTTACGCCCTCATACTTTATTATAATATGTACACAATTTAGAGTGGTAATATGACTCCTCTTCAATTTAAAATAGCAAATTTATATCCAACATGACGACTTTTAAGATGGTGTAGTGTTAAAATAATATTTATGTGTGTACTGTAATTGTTGATGCTTCTGTTGTTATAACAAATGGAAACATCTATACTCACATAACTTACGGTATCAGATATAATAATGTAGCTTTGGACTTGATTTAATCTGTATACTCATTTCTTTTTCAGCAGAATTATTGTGTGTTGTTTTGCATGCTTTCTTCAATTATAAAATTTTGAACCAGATGGCATAATTTATAATTTTACAGTTCACACACATTACATTCTCAATTTTTCTTAATATTTAAGAATAATTTTTTGTTTCATTACATTTAAAAGGGCAAAGCGGTGATAATGTTGATTATTATTATTATTATTATTATTATTATTATTATTATGATGATGATGATGATTATTATTATAATTATTATTATTATTATTATTACTAGCCGTACTCGTACGCTCCGCTGCACCCGTTAGAAATAAATATAAAGTAATTACATAATTAAAATAGGACGTTTGAACCAGGGAACATTCGTGTTTGATAGAAGGATAAATCGTTTGATATGTTACTTAATTTAAATTATATTTAAATAATTAAAATGTGGTAATTTTGGTCCAGAGAGCAATCATTTGGTGCAATGACAATTCCTTTACATGTTTCTTAATTTTTATTACATGCAACCATAGTTTAATGGAGATTGACATATCATTTAGTTTTAATGTGTATACTTTATATTACTTGCTATATGTTTCAGAAATACTGTAATAACATTGTAGAATTATGTCCATCTAGAGAAACTACACTTTCCAATGGTGAAATAATAATTAAAGAATTAATTAGCTTCCGATATTACTTCATACATACACAGAAACATTCTCTTAGGCTATGTTCAATAGCTTTCGATTGTTGTTGTTCAAGGCCCCTTATAGACGAAGTCATTTTTTTATTTCAGTACAGCGCCTTAGATGGCGTTGTTATTGTAATTTTAAAACTCATTTATCTCATTAAATATCAGTCCTATCAAAATTTTGTGTAGAATAAAACTCATCGTAAATTATTTTTAAAGAAACTTTTGTTATGTAATATGTTTCATGAAAATCAATAATAACCGAGATATTTCGATTTATTTAATTCAGGCCCCCTTATAACCCCCCTTTTAAATAAAGTATTTTTAATGTCATATAGCCTAAAATCTAAGTTACAACGAACTTAATTTATATTCCAATTTTCATATAAATCGGTTCAGTGATTATCGCGTGGAAAGGTAACAAACATACAGACAGACAGACAGACAGATAGACAGACAGACAGACAAACTAAAATGTCAAAAAAGCGATTTTCGGTTTCAGGATGGTTAATTATACATGTTAACATCAATTATTTTTGGAAAATCGAAAATTACCAGAAAAATGTTGGCTTCATATTTATTATTAGTATAGATTATTATTATTATTATTATTATTATTATTATTATTATTAATACTATTATTGTTATTATTATTATTATTATTATTATTGCCATTACTAAGTATTATTATTAAATTGCATTTCCTTCAAGTACAAGGCTGCCCGACGCTTAAAATGCATAAGGAACTTGAAGAAGAAAAAGAAGATGAAGAAGAAGAAGAAGTTACCAGCAGTTTTAATGTCGTGTGAAGGTGTCTGTCTTGAGTTCAAAACTCGTCGACGGCATGATGTTTGTATTTTATGTCTCTCTTTAATCAGGCCGTATTTGTCTCTATTTCGTACTTTATTGCCTTGAAAAACAAAAATTTTATTGCCTTGAAAAACAAAAATTTTATTGCCTTGAAAAACAAAAATTGTGGTGGGTGTCGGCGCCATACTCGCGGGGCTTTATGTACGTAGACCCGTGCTGGACAGTAAGGGGTTTGAGGTAGAAGTTTGTTGTGAAATGAAAGTCAAGTTAACTACAGTATAATTTTATTTAAGGACGGTGTTATCATAACTAACAAACGTATGATTTATTTCCCTGTGAAGTCATTCAGTTCGTTCACGTTATATTTTCTCACATTTTTCTTGAGTTTTAACTACGTTTGCTGGCTCGATATGTGTGTTTGCTTCTATAGGGATATCTTTTGCGAAGTTTTACCGTTAGATGGCAGGAGCGTTCCATGCGGCACAACATGTTGTAGGGCTACATTATGTCATAAGTTACAGTTAATTACTTTCACCCGCTTGTTAGTTTTCTGTGCGTGTCAAAATTATATTTATATTTATTTTGTATAACCTAGTATAATTTAATAGAATTCAGTATTTTCTTACCTCATAATTTAATTTAATTTAATTTACCGTAAATAATAGCGTTAACGTTTATAATACTGAGCGATTCCCCTTAAGAGATGGATGGGGAAATCTGCAGTATGCAAAATATAGATACGAGTAAATTGAATATTCATGAACCTAAACGAGAACTTTGAGAACGAGGTGCACTAATAAAAAAAAAATAAAAAAATAAAATAGGAACTTTGCCGAAGGTGAATATTACCTCTTTAATCATTAGTATTGTAAGTACCGTGAGCTAAAAAGAGGATATGCAGCCACCAATGTGTTTTTTTATAGGGAAGGGACTATCGAGATTGAATTCCTCGTATTTTTTTCTATAGTTGCAGAAAGATCAAATGCAATGTTTGATAAGATAATATAATATGATCGCAGTAGTATCACAATCATTAGTGTGTTTTGTAGGTTAAGGACATGCAGTTTTGAATACTATGTAGGATGGTTTTGAAAATTTGAAGTAAAAACACGGTTTGAATAATGATTATTAAAACCGTGTTTACTAATTATTACTCTACAGCACATTAAAAACATTATTCATTAGTGGATTTCACTATGGATCGTCCTGGATAATAAACATACCAGTTAATCGAGAGTTTACTGCAGGTGTAAAATGCTGGCGTAAACTTGGAGACTCCTAGAAGTACTGAATATAATCTAAGCTAACATAGCTTGCTGTCGAGGTTGCACATGATTGTATTAATTTTTATTTTTACTCTTCCAAAATTGAACTGTAACCAGCAGTTCCTTACTTGAAGTACTTATTTTTGTACTTTCGAGGCACAATTTAATTAGTTAAATTTTTTAAGGTTTAAAGCATGTATTCAGAATATTTCGGGACCTGAATGAAGATAAAAGGCTTTTCCTGGTTTTCACAAATATGAATACAACAAAAATTTGGAATTTTGAGTTGTTTTAAAGAGTATTTAATATACCAATACACTAGGCCTACGTAAATCTTCAATGTTTATATACTGGAAAACAAATGCACACGCAAAACGCATCCCTCAAAGTACACGTGCGCTATCTGTTGATGCTAGTTCAGGATATCCCTATTGAATCGTATTCAGTGCCCACATCCATTGGTTCGTACGTATTCGCGCGCGATGTGCTCGGTTTGGTCTCTCTGAGTTGCGCCTCTTCGGCTTTCTTCCTCTCTCTATAAGTTCTGCGTCTATCGGTTTTGGTATTTTTGGGCTTAATCAATTCCTTTTGAGCTCTTCTTTCATGCGATATCCGTTTCTTGTATTTTTACTTAGGCTTTAGCTGCAAATATTTCGATATTTCGATCTTAGACATTTATTCTTTTACAGGATTGTCACATAACTTTTCACTATCCTCTTTTATGCTCATTATTTAGCGTTTTCTGCTTAGATATTCCGACGAATCGTTTGAGATCCATATCACCGTCCTACCACGTCGCAGTCTGGAGATGTACTGATTTGGAGATTCGTGACTCAATGCGAAAGAACCAAAAATGGCGGACTCCCCTCCCTCTTGCAATAATATGCGAGTAACTTTAACGTAACTATTGTTAGGTGCTTGTATCCTTCGATTATCGAAGTCAGTTTTCAATTTTGACTATCTGTTTTGATTTTCAGATATTAGCTAAAGTTCTCTACCCTTTCTTCGCACGTCTTACTTTTCCTACAGGGCACCGGTATTGAAAGTGTATAAGGTGCAATGAATATATTTCAGAACTGCACTTGTATTTATTGTACCGTTAAACATACATGTCACTGAAGATCATTGCTTGTTGAGTCAGTCTATCAAACAGCGTCAAATTGTCTTTAAAGAACTGTGCTTCTACAAGTGCAAACATGTCAAGAAACTACTGAGATTTTTCCTGGAATCTCTCCATATACGCCTTATGCCTAGTCTTCTTCTCTACCTTTCAAGTAATGCATTTAGTATGGATTCCAGGCGTTTCTCTGGCTTGCTCTTGAGAGGTGCAGAATAAGGCTTACAACCAGTTTATATTCGACCGGTCAGATAACATCCGGCAAGGTAGAGCTTCCAACCGAATTTTCGAATTTCAACCGGTTGCCCCTAATGTTTTGCAGGTTAGACAGAATACTGATACTTTCTGAGTACACAAACGTAGCAACAATTGAAGGAAATTTACTATGTATAATTGAACAAATATATTAGCTTGATATAAGCCTACAATTTATTGATTGGACACTTTAATGCACTTATCTTCATAACTAATATACAGGATGAGCCGTAATCAATTTCAGGAGGTTATTCTTTGAGACAATATGTGTTGGCATTTTTCTTTTTCTTTTTTTCTCTCGCTGTTATTTATACTCGCTTTAGCATCTTTGGTCATATCGCGAGTAATCTTTTGGGTGAAGTCCGAAGGCTGTGCACTATTGTTGAGACTGGTTCTATTGTTGTGAATTTGATGGCGATTGTATATGTATTACTGATTTGTTATGAATATGATTTCGGTGATGAATGAGGCCGGTGATATTCAGGGATGTTGTGGCCCGAATTTCCTGGTATTTGCCTTACGGTTGAAGGAAAACCCTGAAAAACCTCAATCACGAAATTCAGTCCGACCGGGAATGGAACCCGGGCCCTCTGCGTAAGACATTTTTCTGGGTTTTATGAAAGAAAATTAATAATGTATATTTATATATCTGCTCCAATTTTAAAACGTTAAAATCCGAATTAAGAAGTCTAGTAGGGTAATAAATAAAGTTTTTAAGACAAATTTTGATTATTCCCTTTTGTAGTAAATCCAGCTGCTTTCTTATGTATTTAGAAACACTGCCCCAACTGACAATAAACGCATTCCGAATCTCAGCGCTGAGCAATCTGATGGTATCACGGTGTTTCGAATTTCAACGATGACGTCATTGATGCTCTACCGGTGTCGCACCGGTTCCATCAGCTTGCAGAGGCGGTGGCAGTCTCCATCAGCCGCCATCAGTGAATCTGATTGGTTCTTGCATAGAGCGGAAATTAGCAGACGAATGACATCGTGCACTGTTGTGTCATGGCGGTGTGTTCTACTGTATTGTTTGTAATGAGCACAACGTAAAAACAATATGTTAATGGCTTATGAGCGAACATGTCAACGGACCAGTTATTACTACCGGTTCAAGAAATAAATTGTTTATGCTCTCTTTTCTTTGAACGAGATAGCAGTACGGAAATTTCTCAAAATCTTGCTAGCGTAGCACAGACAACAACTTGTACAGCCGGCATGACAGCCATTGAACCTTCCAGCAGTTTTGTTCCTATTTCGCTGCAGCGTGACGTCATTGTTGTCCAACGATCCGGTGAGATTTGGAATACGCTGAATGCCATAACATAATACAGTTTGCACCAAGGATAATATAATAAATTAATCTTAAAATAATAATAGGGAGGTAAGAAAGAAATATAAGAAATCTATATATAATTTGACGTAATTTATTACATAAAAATATAATATGTGTGTCCCATCTAAGGTGCTGGTCAATTAGTATGCCTAGATAATTAACTTTAGTAGAATTGGTTTAAACATGAACAGTCGTAATTTAGAGAAATTGTACAATTAGAATTGTAAATAGCAGCAACATTTAGCGATGTGTGGACGTTTCAGAGTGAATGTGAAAGCTGTAACAACGCCTGACAGTAGAAAACGCTTGCGTCCGGTACAAGGCACCTGTCGACAATGTATCTTCCGGAGACGTTTCTACCAGTGGCCACCGTCTTCCTGATGCTGCTGCAATGGGGCAGTCTCCTGGAGGCGGAGGTTCCCAACGAGTTGCAGGACTGCGCCCCCCGGGAGTTGAGGTGCGAGATCTTGTGCCACCTGGTGGAGCTGGAGCTGCAGTGCGCCAAGTGTCGCTCGAGGGCACCAGTTCGCTTCGGCAAGCGCAAGAGGGACAACTTCCTGCCCGCGCCGAGGGACCCCAGCCCGCTGCTGAACGCCCTCAGCCACTCCACGGGGCTGAGCCCCCCGCCCATAGGCAAGCAGCTGCTGTGCTGCGACGACTTCCTCTCGCTCCTGCTGCACAACTCCAAGATCCCGCTGCGAAACAAATGACTGTGCGTGCTTGAGGCTCCTCCTACACTGATATGCGACAATTATATTGTGGAGACAGAATTAAACTTGTCGATTTGATTCATACTTCGCGACCTCAAAATAAAATTATTTACCTACGGTTTCTCATTTTCCTTCTTTCTTTTTTCTTTCTTGTACTTTTTCCTTCTGCCTTTCCTTCTTATGAGCCCCACCATACTTTTCTTCTTCCTCTAACTCAGTCATGTCAATTGATGCCCATAGGCACAAGCGCGCGCTTTAGAGCTCAGAAGAGCCTGAGCGCTTTACAGCAGAAAGAAAAGAGACAGGCGAAAGGAGTAGCACAGTATATAGTCACGAATCTTGGGATGATTTTTTGCATTTCTCGCGGTAGTTGCTAGCCGTTTGGAGCGCTGTGAGTACTAGGAACAATAGACTGTGCCACTGCCATCGTGATCTAATACAGGCCGTAAGGCAGACCATGTAACTCGCTTAACCCGATCACGAAGGGCGGCGTTTCAACCATATAAATTAGTTGGAATGCATAAACAGTAACATATATTTCTCTAAAATGTAGTGTAATTGCATTAATAAAATTTAAAACAATGATTATGAGACACTTCAGACATAATTCACTTGCGAGTTAAGGCGTAATATTATTTTTGGTGTGGAAATTACGTTGTTCGTATGTGTAACACCTGCCTTTATTAAGATTAAATATTGCGAAATTCTTGTACATTCATTTATGCACAATTCAATAATTTTCAGTTGCACCGCACGGATATTTAGATATGTTGAAATTATAGGTTATGTTAACTGTACCAGTTGCCCCTATCTGTCTAATTTTAGTGGTCTCCAATACCCTGCCGTTCATATGAAAATTATAGGTTATGTTTACTATATTTAACTTATATTCCTAAATTCGTAATAATTATACATTATAATTAAGCATAATGTAATGTATGATATCCCACACATTCAATTTGTCTGTATTTTAATACTACAGTTGAGTACTGAATTATTGTATTTATCTGCTACCTAACAGACGAAGTAACACAATTGTACGTACACTTATTTTATAGGAGTGGTATGGTAATTAAAGAAGATAGATGTGATAAATTAAAATCACGATATAAATTCTTTTTTATTAAACTTCAAAATAGCTTCAATTCTAAACTTAAAATGTTGCTGCGAACAGATTATGTTAACATGTAAAATTCTCTTCACATTAAAATAACACAGTTTTGTAATTATTTCTGCAATATACTCGTATTATGCAACAAGAAGTAAACGGAACATTACACTAAATAAAGCTTAGCAATGATACGCAATAAAGTTATAATATTTCACTGAACTCCATATACTGAAATAGAAAATCCGAACATATATTACGGCCTGGTGTAGGCCGTATTTCGCATTGTTGTGAAAAGTTGTGTAAACTGTGAAATGTTCGTTATCGGTTGTAATAACTGTAAATGGCTAAAATACAATAATTTGGATAATAATATGGGACAAGGAGACGTTTGTAATACTATAAATTGTATGAAAAAGAGGTCAGAGTTATCCTTCTTCCGAAAGATCCAGAAAGGTGAGTTTATAATAGTACATTATGCAACGAGCCTTTAATGATAGTAATTAAGACGCGAGTATGTTTATGAAACGAGCGCAAGCGAGTTTCATAATTTTCATACGAGCGTCTTAATTACCATTATAAGCAAGTTTCATAGGAATTTTTATGCTCGACCATATTTCTAACTTGAAATTATTCATAAGTATTCATGTTATTGTTATCTGAGTGAGGAGCGGAACTGACAATGTGCAATAGCCTACCTCATAAATTTTGAGATGTGGGCAGATGCAAAAGTATTGATTTTTTCCGAGAAACAAATGTCGACGACCTCGATATAATCTAAAGAGTAAGATAAAATTAATCTTGATATAACCTTGAAATTGAATTCGACATTGAAAAACGAGATGACAAATTGAATTTATTTGAATATTATTTACAATTAACGCTAATTATTATAGTAACAGAACTGACTTTATTTCAAATGTAGGTTATTTATTGTGCAATTGGTGAAATCGATACTTACGCTTTCATATTGCTACAATTCTGATTGGTGGAAGACCTGAACTTTAATGAATAGGTGTACTTTAATGAGGTTCATTAAAGGGCTGCTACCAGGTGTATAATTACTATATTTCGGCATGGTCGAGCATAACATATAATATAGGCCTATGCTTTATGAAAATAATATATAAACCTTACGTATTTCATATTTCAATAGTGGAAGGAACGTGTTAATTTTTTCAAAAGAACACGATATCGGAAGTATAATACATTTTATCGTCTGATAGGGAAAGGATCTGTGATGAGGCGATAGTAGCGATCCTGGTAGTTAGAAACTATCTATGGATGCATATTTAGTAAGTATTGAGCTTCGTGACTGTATATACTAGACTGTGGTCACACGTTAAATGTTATTGTTCAACATTCCTTGTGTTTTGCAACTTCACGTAGTTGACGAAGATTAAGCGTTAATTAATTATATGCGTAGTCTTTTGTTTACATGATATTTTTCAACAGATTCTTTAAAAATATTATCTGTAGTAATGTCACGAGAGGTCTGAGATTTGCCGATAAATCCACGAGCGAAGCGAGTGGATTTATCTGGGAAATCTCAGACCTCGAGTGGCATTTATTAGGACTATTTCGTGAATAAAATAAAAATGTAAATAATATATCCCTAAAATTCGATCACAAAATGTTTATAATTGTTTATTAACGAATACTTAACCTATTCAGACATTGTGAAGTTGAAATACTCGTAGATGAATATCGATTACTGCAATAAAGAAATTCGACGTTATTATTCAGCAATGCCAATTGCGAAAAGCGAAATACAGGTTTAACAATGCTAATTACATGTAATGCACTTTTCTCTCATTATTATAACATAAATAAATTTTCATTATCTGCTGAAATGATAATTTAATTGAACAGTAACAGTGGGGACAGCTATATACCAATGCTTATGTATTCACAGTGAGACATGTTGCTACACAGTGAAGCCATCTCTGTATAGATAGGCCTAATTAAAACACGAATTTTATTACGCCATACGGAAGGCAGTTTGATGAAAAGACATTATTACTATGCAAGGTCATTGGGTTTGATATGCGATGATGTTACATAAATTTGAACATCTGACTTTGTATTAAATGTTTCATTCACAAGATACAATTTTATAGGCTACTTATAGGTTAGGTTACCTGTGGGACCGGGGCCAATGTCAGCTGTGTCTTATTTCGACCGTTACAATCAGTGCTACACGAAAGCATTTTTTATAGCTCGACAAACGCATTCTGGCTGTAGTGTGTAACGGAACTAAAGCTGCATCTACACAGTTCAATATTCCAATCGCGTGTGCGTGCAATCTGGGAAGCATATTGAAAGAATCAAGTTTAAAAGGTACGTTCAATTAAGATGCATGAAGATTTTGTGTCTACATGGTGCGCCGTTTTGAACGTCGTCTTCACTGCGTAAATGTATTAATTAATATTAAATATCAATCTTGCATTCATTGCTTTAAAGTTGAAAGAAAAGTTTAACCATGTAGTTGCATCTCAATGTATTCATAATCATCAATTTACGGGGGAACAGTTGGCGACAACGACTAAACAAAAGAACGACCATGCGATAAATTGATAGCGATAAATCTAGCTGCAAAAATTATGGCAAAGTCTGACTATGATTGGTTGGAATTCAAAATTTCATTACACTTCATTGGTCGAAAATGAAATGATGTCATATAAACGAAGGCCATGATTTAATGTGTGCTTTGTTTTCTCTTTCATTTCAAACGTTTATTATTATGTGATTAATATCCTTAACTGGATTAGCTCTTGATTACCTGAAGACTTACTTATTTTGTTTCTTCATGTGTGTATTAGGAATGTTTTTCGTCATGTGAATATTCAAGTAATTCAGTGTGTTTTCTAGTGACTTTACAGACTTGTTGATTTTACATAGCAACAGTGCTTACAATTATTAATTAACTAATTAATTTCATTCAGCTTTCGTCTTCGTCTAGTTTATTTACGCGTTTTACTTTAATTTATCAGTGATGTCAACCAACATCCCTCTGTGTACTCCTTCTGAATCTACTAACATTTCTTCTGTGACTTGTAATTTATGTGGTAAATCTTTTACTCATCGAGGCATCAATACCCACGTTTCGAGATGTCATACATCAGAAGATTCTTCGCTGGATATTACCCCATCTGCAGCAGGAAGTTCTTCTGATATTTCTACATATATTAGTGCTATCACTGAACCTGATGAATATATTCCGTGCCCACATTGTCCATCAGGTGATACTAGACTTTTTAGAGGTACTCGTGGTCTGCGCATTCATCACTCACGTGTGCATTCTGACATTCAAGATGCAATTCCATCCTCAAATATCACCCACGAAGAGCTTCACTCCATACTCATACAGTGCAAGAAATCTGTTGCTGTCATACGCAGAATCCCCAAGGGAGCTCGCCCATTGGCTGCGGACCGACTTCGACGTCTGATTGACCTTTGCATATCGTTTAATTCCGAAGCCCATTGGGTCAATTTAATGCTTTACGCTTACATTGCTCTTCGTGTTCCTGAAAAGTCTACTAATAAATCACTAATCTCCAAGATTAAGGAAAACATAAACAATTTTCAAAATCCTTCTTTCACCGAGTCTATTCGTACTAAGAAGAAGTCACCACATATCTCCCTGGCGCAACGTATAGAGAGGAAAATTGCTGAAGGAGACATTCGCAACGCTGTTCGTATATTATCATCCGATATGGGGATAGCTGAATACAATCAACTTGCTTACGAAGAATTATTATCAAAACACCCGCCCCCTTCTCGACCATCTACTTTTCCTGATGCTCCTGTTATTACTGCTAATCACCCATCTTTTTCTGAATCTGATGTCCTACACGCCATTAAAAGTTTCCCTCAAGGATCTGCTTCTGGTATTGATGGTCTGCGACCTCAGCATCTAGTTGATTTAGTGTCCATTTCAGCTGGTGACTCTGGTAAAAAGCTCCTTTCATCCATAACTAATCTCTGCAATTTTTTGTCTCAAGGTAAATTAAATGATAATGTACGTACAAATTTCTTTGGTGCCTCTTTGCTTGCAGTTAATAAACCTGGCGGTGGCATACGCCCAATCGCAATAGGTAATACTTTCAGGCGCCTTGTTTCTAAAATTATTTGTCACGCTATTAAGACTGAAAGTGGTCATATTTTTCGACCTCATCAACTAGGATTTGGTTCTCCTAAAGGTTGTGAATCTGTTATACACTCTGTACGATCCTTCTTACATACTTATGATAACTCAGATAAAATTCTATTGAAGATAGATTTTAAGAACGCATTTAACAGCATTGAACGTGATATCATGTTAAACTCTTTTTTAGAAAAATTCCCCAGCTTTTACCCTTTTGTTTGGCAGTCTTATAGATATTCGTCCAATCTATTTTTTAATTCCAAAATTATTTTATCACAAACAGGCTGTCAGCAGGGAGACCCTTTAGGGCCTTTACTCTTCAGTCTTACAGTCCACTCCCTCATCCAAAAATTAACTAGTGACTTAAATCTCTTTTATTTGAATGATGGGACTTTAGCTGGAGATTCCCATGATGTTCTTTGTGATCTACAGAAAATCATTCATCTTGAGTCCGAGCTTGGTCTTGAGATTAATCCTAATAAATGTGAAATTTATTTTTGTTCTGCTATTAACCCAAATATTTTATCTTCTTTCCAGAATATTGCTCCTGGCATTAAAACTGTCACAAAGTCAAATCTGTCCGTCCTGGGTTCTCCCATCTTTTTAGATTCTGTTGATGAAATAGCTACTCAAAAATTGGAGCTCCTGAAAACTCTGTTTGGTCGTCTTGAACATTTTCACCCCCAAGTCTCTTATTTCAGTGTCAAAAATTGCCTATTAATCCCTAAATTCACTTATTTTTTAAGAACTACACCCTTATTTCTTTTTCCTGCTTTTCTCCAGCAGGCAGATGATTTATTAAAACAGTCTTTGCAATCTATTCTAAATACTTCTTTTGACAACGACAGTTGGGTACAGGCTTCTCTCCCAATTAAATTAGGGGGCCTCGGTATTCGTACACTTAATGATATTTGTATACCAGCTTTTTTATCTTCAGTCTTTGGCGTTATTGACTTCATCAAATTTATTTTCCCTATTTACAGTGATGCTGTCGACATTTGCTATGTTCCTGAAGCTTTAAATAAGTGGTACGAAAAAACGAATAACTTTGCTCCTCCCCAGAATCCAGCCATTCAAAAAGCCTGGGATGAGATTATTGCAGGTCAAATACTTGATTCTCTTATATCCTCTTTCACATCTGACAAGGACATCGCTCGTATTAAAGCTCTCCAAGAGAAGGAATCTGGATCTTGGCTCCATGCTCTGCCTTCCTCCTATGTTGGTACATTGATGGACGGTAAATCTTTCCAAATCGCTACTGCATTGCGTCTGGGCTGCAAAATTTGCCATGTACACCAATGTATATGCGGAGAGACTGTGGATTCCTTTGGACATCATGCCTTAAGCTGTGCTAGAAGTAAAGGTCGCATTCCTAGGCATTCTGCTATTAATAACATCATTAGTAGATCTTTAACCTCCTGTGACATTCCAACTCTTCTTGAACCATCTGGTATTAGCCGGTCGGATGGTAAACGACCTGACGGCTTGACATTAATTCCTTGGTCCAAAGGTAAATCACTCATCTGGGATTTTACATGTGTAGATACATTAGCCCTTTCCCATTTAAAATCTTCTGTCAATTGTGCCGGATCTGCTGCTGAATCCGCTTATCATGCTAAACGACGCAAATATGAACATTTAACATCAAATTACATCTTCGTCGCTTTTGCAGTTGAGACCTTTGGTCCGTGGTGTAGAGACGCTAAAGATCTACTCACCCAAATTGGTACACGCCTACTGTCCCGTACCGGCGATCCTAGATGTATCAATTTCCTTCGTCAACGCATTGGAATAGCGGTTCAGCGAGGGAATGCTGCCTCCATCCTGGGATCATTTCCTAACTCTGTTTCGTTAGAAGAGATCTTTCTCATTTAATGTGTAGCGTACCTGCTTGAGCACGGGTAGAAAGTTCGCAAGAACAAAACTTCCACGAAGAAAGGAGAGGGGATGTCCGATCTTTACTGAAGCCATGGTCGAGAATATCCACAAGGCGAGGTGCTCCCCATCGGCAACATGAAGATCAACTCTATGTCTGAGTTACGACGGCTGGCCGGCGTCAAGAGCATGGGCGATGCGGAATGCCCCACGCTGCTGTACATCGAGATCTGCAGCGAGCAGGACGACCCCAGGCAGCGCCCCAACTTCGGCGTCAAGTGCAAGATCTTCGAACTGGACGCTTGCCAAGGCATCGGAAAGGTGTGTCTGGTGTACATTCACAAGAGCGATTGCGAATCCGATCTAAAACGAGAGGACCCCAAGATCTGGCTGCTGGACAGAAGTTTCGAGTGGCACTACCTGGCTGCAGACTTCACGCAGTACTTCCGCATGATGCGGGTACACCAGGGTCTCCCCCAGTGGCAGTTCAAATTCACGCCCATGGACCTAACACCGTGGGCTGAGCAAATGTTCGTGTTGATCGCACCGCATCTGCTCCAATCTGATGTGAATAACCCACTCACACAGAGCGTGGACTGGTGTGACATGCCGTATAACCACCTCGACCCTGCGATCTTAATTGAACTAATTTATTTCCAATTAATTCAATTAATTTTAAATTACTCTTAGTTTATTGCAATGTAATCTATTTTGATTAATTCATTTTATTTCTTTGAAAAAAAAAATTCGGAATTGACAAAAAAAAAATAAAATATTGCATAGCAATAGAACTATTTCAGATTATATTAAAAACTAGCTAGAGAGTGTCCTTTAAAATTTTCTCGATGACATCTTAACTTACATAACAGTAGTCACAATTACTTTTGAAAAATCCTGTGTATGAATTATGTTTGTGTAAGTAAAAATAAAATATAATATTTACTCTAATAATTTGGCCACAACTGTAAATTTTTATTTATTTTTTATTTTTTTACTTCTGTTGAGAATAAGGTTTTTATTTGTCTCTGCTCAGGCAGCAGGTTAAAGTGAATGAACAAATGTGTATTTCAAACTGATGTCTTCAGAATGTAAGCTGACTTGCTTTTAAACAAAACTGGATAACTTGGTTCTTTTTACTTATAAGAATGTGCTCGTTGAATTGTATTCAGAATGCTACCATGTCAAGAACGAAATTATATCAGTGTTGTATTCAGCATCATTTTGATAACCATTACGTCCATAAAGTATGTAATGACGAAATGCTTAGTTTAGTAACGATTGTGTTGCATTGTATGCTACAGAGAATCTGTAGTTTCATGAAGCGCTTGATACTCGACAGTTCTAAAATGTCTTTCTTCTCTGTTATTATCTATTTTTTTACTCTCTTTTCTGTTACCAACATACATTGTCATAGAAACATGGTGAATTCTGGATACATGTGCGTTTTTCTTGCCTTATAATTTGTTTTTGTCTTTCTTTTCTGGTTATTTTTAGGAAAACTCATGTGTATTTTGATAAATTTGTAGAATCCTAATAAAAGTCAAGTAGTCACTGAAATAATTATACTTATGTTAGACACAGTTTTATATTTATAATAAATCCCGCGACGTAGCATCGTGGTCTAAAGCATCATGCTTAGGAAACGCGTTACGGATTGGGCGCTGATTCGAGTCCTTATGGGGGTAAAGTTTCTCATGAAATTTCGAACAGTCTACGACAGCCGTGGCGAAAATGTCTTCGTGCGTCGAGCCAGTGTAAGATGCAACGTGCATAGCACCTATGGAGGGAGGCGGACACCCGAAGGGGAAGTGAAGCAACTGTCTGACTTAGTAGCGGATTTTCATTTTCCTTATGTCAAGCACTTAAATATAATTTTAGACAATATAAGGTTACAAACTAATGTTTAGTACGTGTAACGAAGAAAGAAAAGAACAAGAAAACATAGGACACAATATCACAACCTAAAATTAACTGTCTTCAGAATGTCTCTGCGACAAAGTTTCAAAATCAGGAATTATGTCACTTACTGCCAGTCGTAGTTGATCACGAAGGTATTTGTCTGTCAGTCGTGATCTAAATTTGGTTTTTTACTATTTTCATTGTTGAACATAATTTTTCACAAACATAAGTTGTAGCGAACATGGCTTCAACAGAGCAAGCGAAAGAACAAAGCTTCGGATATTTATTTTTTGACAAAGATTTCAAAGTTCAACATTTGTCAAGTTCTTACATCTAGCTTTCATTTAACATCACATTATAAATCTGTGAGTTTAAATTGAAGATCTAACCGCATTATTCGTACATCTGCTGAAAAAGGACCGACGTACAGAGATGATGATGATGATGATAAATAATAATAATAATAATAATAATAATAATAATAATAATAATAATAATAATAATAATAACAATAACAACAACACTTAACCATTTAATGTTTCATCAGTAACATGTAGTAACTTATAATGCCGTTTTATGGTTATACAACCGTTTTCCTAGTTAAACTTGTGAACAAATCATGCATTTAATATTCTCATCATATTGTCAGCAAAAAAATGCGTCCTCCCATCCTAGTTGAAACTTTCGTTTTTATAGAGGTACATGGTTTCGAGAGAGACATTGCGATGATGCGCCACTCGCAGGTCAGAGACAAATACAAATGGAACGGAGTTTGACTCCAGTGAGTGAGAGGGTGGGGGTTGTAGGTAGGAAGCAAGGGAAATGCACTGCGAGCCACAATGTGCTCGTGAGTCGCATTTTCGCCACGGCTGGTCTACACGACCCGTGCTCACCCGGCATCGTGATGAATTTGGGAGCTACAGTGATTAGCGAAATCCGGTTCCTCGAGCAAGCTGTAAAGGCTAGGAGGATCATCGTGCTAACCACACGTTACCCTAGTACTGGTTGTATTATCGTTCACCTCTTCTGAGGCATGTGGACGTAGGTCAGCAGCTGAATAATAGGCCTTGGCCGGCATGGGCTATCGAGCAATGAATTTGTTTTTTTTTTTTTTTTTTTACGTTTATACATGTGTGAGACACGTGACTCAAATTACGTATGCAGTAACCGAGCTCGGTTAAGACGCTGACGAGGAGTATATTGGCATGCATTCTCAGTTGTAGCGGAATCCTCTAATCCTGCTACAGTTAACTCCATGTCAAGAAGGTGAAAGCGTAACGCGTTCTGACTGATAATTACTTCTCCAGCAACAGCATTTCATGTAGGTGTAGGGAAAATGCTCTAGCTTCAGGAATTGAACTGATGATTGCTGAAACAAAATCTCAGTTTCAGTGATTTTACAGAAGAGACAAAAAACATAATTACAGAAAGCTTACTATGTAATTTCAAATAATGTTTGTTTCACATGTTTCTTTAATATAGCCTACAGGATTAGTTCAAAGTCCTGCACCACCTAAATAACTTTTGAAGCATATGGTTCAGTGACATGAAACTTGGTATGTGAGGATAACCATATACTAAGAACTCAATAATGGTATTACCACAATCTACTATATACAGTCACGAAGCTTGAGTTTTGAGGGTGCTAGAAACAATAGACTGTGACGGTACTATTTTACATTGCCTGTAATGAGGCGATATTAGCGATCCTAGTGGTGAGCAACTATCTAATGTTTGCATATTTACTACGTATTGAGCTTCGCGACTGTATATACTAGACTGTGGTATTAACGAGTTTTTTCTCTCCAACTCTCTTATTTTAAATGGAACACCCAATATATTTTTTTATTTTTGAATAGTACTCATTAGGATCTTTTCAAAAAACACCCACACTCGATAATTCTGTACAAATTCAGTGTTGCTAAGTCAAGAAAACAGAAAAGTGTATCGAATATTAAAATAATAAAAGCACCACCTAAATAACTTTTGAACCATACGGTTGAGTGATATGAAACTTGGTATGTGAGGATAACCATATACTAAGAACTCAATAATGGTATTACCGAGTTTTTCTACTTCCGGTTTAACCGGAAGTAACTCCAACTCTCTTATTTTAAATGGAACACCCAATATATATATTTTTATTTTTGAATAGTGCTCATTAGGAGCTTTTCAAAAAATACCCACACTCGATAATTCTGTACAAATTCAGTGTTGCTAAGCCAAGAAAACAGAAAAGTGTATCGAATATAAAAATAATAAAAGCACCACCTAAATAACTTTTGAAGCATACGGTTCAGTGATATGAAACTTGGTATGTGAGGATAACCATACACTAAGAACTCAATAATGGTATTACCAAGTTTTTTCTACTTCCGGTTTAACCGGAAGTAACTCAAACTCTCTTATTTTAAATGGAACACCCAATATATATTTTTATTTTTGAATAGTGCTCATTAAGAGCTTTTCAAGAAGTACCCACACTCGATACTTCTGTACAAATTCAGTGTTGCAAAGTCAAGAAAACAGAAAAGTGTATCGAATATTAAAATAATAAAATACTCCTTCTTTAACAAAAACAAAACAAAGCTAGCTCACCTTCTAAATTATGTGTTCAAATTGGTAGCCCTCAGCTGCTTTACAATGTGTCACTTTATCGTAGAAACCATTTAAGGAATGATTTAACCAGGCTTTAGGAATATCTTGCACCACTTCCATTTTTATTTAGCAACGCTGAATTTCTACAGAAGTATCAAGTGTGGGTACTTTTTGAAAATCTCTTAATGAGCTTTATTCAAAAATAAAAAAATATATTGGATGTTCCATTTAAAATAAGATAGTTGGAGTTACTTCCGGTTAAACCGGAAGTAGAAAAAACTCGGTAATACCATTATTGAGTTCCTAGCATATGGTTATCCTCACATACCAAGTTTCATATCACTGAACCGTATGCTTCAAAAGTTATTTAGGTGGTGCTTTTATTATTTTAATATTCGATACACTTTTCTGTTTTCTTGACTTAGCAACAATGAATTTGTACAGAAGTATCGAGTGTGGGCACTTTTTGAAAAGCTCTTAATGAGCACCATTCAAAAATAAAAAAATATATATTGGGTGTTCCATTTAAAATACGAGAGTTGGAGTTACTTCCGGTTAAACCGGAAGTATAAAAAACTTGGTATTGAGTTCTTAGTATATGGTTATCCTCACGTACCAAGTTTCATGTCACTGAACCGTATGCTTCAAAAGTTATTTAGGTGGCGCGGAACTTTTAACTAACCCTGTATATTATACCTAATACTGCAGAAGAACTTTTTGTGTATGCAACTGATGTATAAAATATGCACTCTTTTAAATTGACTTATTCTGTTTCAACACTTGATAGAACGAAAATGACAAGATTTCGATTACACATACAAAATTGCTTTATTTTAACACCAGTAGCAAATTATTATAGAGTTGATATAAGTATCATTGTATATTGTACGAATGGAAATATAAAAATTGGAGATTTATCCTTTGAAGACGTGGAAAATTCAAATATCTTGGAGCAACAATAATAAATATAAATGACACTCGGGAGGAAATTAAACACAGAATAAATATGAGAAATGCCTGTTATATTCAGTGGAGAAGCTTTTGTCATCTAGTCTGTTGTCAAAAAATCTGAAAGTTAGAATTTATAAAAAAATTTATATTACCGGTTGTTCTTTATGGTTGTGAAACTTGTACTCTCACTTTGAGAGAGGAACAGAGATTAAGAGCGTTTGAGAATAAGGTTCTTAGGAAAATATTTGGGGCTGAGAGGGATGAAGTTACAGGAGAATGAAGAAAGTTACACAACACAGAACTGCACGCATTGTATTCTTCACCTGACATAATTAGGAACATTAAATCCAGACGTTTGAGATGGGCGGGGCATGTAGCACGTTTGGGCGAATCCAGAAATGCATATAGAGTGTTAGTTGGGAGACCGGAGGGAAAAATACCTTTGGGGAGGCCGAGACGTAGATGGGAGGATAATTTTATAATGGATTTGAGGGAGGTGGGATATAATGATAGAGACTGGATTAATCTTGCACTGTCATTGTTTAGCCTGATTGTTGCAATTTATTAAACATGGAGCATAAAATAGTGAGCAACGAGGATTTATTGCAAAATATTATTATCTAAATCAGCGGTGACCAAAACTCGAGCTGCAGTGATTACAAGCGACAGACAGCCTATGAAGTAAGGAGACGGAGGAAAGGTACTTGGTATGAAAACTACAACCAGTGGTGGTTCCTGTACTAACATCTTGATCAATCCCGCGGATAAAAATCTCAAGCTTTGCTGTATCAGTAATGTCACTGCTGTCATCAAGAGCCAGCGAATATCATACGATTTTTCTTACTTCTTTTTTTAACCTTCCTCTTGAATATAATCAGGAATTTTCTAAATTCTTCTCTCGATACTTGGTCGAGAAATTCGTAGTTTTTCAAAATTAAAAACTTCTTATGGACAAGTTATTTAAGCTATTTTGAAATTCTGTTCCATTAAAATGCTTTAGAGCACGAGATATTTCAAACCCCATTAGGTAGCTGACTACCTTATATTTATTTATGTCATCTTGCTCTTCCTGGCTAAGATTTAAGACAATATTTTATTAAATGAATAACTAATAAATAGTTATCCTCATCTAAAGATTAAGAAGATTAAAATTGAGATAAAACCTAATAATTTTATCCTTCTAGGGATAAGATCTAAAAAATATCAATATTCATGCACGTACAGAAGAATTGAATCGGTCATTGCAGAAAGGGGATAAGTCATGAAAAACGCGAAAATGAGTTAAGAGTGCCATTGCTTTCTCCAGACCTACACACACATTTACATACAGAAATGGAACAAATTTGCTCATTCTCAACGCAAAGCAGAGTACCATAAGCAGCGCAGTCATTGCAGAAAGGGGACAAGTCAGCGACTTACCTTCTTCCTGCACTGACTGACGACGTGACGCAACAGAGTGCCGCGGATCTAATAAGTTACGAGCCCATCAGCTGATAAGGAAAATGACAGATAAGCTAGAAGTAGTAAGGGGAAGAAAACTGTGTTGTTAGTGGTAAACGTAAACGCAATGAAATTAACTACCGCAGAAATGTAAATAAGAAAAATAAACTGAAGGCATTGGAACGTCAATTCCATTGGGAACTCTGTAGCAAACCGTACGACAGGAGAACAATGTGGGTAAGAAACTACTCTTTGTTTGTTTAGACGCAACTTTGGGTCATCAATTTTCAACATTCACAATTTCAAAGACCATACGGTGCACTTCTATTCCTATCATGAAGGTATAGGCCACAAATCTTCAAATGAAGTGTGTTCCTTCTGAACTACATTGAAAATAATGTTCCTTCTTCAGTCAAGGAATTGTATCTTTTCTCTGATAATTGTGGAGGGCAAAATAAAAATCATACCTTAATTCGATTGTTGCTTGCACTGACCCAAATGGGGAGATTTAACAAAATCATTCACTATTTTCCACAACGAGGCCATTCATTTCTTCCCTGTGACCGCAACTTTGGTGTAGTGAAGCGCAAACTAAGTAAGACAGACAGGGTATATGTACCAGACCAATACAACACCTTGATCCACCAGGCAAACACAAACAACAGATTTTCTGTAGAATCAGTTACTAATGATATTTTGAATTTTAAATACTGGTGCAGAGTATTACAAGAAAACTACCTGCACATTAGACACACTGAGGAAAAAAGGGAAAGATAATATGTTTTCTTCAGCACAATTCAGTGAATTTGTTCACTCTAAAGATGATCCAGGATGTGTGAGTGAAATGAGGAAACACAGATTCCGTATGAAAAAACCAGGTTCTGGACGCATAGTAATGCCTACACATAAGCATACAATGGGAAAATTCCCATTAATACGAAAAAAAAAAAAACTTGGAGACGTATCGAAAGTGAGGCAATACCTTCCATTGGAACACACTTTCTTTTACGAAGAGATCCTGAACTGGCCACCTTGTGACAAGGAATCTACAAATGACGTGGCTTCCAACGTCTAACAATACACTCTATAACAAATTGAAACAAATGATTTTGTGTAGTACTTTAGTGTATTTTTATTGTGCTCTCCTATATGCAGTTTTAAGTATTAGTTTGAAAGTAGAGTTTTGATTTAAAACTGTGATATAAAATCACATATTGGTACATTTCTGTAGTAGGAATAATGACTAAAATGCAAAAATAATTATGTAAATGGTGATAGTAATGTAGTAATTACACACAAAAACATCGTTATCATTGTAATTATTAACATTTAGTTTGATTTCAAACATTACATTAGCCCAAAATTGTAAATTATATATTTTTTTCTTTTATATTTAACAATTCCTTGCAGAAAGGGGATAAGTCATGGTTCGATTAAAGAACTTTAAACAAAAATGTTTGAGATGTCAGATGTCTAACATGATGTATTATACTTCACTATTCATAAACAAAGGAAGAAAAAATATTTATAATGATTACTCCATTATTGGAAGAATAAAACAGTTTTTATTGATTATCTCAAAAGTAAGATTTTATGACTTATCCCCTCTGCAATGACCGATTCAATTACAGAAACACACACTTAGTGATCAGTAATAATAATAATAATAATAATAATAATAATAATAATAATAATAATAATAATAATAATAATACATTATTCAGCGTTGCAATTAATGTTTCTATATACTCCTAATTGAACCGTTGTGCAAAGTAAACATATTGCATTTTGTCCGACAGAACAACAAATAAGTTCTTTTCCTCATTATTTACGAAACCACCTCTTACTGCTTGTAGAGACAGAGTTTGTAGAGCGACATGATACCGCCACTGCTTGCCTTCAGTACGTGAATGAAACACACAGCAATGTACAGGAAACTCCTCGTACCCGTTTGAATGTCTGTGATTACTCGATGTAATCACAGCACCCGCTTTGGCCACCGCTGTTCTAAATGGTCCATGCGCAGAAGCTGTTCGTAGGGAGTTTCGCCGCCACTTTTAACTAGTCATGTCTTCTTCACATGCGATAAAAACCTGGGTCCACAATTTAGATGAAACAGGATCAGCACTAAAGAGTAGAGTAAGTTTAGTGGAAACGAAGCATTCGCTTTCAATCAAGAGTCGACATCCGAAGAGCTTTAGATTCAACAGTGAACGAGATATCAAGAAATGCTGCTGCAGATGGAGTCCGCCGTCTTCCAAGAATTTGGCCACATATTGTTGACATGATACGAGACTATATTTGAATCGGAGATTGCAGAAACAGCACATGTCATGAAAACTAAATTTTTCAATAGACACAAAAAAACGGTATTACTGATGATAATTCCATAAAGATGTCCACAAACATCGCAGCAGTACGATCGGTGCCAGGTCGTTCCTTTCATGATCAAAACTGTCCTCATCCAGGATGCAGCGAAGTAGAAACCCTTGGGCATGTTTTGGGTTATTGCCCTAAAGGAGAACTACTGAGGAACAATCGCCACCATAAAGTGAGAAGCTCCATCGCAACCACTCTTCGGAAGGCAAAGTGGGAGGTTTACGAAGAAGTGCACTGCTTGGCTGAGAATGGGTCAACGAGAAGAGCAGACATTATAGCCATTGATCGCCGGAATCAAAGAAGCCTCATTCTTGACCCCACTGTCCGTTTTGAGAAGGATGATCAACAAGCCAATAACGTTAACGATGAAAAGAAGTCTATTTACAACCCATGTATTCCTCACTTCAGTGAGAGATACAAAATGAATACATGGGAAGTTAAAGGACTTCTTTTTGGCGCTAGGGGAACTTCATTTAAGTTAACCAAAACCATTCTCCTTTCTCTTACATTTTCTAATGAGGACATTAACAAAATTTGTCTAATGGTATTGAGAGATTCATTATCCATTTTACACAATCATTGTATAATACTATGTAATTTTTTTTACTTCATTTCATTACTCTTCAATTTATTTTCATCTCATGTTTATTCCGAAATAAAATTGTACTTTATTTTTAAAAATATCATTGTTCCGTATTCTCTCCACAATCATATTGTATTTTTAATTTAACCTCTGCTTTGTATTCTGGATCCTAGTGGTCAGCCGTAGATTTCGGCCAGATGTCCCAACTTGTGGAATTTGTGCAGCATTATATACCGAAAACGTTGGTTTAACTGCTACATTTTGTATAATGTTAACGTCCGGACTACACTGTTTTAAATTATACCTTCAGCATACCGTATGTTGGAAATTATTTAAAAAACGCTGTATGATACAAATGATTTTAAATTACTGGAGGAAGCACGTTGATGAAAAATTTCTCCTTTCACACAACCATATCATTGCAACTGTATTTGTCAGGTAAAAGTGTTGCTCTTCGCAGACGAGACAAAAGTAATTCTCTTCTGTCAAGAATATCAGCGTGAGCTCACAGCTAATCTTTTCAGCTGTTAAGCGAGAGCTGACGGACGAAAGTAAGTGGGTCGGGATCAATAACAACAAAATATTAATTACTAATGGAAAACATGATATGACGAGTCTTGTTGTCAACGTCTGTCAATTTGGCTCATGTTTTTTTGTGGTACATAGAATAAAACACTTTCCCAGGGACCTGAGAAAAAATACTTTATTGACTTTATACATAACACTATATTAAGAACAAAGTAAGAGGTAAAATACAGAACAATATGATTAAATGCTCAAGGTTTATACAATCTTCACATACAACTTCCTTGCTATCTACATCATCATCTTATGATTTAAAATTTCAATTCTTCTCAGTAATATTTAAGAGTAAATTTGTCATGATTAACAAATAAAATTAAGTCAAATTAGATTGAGAACTAACAATTCCATCCCATTTCAAATAATACTGAAACAGTCTTGCACATCATTGCACCTTCCACGTTGGGGTAAAATTCTGAAACAGAAATGAACAATAGTGAAAATTAAACCAGCAGTAGAGCCGGGTAGAATATCATACATGAAATCATTCTAGTTAAATAATCATCTCTGTGAATGGTTCGCATGTACGACGGCGATATCGCGAAATGATAAGCTTTAGTCAACAGAAGGTCATGGAATGTATACCTCTCAGTTTTAGTCGAATTTGTTGTTGACTTCTATACCGGGTGAACTGGATTTTGTTAGACACCAAATATATTTTACAGTTATGCTACCATATAAGTGACAGTTGGCGAAGTGTTTAAGTGATAAAATACACAAAATTTTGCAAGTGTTATTTAAATGTCATTTCCGGTTTAACCGGAAATTATCCTTTCTTATTTCAAACGGAACACCCTGTATATTAGTAGATATTTTTCCTCCTCTCTAAATTCTGAATCCAAAGATGTATAACACGTCCAAATTTGAAGTGATAATCTTTTGTTTAATTCAACAAACTGCAATACTCGTTGCTTTGGAGGAATATCAAAAATGTTATTAATTTATTACGATACGTACAATAATAGTACATTATGCAACGAGCCTATAATGGTAGTAATTAAGACGCGAGTATGTTTATGAAACGAGCGCAAGCGAGTTTCATAATTTTCATACGAGCGTAATAATTACCATTACAGGCAAGTTCCATACGACTTTTTATGCCCGACCATATTTCTAACTTGAAATTATTCATAAGTATTCATGTTATTCTTATCTGACTGAGGAGCGGAACTGACCTTGTGCAATACCTCGTAAATTGTGAGATGTGCGCAGACGCGAAAGTATTGATTTTTTCCCGAGAAACAAATGTCGACATTGACCTTGATATAATCTAGAGAGTAAAATAAACATTAATTTTGATATAATCTTGAAATTGAATTAGACATTGAAAAACGAGATGACAAATTGAATTTATTTGAATATTATTTACAATTAACGCTAATTATTATAGTAACAGAACTGACTTTATTTCAAATATAGGTGATTTATTGATTTATTGTTGTCTTTCGATTGCATATCCGAGAATAATCGATACTTGCGCTTTCATATTGCTACAATGGTATTTTCTGATTGGTGGAATACCTCAACTTTAATGAATAGGTGTACTTTAATGAGGTCCATTAAAGGCTGCTACCAGGTGTATAATTACTACATTTCGGCATGGTCGAGCATAAAATTAATTTTCCTCCTCAGAATCAACAATTAAAATATAATAATCATAGACAACACTAAAGTTTCAATAAATGTAAACATTCCAGCACCCATAAAACTATCAGAAACAGTTGACATGGAACAACAATAAACAAATAAGTAAGGGAGGCCATGTATAATTGCAGTATTTTAGTTATATGCGTCCTAGACTGTGTCTGATAAGTATTTTTGTTTGTGCAAATGACCAGGAAACAATACTGCCAGGAGTTAAATCGGTGGGCTTAAGTCGTGAAAAGTACATTACTTTTTTTCAAACATTTTTTTCTTTCAATTACATACCGTCTGCTGCCTGGAGGATGGACACACACATATATAACAGCAATCTGTCTTCTCACATACAATTCTCAAGAACTGAAACATTCAGGTGCAAACCAAAACAACCTTTGCTTAGTGAGGGACAACAAACATTGAATCAACAAACAGTGAAGCTAATGAATTATACACATTGTTCAAACACAGACAGAACGCTGCAATTAGCTCTGTGGACAGTGTCACACTTAACACGTATAGAGGCGTCAATGCTCACTTTACAGATTCCTGCAGGCAGGACTCATCGGGAACAATGCGCAGAAGCGTTTCAATCCTGAATTCGAGAGCGATGATCTTTTTCCAGGGTTGTTGCCTCCATTGAAGTATCCGTCGTCATTTCCTGAATCAGGAATGTATCCGTTGGCACAGCTGTCGTCTCCTGTGTTCACACACCTCTTGCCAGGGTTGTTACCGCCGTTCAAATAGTCGTCATCAGTCCCTGAAGGAGGAATATATCCGTTACCACAGCTGTCATCTCCGGTGTTCCAACATTTCAACCAAGCTGCGTGAAGTTGTTGCGCAGTTAGACCATGCAATGTTGCTCTTTTTCCAGGGTTGTTGCCTCCATTGAAGTATCCGTCGTCATTTCCTGAATCCGGAATGTATCCGTTGGCACAGCTGTCGTCCCCTGTGTTCACACATCTTTTGCCAGGGTTGTTGCCTCCGTTCAAATAGCCGTCATCAATTCCTGAAGGAGGAATATATCCGTTACCACAGCTGTCATCCCCAGTGTTCCAGCATTTCAACCAAGCTGCGTGAAGTTGTTGCGGTGTCAGACTATGCAATGTTGCTCTTTTCCCAGGGTTGTTCCCTCCATTGAAGTATCCGTCGTCATTTCCTGAATCCGGAATGTATCCGTTGGCACAGCTGTCGTCCCCTGTGTTCACACATCTTTTTCCAGGATTGTTGCCGCCGTTCAAATAGTCGTCATCAGTCCCTGAAGGGGGAATATATCCGTTACCACAGCTGTCATCTCCGGTGTTCCAACATTTCAACCAAGCTGCGTGAAGTTGTTGCGCAGTTAGACCATGCAATGTTGCTCTTTTTCCAGGGTTGTTGCCTCCATTGAAGTATCCGTCGTCATTTCCTGAATCCGGAATGTATCCGTTGGCACAGCTATCGTCCCCTGTGTTCACACATCTTTTTCCAGGGTTGTTGCCTCCATTCAAGTATCCGCCGTCAATTACCGAATCAGGAATGTATACGTTGGCACAGCTGTCATCCCCAGTGTTCCAGCATTTCAACCAAGCTGCATGAAGTTGTTGGGGAGTCAAACCATGCAATTTTGATCTTTTGCCAGGGTTGTTGCCTCCATTGAAGTATCCGTCGTCATTTCCTGAATCAGGAATGTATCCGTTGGCACAGCTGTCGTCCCCTGTGTTCACACATCTTTTGCCAGGGTTGTTGCCGCCATTGAAGTATCCGTCGTCATTTCCTGAATCCGGAATGTATCCGTTGGCACAGCTGTCGTCTCCAGTGTTGACACATCTCTTGGCCCGTTCGTTGCTGTTAGGGGCACACACAGAACAGAAATAGATTATTAGCATGATGCACTAAGAAATACATACTACCTCCCAATGGGGCTTATTGAGTGTTGTCGGAACTTCGCCGACGCCGTTTTCCTGGTGAATCCAGCGATCTCCAATACTTGTTCTCCTCAACTGCACCGATGAAGTCTCGGTTGTCACAGCTGTGAGACAGTCCCGCGTTTATGAGACAAGACGTCCGCTTCCTGAAAGTCCATTAAATGACATTATAGTTCACAACAGGGACAACAGGGACAGGGACAGGGACAAATTCCACTGACTCCACATTAAAAAGAATAGGCTATGTATCTCTAGTAAGTTATTCACTAATTTTTATACGACCATAAAACGATCGGGTCCGGGTTAAAATCCTGGTTGGGACAAGTTACCTGGGTGGGGTGGATGAAGTACTAAATTTTTTAAATTCGAAACTACACGTCGGTGGGATTTTTTTATGACTTGGCTAAAGCGTTTGATTGTGTAGACCACAATATATTAGTAAAAAAATTGAAGTTTTATGGTTTTCCCTCAACACAGTAAGAGCAAAGGCTGGGTAACGCTGGACCCTGGACCCATTTCGCTGGCATTAACACCTTCATCTCATTCGGACGCTACATAACCATAGCAGTTGATGAAGCATCTTAAAATAACTAATTAAAAATTATATGAAACAACGAGTTATAGTCAGGAAAAGAGAAGAAATGCCAGAGAGAAGCCAAAAAGAGGATGAGTACGTCAAGGACGCCCTTTAGCACTTACCCTATCCAACATATACTGTACTTGGAGGATTTAGTGAAGAACTGTTTTCAGAGCATGGGAAGGGTGACGGTAGGAGGAAGAAGAAGAAAGTGCATAAGATTTTATGATGATATGGCGTTGTTAGCAGAAGAGGAGACGATAGTAAGGGATATGCTACTGGAGCTAAATGATGGGATTAAGATAATGCCAATAAGGCAAAGATCGTGGTTATCGAAAGAAAAATAAAGAATTTCGAAATTAGGCAGTGGAACAAGTGGAGATACTCAGATACATGAGTTGTACTATAAGTGGTAACATGAGGTGGTGCCAGAAAGTCAAAAGGAGGACAGCAATGGCAAAGGAAGCTTTTTTTATATATAGAAAAAGAAGCATCTTTTGCGGATCTCTGAAAAAAAAATTAGGAAGAAATTAGTAAAGTACTTTATGTAGAATATGATACTGTATGGGGCTGGAACATCATTACAACGAAGAGAAGAAAAACTGTGAAATGTGTATATGGAGAAGAATGGAGGGTGTGAAATGGAGAAAGAAAATAAGATATAAGGCAACAACTAAAGTTATGTATTTTAATACTTAATATAGATGTAGGAGGTTTGTTACATTTTTCAGATAATAAGAATGGAATAATTATGGTTTTATTTTCGTTGATAGAAACCATTTTTTATCAGTTTAAGTCCATTATTTGAATTATAATATATGTCATACCGGGTATGTCTGATCATGCGCACTGCCTCGTTTCTGGAACTTATAAAGGATCTGAGCGACAAAACTTTTTTTCTAGCCACCGGCGTGGCTCAGTTGGTTAAGGCGCTTGCCTACCGGTCTGAAGTTGCGTTCGGGCGCGGGTTCGTTCCCCGCTTGGGCTGATTACCTGGTTGGTTTTTTCCGAGGTTTTCCCCAACCGTAATGTGAATGCAAAGTAATCTATGGCGAATCCTCGGCCTCATCTCGCCAAATGTCATCTCGCTATCACCAATCTCATCGACGCTAAATAACCTAGTAGTTGATACAGCGTCGTTAAATAACCAACTAAAATAAATAAATAATAACAAAACTTTTTTCTAAGACTGAATGTACACAGAAAGACAGGCACAAAAACATACAAAATTAGCAAGCAATAGCAGAAGAGAATAAGGAATATCAATAAAGAGAGTATTGGAGAATGGAGCTGGAAAACAAGTAGCCCATCTCCTCTTTCATGTTGAATACTTACTGAACTGTTTCCATATTGAGGTCCATATCCTCCAGCAGGTTTTTCAGCAGGCGAACTGTTCGCCGATTTTCCTGTATGCTTTTGATATGGCTGCATGTGTGAACATAAGAAAACCACAGGAGTTATGTTTTTGTAAATAGGCTAGACACGCAACTCCCTGGAAGACAAGACTTGATTTTGTGTCGGTCATGAACACGAGTGTCTTCGGATCGAGAACAGAACCAGAGATATACATTTCATTTTTCACTGCTCAGACGGAGAGTCTGAGAAACTCCGCATCGGAAATCCGTACCAACCATAAGACTTCACCACTTTTTTAAACTATTACATATGATAGATGAAATGAGGGGAAATGGAATGGATTTTACGGCAGGAGCAATAAATTGGTATTAAACTGTAACAAAACTAACATAATTCAATTTAAATCCTGTCCAAATTCAACGTCGCAAATTTCTAGCGCAATAATTAATAGATCCCTATTAGAAACAAAAACAACCAAATTACTTTGCTTAAAAATCGATAATGTGTTAAATTGGAAAAATCATATTAAAGAAATTACCCCCAAACTAAATTCAGCTTGTTTTGCTATTAGATCTGTGCAAAAGATAGTAAATATAAATACCTTAAAAACAATATACTTTGCATACTTCCACTCGGTAATGAGTTTTGGAATAATATTCTGGGGAAATTCCACAGATAGTAATAATATATTTCTATTACAAAAAAGAGTAATTAGAATAATACTAAGTTCCAAATCTAGGGAATCGTGTAGGACTATTTTTAAAAAACTACTAATAATGCCCATGGCTTGTCAGTATATTTTTCATTAATAATCTTCATCGTATGTAATCGTGAAAACTTTGTAACTAATTCAACAGTTCATAGCATAAATACACGTCAAAAAAATGACTTTCATACTCCATCGGCAAGTCTATCGTGCTATCAAAAAGGAGTGCGTTATATGGCAGAAAAAAATTTTAATAGCCTCCCTATCGATATAAAAAATGAAACTCAAAACATAAGATTATTTGGGGCCAAATTAAAGAAGTACCTAATTTCTCACGCCTTCTATTCTGTAGGTGAATTCATGACATTCAATAACACTTCATGAAATTGATACTAAAACTTTGTGTTGTACTAGTAGACTATATTGTAAATCTCGTCTGTATCTAGACTGTGACTATAAATTAAGATTTTATAATAGTATTAAGTTTTTTGACTTGTTCCATATTCTAGCTGTGAAGCAATGTATGAATACCATGAAATGTTAATAAATACAATACAATACAATGGCCCAGCACTGCGACCTGTTATGATCTATTTCGCTAACCCTCAAGCTAGCCTCATTTCCAGACCCACACCGGCTAACTACACTAAGGTTTGCTGCGTACCCAGGTTTCGAACAGACAACCCCCCTCGTCCCTAGGCCAGCCCCCTCTGTGCGTCGCCAGCCGGCGATCGGGGAATGCTATGGAATGATGACGAAATGAAGAACTGGTGACAGAATGACGTAGATGTCTAACATGGGGAAAAACGGGAGAAATTCGAGAAAAAAAATCCGAAATGTGACCTTGTCCGCCACAAGTGTCACTATGGATTTTTCAACAGTATCTCACTAGAAGTTTTGACTTTATCGATAAATCTGCGAGTGGAACACGGGCAGATTTATCTAGAGAAAATCAAAACTCGAGTGGGATTTAATTGACTATTACACGTTTAGAAGAAAGTATATAAAGATTAGAAGTAACAAATTGGCTTACGAAAATACAACTGTCTTCAAATGTATTATTGTACCAGCTCAACATTACGCTAGATGGCAGCAGTGTTTTATGATTATGTTTTCTTGCTATCAGTTGTGCCAAATATGGAATCTTCATTGAACTCTGTGGACGGTTACTAGTCAAGAAGGCTTTGTTGATTCAGTTTCATTTTTATTAAAACATTTACATTCCACTTCAATAATCCGGATCCCAGTAATCAACGTCACTTGACAGATGATTTGCAATAAATCTTAGTATTAAACAATCTCTGATACGTGACTATCCATAATATCACACAGCAGAAGCTATAACAAACATAACCTAAATAATATAAACAAGTGTTAGAAAAGTTTTAATTAGGGATGATGAATTAAACAAGAAACGTTTTAATTAACGATGATGAAATAAAAAATAAACATGAATAATTTTAAAAGAAACAATTATTGAAAGTATAATTTTCAAATTTGAATGTTTTAGTGGTTGGTGGTTCAGTTGATGTTATATTGGACGTGTGCGTAAAAGAAGTGAACTCGTTGATGTACATGGTGTATCCCTCAACTTAGTCAGGATTTCCGAATGGTGCTCTTCATATATGACCAGTGATCTTTATTAATTCTTGTTCTTGAATGCCAATGCGAGTCATATTTTAAAGTGCTGTGCATCGATTGGAGTGGTTTGTAATGTTCTGTTTTTTGACCAGTGTAGTTTCAAATGTTGGCAAACAAAGAAACAAATGCTAGGGTAGTGATAAAAATAAGCAAATGCTAGGGACGCGATAAAATTAAACAAATGCTAGAGACGCGATAAAATTGTGCGATAAGCAGCCATGATTGGTTGAAAGACGCCCTTTCGTACGGTTTTATTGGTCAAAAGTAGTGTGACGTAGTAAAAGTTTAATAGTCAATGAAAAATCTCAGACCTGTCCTGGACTCGAACTCGGGCCGCCTGCGTCACAGGCTGGAGGTGTGACGACGCCACAGCAGGGGTAAACTAGAAAGGAATGACAGAGGAAAACGGAAGTACGTACCTCCAGTTAGTTACCTGCTTTGTCTACTACAAATTCCATCACTGCCTAGCTGGGGGTCGAACCCGGGCCACCTGGATGGAAGACCAGCGTGCTAGCATTTGAGTCACAGACGCGGCACTGAAGGGAATGACTATGAATTTCGTAGAATGCAGATATAATGGCCCGGGAAACAGGGGTGCACCGTCTTTGTTGAGCACAAACCCCTCTTTGATATAGTATTTATTCTAGTTGATTGTCATTTGCGTAGAGGTAAATGCAATTCAGTAGCTGGCATTAAATAGATTAAGACCACTGCGTCTCCCTTCAACTGTCATTTCCCATCAAGCGTTGCTATGTGACAGTTCGCAGTGTCACTGTAAGCCATTCTTCATTACGGAAATTTAATTCGCCCAGCATTTGTTTTGTCATAACGTGTTTTTCTGTGTTGTTATTATTAAGCAATCTCGTCGTAATTCACGTCGCCTGTAAATATTCCCTTGTCAGCAAAATATTCTCTATTTGAATTAATTGGCCGTAATATAATGCTGTTAGTGCATGAAGCGATCAATGAATGTCAAACTTGTTTTCGCTCGAGCAAAATTTTGAAGCAGAGCTACAAGGAGTAGCCGTGCGCTCCGATAAGGCTTCGAGTAGCGATAGACGTTCCCACAAACATTTGCAAACTTTGGCTGTAATGTTCCACTCCGTGTTCTCACACACGTGGTTTTATTTAGAATAACGAACTTCCCAAGGACCGTCAAGCGATACATCTCTTCTACAAAGGCATTGAAATTTCATTACGAATTTAAAGTTGCATTGTGTTAGGAATGTGCGCACCCGTACAAAAGCCTCTGCAGGCCTTCACGTCATCCATTGATATGGAGAATGCATTGTACTTCCATTACCTTATTTGCTTCCATTCCTGATAGTCCAACAGTCAGAGCCCCGGCTTCAAGTCCTAGCGATATACAAGAGTTACTTTTGAATTAAACTATTAATTAAACAATGAGATACAAACTGTATAGCAGAACTAAACTAATAAGGTAAAGGTTGGTAATATTGTGATACTAATAATACTATCATTAGGGCTAGGATTTTGATGACCTATAAATCATGAAAAAAATGTCCTAAAAACAATGCATTTATGACTTAAAAATCTTTCAAAAATGCCCTTAAAATGCCTTAAAAATTGATCTTACATAATTGGTTTAGTAGGAAATGAGGTTTTGTACTACTTAATATTTAGAATAGTAATTAAATTAAATTCTAGTACCAACATATTTAATTTTACATAATTTTTTCTAAGTTGTACACTTTAATTAATTATTTTACCTGATGTAGTTTCCATGTAGTCCATCACAAGGCCACTCTTATCCGGAATTAGCAGGTATAGAGGAGTCTATATTGAAGGGGTGGTTGGACTGGTCCATTACGTGGGGTGTACTACGTTAAAATGGCAATATTTTTGTAGAAAAACGATTAAAATATTATACAGAATAATGGGTATTAATGGACAAAATATGTAGAGAAAATATCAAACGATATAAACATTATTTTACATTAATAAGGGGTTTTATGGCCAAAATTAAATGAAAATGTCTAAAAAATTACCGAATAAAAGAAAAGATGCTCTTATGAGTTGAAAGAGGCAAAAAATGGGGGATAAATGCCCTAACAAATATGTCTTAAAACACACAGTTTATCACATAACATATAAATGCTAAAGCAGCTATATTTCTGGCTTATTAGAAAAAAGATGCAATTTCAACAAAATCCTTATTCGTAATTATGATAGTTCTTTTTGAGAATTTTTTACAATTTTACTGAGCGAGAGGAAGATCGTTTTATTTTTATTTATTCATTTATGTCTATAACAGGGCTAAGCCCCAATTACAATACACAGTACAGATATTTGTTTAAAACATAGAATTGCAGATAACATGAAAAAAAGATAAAACAGATACAAATGCAAGATACAAGTGTAAATAAAAATTAAAAACTAAAAAATGGGGGAAAAAACAGACAAATAGATACTACCTAAATAAAAGAAACAGATATAGACATAAATGAAAAATAGAAAATAAAATAAATGAAAAATAGTTAAGTATAGCTATCATAGCCAAAAATGTAAAATGTAGCAATAATTGGCAAATTACAGAGTAACAAATAGATAGCAATATTATTTAAAATCAACTGCCTTCAGTATATTAATAAGAAAATGTTTATATTTCGTGTACGAAATGCTGAAATCTAGACCCCATGTTTTACATATTTCATTGAAATTTGAACACTTTTTAACACTGGTGAATTTGTATGTGCTGAAGTGTTTGGTTTTTTATAATATAACAATTGACGATTTCTTAAATGTGATGTTCTAGCGTTAATCTGGATTTGTGATAATATTTCGCTATTATCCAGTAGACCGTTGAATATTTTATACAATAAAAGTAGCTCAGCAAGTAATCTACGGCTTCCAAGAGACATTAAACTAAATTCAGCAAGTGGGTGACCAAATTACTGAGGCATATTCCAATTTAGCGCGAACATGTCAATTAAAAAGGAGTGTCAAAATCGAAGTGTTTTGTAAAGTTTTTGAATTTCTAATAATAAAACCCAGATTAAGAGAATGTTCATGGACAAGTTTCTGCACAAAATCGGTCCCTCTCTCGCTCAGTAAAATACACTGAATATAGACTACAATATGTCAAACTTTCATATAAAATCAATAAATATTTGGTTGCTAGGGAAACATAGACAGCAGATAAGCGATCATTTCAGTATTCTTTGTTTTGGCGCATACTGTAATACCTGTAATAGAAAGTCGAATATGTTTATCAACAGTAATCTCAATAGAGGTTTTGATTTTATCGATAAATCTGCCAGTGGAACACGAGCAGATTTATCTAGAGAAAATCAAAACTCGAGTGGGATTTAATTGACTATTACACGATTAGAAGAAATATATAAAGATTAGAAGTAACGAAGTACTCCAATACAATGAAATATTAATTGACTTACGAAAATACAACTGTCTTCAAATTTGTACCATCTCAACATTATAAATATTACGCTAGTAGATGGCAGTAGTGTGTTATGAATAGCTGTTTTCTTATCAGTTTTGCCAACTATGGAATCTTCATTGAACTCTGTGGACGGTTACTGGTCAAGAAGGCTTTGTTGATTCAGTTTCATTTTTATTAAAACAGTTGCATTCCACTTCAATTATCCCGATCCCAGTAATCGACGCAACTTAACAGATGATTTTCAATAAATCTTAGTATTAAACAATCTCTGATACGTGACTATCCATAATATCATATATCAGAAGCTATAACAAACACAACCTAAATAATATAAACGAGTGTTAGAAAAGTTTTAATTAGGGATGATGAAATAAACAAGAAACATTTTAATTAACGACGATGAAATAAAAAATAAACATGAATAATTTTAAAAGAAACAATTATTGAAAGTAGGCACAATTTTCAAATTTGAATGTTTTAGTGGTTGGTGGTTCAGTTGATGTTATATTGGACGTGTGCGTGAAAGAAGTGGAACTCGTTGATGTACATGGTGTATCCCTCAACTTATTCAGGATTTCCGAATAGTGTTCTTCATTTATTTGTAAATAGGGTTTCAGGGAAGATGCCTAGCTATGGCCAGTGATTTTGATTAATTCTTGTTCTTGAATGCCAGATGAGTCATATTTGAAAGTGCTGTGCATCGACTGGAGTGGTTTGTAATTTTCTGTTTTTTGACCTCCAGACCAGTGCAGTTTGAAATGTTGGCAAACAAAGAAACAAATTCTAGGGTAGTGATAAAAATAAACAAATGCTAGGGACGTGATAAAATTAAACAAATGCTAGGGACGCGATAAAATTGTGCGATAAGCAGCCATGATTGGTTGAAAGACGTCCTTTCGCACCGTTTTATTGGTCAAAAGTAGTGTGACGTAGTAAAAGTGTAATAGTCACTTAAATCTTGTATTTTATTGATAAGTTATTTTATAGAAGTATGTCAATATACACAACTTTAAAAAAAATTATCAATAGTAATCTCACTAGAGGTTTTGATTTATCTGGAGAAAATCAAAACTCGAGTGGGATTTAACTGACTATTACATGCTTAGAAGAAAGTATATAAAGATTAGAAGAAATAAAGTACTCTAATACAATAAAATATTAATTCACTTACTAAAATTCTTTTTTAACTAATGTTAGCTTCACCAAAACGTTTGAACGAAACTGACATTTTCAGCTGACTATCTATGCGGTAAACAAACTACGATCGCAAAGTGTTTTATAATACCGTAAAGAATTTGCAGTTTGAAATGTTGGCAAACAAAGAAACAAACGGTAGGGAGGTGATAAAAACAGAAGAAAGTATATAAAGATTAGAAGAAATAAAGAACTCTAATACAATAAAATATATATTAATTGACTTCCTAAAATTCTATTTCACTATGTTACCTTCACCAAAATGTTTGAACGGTGCCGCCATTATCAGTGGCGCATCTATGCGGGAAGCAAATGTCGATCGTAAAGCATGTTTTATAAAACCCTAAAAAAAATTGCAGTTTGAAATGTTGGCAAAAAAAAAAGAAACAAATACTAGGGAAGTGATACAAACAAACAATTGCTAGAGAAGTAATAAAATTGCAGAGATAAACAGCCATGATTGGTTGAAATACACCTTTCGTACCGTTTTATTGGTCAAAAGTAGTATGACGTAGTAAAAGTGTAATAGTCATTTAAATACTATATTTTATTGATAAGTTATTTGATAGAAGTGTGTCAATATACACAACTTTAAAAAATAATGATCACCGTAATATGTTGTTTTGATTTTACTTCAGGCACGAATTTCACTACCACATTTAATTCAATTTGGGCACCCTTTCTAGTTTTGTTTTCGGAAGTTCATTACTTTTGTTGCGAAGCAACAAACAGTAAAATCATTTTATTGTAACCTATTTTACATTATCCTTACGTTGAAACATAATCTTTAAGAAATATGAGGAGAATGTTTTCCACTGACAAGGGAAGGGTTTCGGTTAGAACAGGAATTTCGTATCCAAAATTTGTATACAGGCCCATCTTTACCTCTCTGTAAAGCTCCCAAAAGCATTCGTTTGTGCAATGTGTAGTTTGTCTGTCAGAGCACTGTACAAGTTGAGGGGTGGGGACAGCACTGCACAAGTTAAGGGGATGGGACACCTTACCCGTAAGCCCAGCCTAGCCTATAAACTAGTGCGGGTGGTAAAATCTCTAAAGCCCATTTAAGAACATTTTTCTCCAACGTTCTGTCTGAAAATATCGCAGCTAATCAAACATGTAGACTGCTGTGGGAGTCGTTGAATACGCACAAGGATACAACCTTAATACATGAATCATTCCAAGGCTAGGGTATAGAATTGTATGATCATTCCACCTAAAATACTAAATATATCCAGCCTCTGGATATCTATTTCCTTAGACAATATTATGGTCGGAGGATAACAGATTGCATAAGGACTCTTGCTGAGAATCCAGAACTTAACTTGGGAAATCGAGTGTTTCTAATGAAAATGCACTCTGTTATTCATAACCAGTTGTCTGCTCCAGTATACCGCCCTATGCTTCAGTATTCCTGGCAGTCAGCTGGTTACGTGAATCCTGAACAAGTCTCGGATTTCAAAAATGTAATTCAGGTGGCATTTGATTTTTCAGCACTGGAGTGTGGTTCAGAAGATTGTTCAGGTGTTGCTTCTGCGTGTTGTGCTTATTGCTCTGCTCCATGCTGCTTCAGGCATTTAATAGAGAATCCTAATGTAGGCTACATTTTTTAAGAAGTGTATTGACCAATACCAACCAAACGGAGAGTTACACAAATGAATACTTTTAGGGTCTTCATCACCATTGTGAGGTAAGTCTCTGTACAAATGTTTAACAAAAAATTCTTGTTCGAGCCGAAACCCTTCCCTTGTGAGTACCCAGGCGCTTGTGTTTCACCTAGCAATACTTTCTTCGTAAGCAAATAATTGTAAATATAATAACAAAAACAATAGTTTAAAACTTCAGGCTGAATAGGTCACATATAACTTGGTTTCTAGTTGCAAGCTATTTCTGCCCTACTTTCCCTACATCTACGTAATGAGTTCCATTATACTCGAACGTGATAGGCACAAACATCGCTGTCACAGGATACAAAAGTTAGCTGGAGTTGCGCACCTGTCCATCAGTTCCTGAGCGATCTCTTTGGAAGATGCCCAGGCCGCCGTTGCCATGACGACCAGCAAGTACAGGACCAGTGTCATCTCTCGCTTCCACTCCATCTCCGCTGCGAACAAGAGGAGACAAAAATCACATATCGCGAGAAGGTACGACCGCTACACGTGTCCGCAATCACCTCAGACGCACGTGCGGGCACTTCTTGGCTCTCTGGATCGCCTATGGTGGTAATCAGTGACATCGAACTGGAAAATAAATCGGAAAGGGACGACGGAACGAAATGTGGAGTAAAGGTATTTTTGTAAACAGGAAAATCATGGCATTCAGAGATCAAGATCAGATAAGACGTAAAATTGCCATAAAAACAAATTTAAATTTAAATTTATTTATACTAACTTATCTATACTAATTATACTAATTATAAACCTGTAGCCGAAATTTTTCTGGTAATTTTCGATTTTCCAAAAATAATTGGTCCTAACATATATAATTAACCACCCTGAAACCGAAAATCGCTTTTTTGAAAATTTTGTTTGTATGTCTGTCTGTCTGTCTGTCTATCTGTATGTTTGTTACCTTTTCACGCGATATTGCCTGAACCGATTTCGATGAAAATTGGAATATAAATTAAGTTCGTTGTAACTTAGATTATATGCTATATGGCATTCAAAATACGTTATTTAAAAGGGGGGTTATAAGGGGGCCTGAATTAAATAAATCGAAATATCTCGCTTTTTATTGACTTTTGTGAAATATGTTACATAACAAAAGTTTCTTTAAAAATGATTTCCGATATGTTTTATTCTCTGAAAAATTTTGATAGGACTGATATTTAATGAGATAAATGAGTTTTGAAATTAAAATAACTGCCATCTAAGGCGGTGTACTGAAATAAAAAACAAATGACTTCGTCTCTGAGGGGCCTTGGACACAACAATCGAAAGCTATGAAAGATAGCCTACAGACAATGTTTCTTTGTTTGTATGAAGTAATATCGGAAGCTAAATTAACCGATTTGTATAATTAATTATTATTTCATCATTGGAAAGTGTAGTTTCTCTAGATGGACATAATGCTATAATGTTATTATTACAGTAACTTGTGAGTGAATTGAGGACAGCGCCGTCTAAATAATATATATGATATGCGTAATTCACTTCGTGATTTAAGACCACGCTTATTCCGTTGGATCCCGGCCAACTAGTCACTCATAACGAGTGCACCTCAGCACATGTGTGGACTTCGGTCCTACGTTCATAGACATCTATGATGCAGTGCAGAGGGCGGCCACTAGAGGGAACCCAAGAGTTGGAACTTAATCTGAGACGATTCTGTCCGACGCCGGGGTGGGTATCCGGTGTGACTTAGTGGATAAAGCATCAGCACGTAGAGCTGAAAACCCGGGTTCAAATCCCGGCGCCGCACAGTGGTCTATTTCTCACTTTTACGGGGACATTTGCCCTAAAACTCAACCTGCTGAAATTGTAAAACACTGACGTAGAAATATAGCCAGATAGTTGCGTAGCTCTTCTAAATATCTTTTAATAGAATCAGCGGAGATAATAGAGCAATAACAACACCGTTAAACGGAGCAGAATATACACAGCCGTCAGTCGCTGATTGTCAGCGCTTTCAGTTGGTTTTTTTGTTTTCTTATAGCAAGTGTTTACTGTAGTATATTGTGAATATTTGAGTGTCATCATGGCTGCTGGTTCTTCAGGTAAATGATGTACTATTTTTATCAACATCTTTTGATTCTATCACTATAATACAATTCATTTTTGGATTAAGAGAGAAAATGCGTCTCAGCGAGTTTAGAACTAAATTCAACAGGATGGCAAAAAAAAACCCATTTCTTTCGGGCTAAAAATTGTTTAATATTCTTCATTACACCCATATCTAAGTAATAAGACCCCTCTTAATGTGCGTGGGTCTGCGGAAGTTAACTATTTTTTATGTTTTACGTTGCCAGGCATGAGTCAGATAGTGACGCGAATGGACATGTTTGAATTCCTTTTCAACGGAAGCCTTCTTTCTCGAGCAAATACTATTGCTGTAGAGAAGCAAATGGTGGACTTCATAACATCGAGAGTTCCTCAAATTAAGGAAGAGGAGATATGTAGTAAAATTTCCCTCTTTTCTAACAAATTGTTACGTCCGGCCGGAGAGAATTTTTCTCCGTTCCATTACTCTTTCATCGTATAATTGGAAAATAGGTTTGCATATTCCGATTTCTAGTCTTGCAGATATCGACACATTAGAAGTTGAGTAGTATCCACTGGGTTTGAGTAAAATTATCGTTGTTTCCGATTTTGTGGGCATTTATATTTTCGAATGAGGTTAAGTACCGGTATGATGGGGGGTTCGTAAACAAGAGTCTCGCCCAAAAGCGGGTCGCGCCTTCAAAAACTTTGGGAACCACTACTGTAGAGAAGGAGTTCCAATAGGCCTATATGAAATGCTCGGCGTCCTCTCGTGCCTTTGTCTATCGTTCGTGTCTTCACAGCTCTATCAAGACCTCTCTTTAGTGGTCACTTTGAGTCCTTTAGCTCTCTCATTACAGCAAGGTAGCACACGGTTACACCCCATTCCATCCTTCTCTGCAATCTAAAGGCACTAACCGAGGATACTCAATTAATTACGACAGTTATTTTTAAATGATGCGTCACCACAGCGTTTAAATTGAATTCCTGTTTCATATTCAATATTTTAGTCGTCAATATCACGACAACCACCGTCTTCAGAATTACAGAAGAATCAAACTATCCATCATTGACAGAACGCAGAAGAATTTTTTACGTCGGTGTAATGATTGAGTTATCGGTATATACAATAAGTTTGTAGCTGTGAATCGAAGTACATTTGTATAAAGAAAATAACTGGAAATGTCTGTAAAACCTCATGATAGTTCGTAAAATAAGTTGCATAATAATAGTAATATGCGTTACAAGAGCGGTATGTTGATGTTTTCATGTTCGAGGAAAAGATTGAAAAAGCGAAACGTAGTTGAGTTTTTTTAATTTCCGAGAACATGAAAACAAACATACCGCTCGTGTATCGTACATTATTTTGTGCGAAGATCGTTTATTACATACCTGAAAGAGGAATTTCTAATTAGTTGCAATGAAATCTCCATCTTGGTTTCTGTTCAATGACGGCAACTTTTAAAAACTAAAATATCTATCTTCAACATTGTTGCTATAAAATGTTTTCTGTGTTTACTATATTCCAGCAGGCCGTGATATACGTCTGTCTTTTTTTTCCCCCAGTCTATAAATGCAAACTTAAAACAAACGGTAAGGTTATGTAATGATTTAATTTTCATTTTAATATTTTAACAATATTATTTATATAACATATTGTAGTAATAACATCGGCATCTGGAATCTTGTTGATTTTTTCACGGCTTCCTTAATGTTACTTGCATTACAAATGCAGTAACTTTTGTGGTGTTGTAGAGTTAACTTAATTTTTGCAAATATTTAAAAACAGTAATTAACAGTGCAATTTAGGTGAAATTGCAGTGGTAAGTTTCCAATTTATAATTATTACTATGTTAAACGTCTCTAAAAATAATATGTTAAAAGCCTAAAGCAGTAAAATGAATATGGCGCTTAAGCGGTAAGAAGAGGGAAATTGTTATGTGCGTTATGTTGGGAATACTGAATGTGGTATTTCACACTTACCGCGTATTGGTTTTGTGCGGAAAGCAAGGAAATACGCACGATCTCGCACAAAATAACTTATAGATACTCTTCTAACTCCAATTACGGCACACTTCACACAGAATGTTCAATTCTTTAATAATTAGCCTTCAATATGCGTCTTCCAACGGGAAGCCCTACTGAAGAAAGAGAGATAAAGATTGAGAGAGGGAGAGAAAGAGAGAGAGAGAGAGAGAGAGAGAGAGAGAACGAAGAGAGTGACAAGCTGCTAAAATATTTGTGTCATAGGTTGTTATAAAGACCACTACCCATCTGAAAATGTTTACAGTCATGTATTAAGTGTTATAATTTGCAAATGACTTTTAGGGAACCCGCAGGTTTATTGCCGCTCTCACATAAGCCCGCCATCGGTCCCTATCCTGTGCAAGATTAATCCAGTCTCTATCATCATATCCCACCTCCCTCAAATCCATCACGTTTTAAGGGGTTAGGTACAGCTTACAGTAGTAAAATTTTGGAAATATTCAACATTTTTTTTCCTCCATTACTGTATCGTCTATAATAATGAAAATAAGTATGTGTAAAACACTGTCCTTCTGCTATATGAAAAAAAAATATTTTTACAATTTAAACAACACTATTTACATTTTTTTTTTCAAAACTAATAAATTTCACTGTGCAGTGATGAAGCGTTTCCCATATAACTAAAAAATCTAACCAACATTCTGTGATGTAATTTGTTGTGTATTTTTATGCATGTCATATCCACAGTATGATGCAAGATCACTTCTTTACCTTTGATAGATTGTCTGATAAAAAATAAATTAATTTTTTTAGTAGGTTATTTAGCGTCTGAATGAGATGATGGTGATAATGCCAGTGAAATGAGTCCGGGGTCCAGCACCTAAAGTTACCCAGCATTTGCTCATATTGGGTTGAGGTTAAACCCGGAATAAACAACCAGATAACTTGCCCCGACCGGGAATCGAACCCGGGCCACCTGGTCTCGCGGCCAGACGCGCTAGCCGTTACTAAATTCATTTTAAAAATGGTCAAATATCGGTATTTTATTCCAACACAAAATAAAAAACAATATTATTTATTAAGGAATGTAGTTGAAAACGCATGAAATTGTAAACATGAGTTTAAGCAATACAATAGAAGAGAGAGAATATGAAAAAGTTAACAAGTTTATGAGTAATGAGAGATACGCTTCATCACTGCACAGTGAACTGCCAACATTTTGAAATTTGAAAAAAAAAAAATATATATACGGTATATAAATAATTTTTTTAAATCGTAAAAATATATATATATTTTTTTTTTCATATAGCAGAAGGATAGTATTTTTACACATACCAATTTCCATTACTGTACATGATACAGAAATGGAGAAAAAATGTTGAATATTTCCAAAAATTTTACTGTTGTAAGCTGTACCTAACCCCTTAAGTGTTTTCTAAAAATTTATTTTAACAAAACTTACAAGCAAAGATTCTTATGGAGGCAGATCAAAAGATAATTCTTCTTCTTACACCATGTTAATAATGTCAAAACAAGTGCTTATTCAAATTTTGGCCACTCGAACGCAATTACGAGGGCCCCCCAGAAAGTAAGTTTCTCTGGGGTAGTTTACAGAAAGGAAACATAATTTAATGGAAAAAATTATTGGAACAGTTACAGATATTGTTGAACTATTTTTCAAAATATTCTCCACCGGAAATGAGACATTTGTCATACCGTGGGATCAAGTTTTGAATCCGTGTGTCGCAGAAGTCTGTCGCCTGGGATCGAAACCACTGTGTTACAGCCGTCTGAACGTCTCTGTTGATCCTACAGTGATAAATGTCTCAATTCGGGTGGAGAATATGTTGAAAAATAGCTCAGCAGTTGCTGTATCTGTTCCAATAAATATTTCCATTAAAATGTATTTTCTTTCTGTAAACGGCCCCAGGGGGCCCTCGTAATTGCGTTTGAGTGGCCAAAATTTGTACAAGCACTTGTTTTGACATTTTTAACATGGTGGAAGAAAAACAATTAACTTTTACATCTGTCCTCATGAGAATATTTGCTTGTTAATGGCCTGGCCAGTGACGTAGCTCAGGAGTAAGGAGCTGTTGTTAACGTTGATTTGAAAGGCTGAAAATAGAGGAAATTAGCACCACGACTACAGAAAAACGATCCTGAATTTTAGTAAAATAATTATATTGTGAAATATTATGTTCGTAGTGTCGACACCAGTGAAGTATCGAATCACAAATATCGAATACTAAAATACTTGGTATCGAAGCGACAATATTGATATTTTACTGTATCTTTATATCGATAGTAACTCTAGTCAGGATACAGGATAGCCAAAATTGTTAAAAACGACATTCTAGCCAGGCAAAAGGAACTCAAAAAGGATTTGCAAGGGTTGGGTCAATTTTGTTATATTATTAAGAGGCGAACAGCGTAGAAGAAGAAGATTATGAAAGGAGAGAAGGTTGGAAAGGTAGGTCTACTGAAGTATGATATCCTTCTATGCAATTTCCAGGGATAGTTAAAAGTGTCACGGCTCGCTAACATTCGCATAGTTTAGATATCGCGATCAAGGAGTCCGTGAGTCCCCTGTTCGTGATCCGTGACAGCAGGGGGGCCGCGGTGCTGACGGTAGTCTGCGTCCTGTGCCTGCAGGCACGTCCCAGGCAGCCATTCCGGCGCTCCACAATGCTCAAGGCAAATAATAACCTTCCATAAATTAAACAATCTTCCAGGGGTGTCAAGCCTTCCCTTCATATTGATTTCTCATTGTACGGCCTATACTGTAATTCATATAATTGATTAATAATCGATGTATACAAGATATAATAATAAGTTCTTAAACCTACTGAGTCCTGATACATTTTTTGTTTTATTTTAAAGTTCAATGTAATTCTACACTTCAAAAAAAGTCACTGAAATGAGGAAAAATGATGAAAAAATTCTGCAGATTACAGTTAAGGCACAAATGCAGGTATATTAGACTATAATTTGGGTCTCTGCACATAATAATAATAATAATAATAATAATAATAATAATAATAATAATAATAATAATAATGTTTTATTTTCGCTGGCAGAGTTAAGGCCATAAGGCCTTCTCTTCCACTCAACCAGCCTTAATCAATACAATACATAAATTTAAATTACAAATATTTTCACTACACTTAAAAGGTTCTCCAGCAATAATCTTCACTACACATTTATTTAAATTTAGATAAATCTATAAGGTAAAGTAGTAACTTAATTTATGAGCTAATTTAATTCAATGAATTATAATTAATTTAATATTTGAGATAGCTAGTAAAATGATGAAAATTAATTTAATATAAGCTTACTAGGACTATGTTACAGGGAGAATATATATATATATATATATATATATATATATATATATATATATTTCTATAATGAGAATATTAATGTAATTGCCATTAGAGGTTTTGTAAATCTATTTAGAGAAATTAAAGATAATAATAATAATAATAATAATAATAATAATAATAATAATAATAAGAATGGACAGATGTTAGTTTCATTATAAGTAACAAATATTAATCAGCAATTCATCTGTTAAGTAAGAATTTATGTAATTTTGACCTAAATGAAGCAATTGTCCAACAACCCCTTATATCACTCGGAAGCGAGTTCCATACATCTTATATCACAATTATGTGTTAAGTATAGTATAATATACCATACTCTCAAGACTTAGGAGGTTAATTGTTTATTTAACAATGTTGTATCAACTACTAACGTGATTACCTGATATTCGTTTTACAGTTTGAGAAAAGCTTAAAAAAATTCCAACCAGGTAATATGCCAAGTGGGAATCGAACTCAAGCTCGAGCACAGCTTATTTTATAGTTAGCCCTGTTCGAAATTCTTAGCTTGTATCACACAAAATAAGTAATAATGAGCAAGTATATCGCAGTCTGAAAGTCTGAAATTCAATATCTAGGCCGTCTATCATGACCGAAATTATAAGGGTTCTCTTCCTTTTAAGAAACTTTACATTTGGTTATCGAGTGAGTACCATATTCGTCATTAGATTCAAAAATTTTCTGATGAAGTTGTGAATCTGATCCTAACAAGGGCTAGTATAGATATGAACAGACGAAATTTCCAAAAAAAAAAAAAAAAAAAAAAAAAAAAAAAAAAAAAAAAAAAAAAATCCTTACCTAACTGTGGAATTTCAGGAGAGGACTTCAACAAACTTGCTTCATTCCTTAGAGGGGATTTATAGAATCTTATAATTGAGGGGTTGGGTGCAAGAAAGGCACTTCTCTCAAATGTAAGTTTTGAGAAAATTGATGTTGAAAATTCAAACCGTAATAATGTTACCTATGCACACCTTTACATTTTGGCTACTCTTGACCTCTGTGACCACAGTATTGAACTGAAACTTGGTGATCATGTACATAAGAAATCAGAGAACACAATAAAGCGTTTTACTCAAAAAGGGCATATCCTCTAAAATGCCCTTCTTGCACCCAGCCCCTCAATTGCATGGAACGTTTAAATTGTTGGTGGTTGCGTGATAGTATGGGTTTGAATGTTTATGTATTATGATGTATATGAAATAAATTGAAGATCATTATGCACATGGCATTATTAAGGGTTATTTTATTTGTATCATTTATACTATGTTGCGGGTTGCATCGGCCCGCTACCGCTAAGGCAATATCAGATTTATGATTTTTTAATTAAAAACTTAAGTAAATTTAAAATATCAAAATTAAAAAATGCACCGTGATTACATTATTGGATAATTTCAGAAGGCTATATTTTCACCAATATTGAATATAAATACATGATCTTACCACCACTTGAAAGGGGGAAGGTTGAAGTTTTAGACTGACCTTAGATGCACTCGATGTCAGCCTCACGTGTAATACGGCAGACGTCCAGGCGGTGATCCTATTCTTGCCAAACACTCTCAAGCATGTCTTGTGTGACATTGTTTTGTTAATATGCCTTTTCAATTCGGCCAAAATCGCTGGAAGTTAAGGTATGTAAACATTGTCCTTGACAAAACCCCACAGAAAGAAATCACACTGTGAAATCCGGTGAACAGGGTGGCCATGAGCAGGAGGTGGTGGCTGCGTCAGTTCCACGACCAATCCATCGACCAGGTAGATGTTGATTTAAGAAAATTGGCTAATGCTACAACTCACTGAAGAGAAGGAACAGGGGTTCATTTTTAACAAGACGGAGTCTGTCCATACTGGCATACGGAAGGCCGGAGGTACTTCAGGAACGTCACACAAGATATGCTTGAAAGGGTTTGGCAAGAATGAATCACCGCCTGGACGTCTGCCGTATTATACGTAGGGCTCTCATCGAGTGCATCTAAGGCCAGTATAAAACTTCAAACTTCCCTCTTTCAAATGGTGGTAAGGTCATGTATTTATATTGAATATTGATAAAAATATAGCCTTCTGAAATCGTCCGATAATTTGTAACCACGGTGTAGATATCTATAACGTAAATTTATAAGTGGAAAGGATTAATATCTGGAATTGTTTACCTGACTTCACTTTGCAACATATCTAAAATCACATAAATTTGAGTTGATATTTTCTTTAAAATCTGGACGTCAGACTTAATTTACTTACAAATAGTTTTTAAGGAACCCGGAGGTTCATTGTCGTCCTCACATAAGCCCGCTATCGGTTCCTATCCTGTGCAAGATTAATCCAATCTCTATCATCATAAGCCACCTCCCTCAAATCCATTTTAATATTATCCTCCCATCTACATCTCGGCCTCCCCAAAGGTCTTTTTCCCTCCGACCTCCCAACTAACACTCTATATACATATCTGGATTCGTCCATACGTGCTACATGCCCTGCCCATCTCAAACGTCTGATTTAATGTTCCTAATTATGTCAGGTGTAGAATACAATGCGTGCAGTTCTGCGTTGTGTAACTTTCTCCATTCTCCTGTAACTTCATCCCTCTTAGCCCCAAATATTTTTCTAAGCACCTTATTCTCAAACACCCTTAATCTCTGTTCCTCTCTCAAAGTGAGAGTCCAAGTTTCACAACCATACAGAACAACCGGTAATATAACTGTTTTATAAATCCTAACTTCCAGATTTTTTGACAGCAGATTAGATGACAAAAGCTTCTCAACCGAATAATAGCAGGCATTTCCCATATTTATTCTGCGTTTAATTTCCTCCGGAGTGTCATTTATATTTCTTACTGTTGCTCCAAGATATTTGAATTTTTTCCACCTCTTCGAAGGATAAATCCTTAACCCCTAAATTAAAAAAAAATCTTCAAATCTTTTCACTTGAAACTGTAAGCTCTTATTTTTCAACATATTCTATAAACACATCTTGAAAATCTCATTACAATTCACCCAATAGGACAAAAGTTTTCATAATCTCCATTGTGCGCACTTAACACGTTAAATCTGGAATATATTATTCACTTTTTGTTAATATAAGTACATAACGGCCATTTTTCAAGTCCACACCGAGGACTCTGAAAAATGCATGAGTTGTTTCTCACGTGAATGTGCAGGAATCTTGAATAAGTAATGCGTTGCCATGGAACTGAACAGATAATGGATTTCCCTTGCAAGCTCGTTACTGCAAGCCTATTTGGGGCGGGGGAGCCATAAAAGTAAATCAAGAATCCCAGAATTTACCTTAAGTTTGCTTCGTACTTCTTGTTTCAACTGTACTAACATTACTTCCACATTGTCCTCTTCGGCTTGAATCACACTGTTTCGGCTACTGAAGTAGTAGTAGTAGTAGTAGTAGTAGTACTAGTAGTAGTAGTAATAGCAGCAGTAGTAGTAATAGTAATAATAGTAATTCAATTTCCACTACACAGATGCACTGCTTGGACATGAAATATAAAATATAATAACAAAATTTACACAATAATATACTTACTTAGAAAATGGCTTTTAGGGAACCCGAGGTTCATTCCCGCCCTCACAAAAGCCCGTCATCACTCCCTATCCTGAACAGGATTAATCCAGTCTCTACCATCATATCCCACCTCCCTCAAATCCATTTTAATTAGTGTTGTGTCAAATTCTGTTGTAACATTAACCGATCAAAAATATTTAATCGAATAATCGAGTCGAATAAAAATTAATCGGTTGTAGTTGATATTAATTATTATTTTATTTTGTTAATACAAACTCATATAAAAATTCCGACAACATTTCTCTCTCGGAAATTGCTTACTTAAAAGGACAATATTACTGTTATTTTCTAACTGTAAACCAGGTAGCGTAGGAAAAAATCTTTGCACAAATACTTCAGAAAGTGATGGAGATTTGAAGACAGTGACCTGGTCTACCTTATTGAAAGTTGAAACACAATGCGAAACCCTTATTAAGTTTTATAATTTTCCAAGAAAACTTCCACCTTGTTGTCAGCTCATCTTCCTAGCATATGAAATACATACGTTTCTGGGATTCGTCCCCCTCATTCCTTATAAAATAGCCATGTATACACTGTGTGCAAGTGAGAGAATAACTATCTTCTTTTTCTAAAATCTGGTAATTCGGATTACAATAGGGGCCAGTCTTCTGTTTCGACCGCCGTACTTTTGCAGTTGCAGTTTCTGTACTGAGTTTGTATAATATGAAGGTTCTGTTTTTTGTTTGATAAAGAAAAAATCAGTTTTCTGTGGTTTGTGAAAAGTGTAAACTCCATTATGTCATATGAGAATTTGAGAGGTAAACTCGGTGAAACGTTCGGATTTAAATTGAACGATCGTGGAGAAGTGCTTGACAGAAAAAAAGTTTTTTCGTGTTTAGTGATGCAGGAAACATTGTTACTAAACGTAGAGCGGCACTTAATTCGTAGCATGTGAATGCACTCACATGTTTAAAATCATGAATGAAGCAGTATTAACTAGGCGAGTCTTCATTCTTTTTGTGATTTATGTTTGTCTCAAAACTTCCCGGAGAAATTGACAAAATAAATTATAAGCCTCATAATAAATATGTCAGGAAGTAATTAAAATAGTTGCTTTGTAATATAACGATAAAATATATACAGATATACAACATTTATACTTATCACCGAACACAAGTTAAATTTAACAAAAATTGTGTAATACAGTAGCCTATATTAAAACATTTTTTCAACTCGATCAGAACTCGATTAAATTATCGATTAATCGATTAAATTCAAATAGTTAATAGATTAAATATTTTGATCGATCGACAGCGCTAATTTTAATATTATCCTCCCACCTACGTCTCGGCTTTTTCCAAAAGCCTTTCTTTAGACTCAAACGCATTACACTAAATAGACAGAGCAGTGTATACTATTTCAATGTAATGTTAAATTGTTATTTAGTTAATTTACTTCAATTTGAAATGTTATAATAGCCTGCAATGTTATTTGGAGTCATGTGTTTACGAAGACTGTGGTAATTTTATAATTGTTCTTGGTAATAATATTCCTCTTTACAAACTCTAATAATAAACAAATGTAAAGGTGAAACCTCTGTTAAGAGAGAAGATTTATATGATATTCTTATTGAATTTGGTATTCCCAAGAAACTGTGTTTGACTTAAACGTACAGCAGAGTTCGTATAGGTCAGTTTCTGTCAGATGCGTTTCCAATTCACTGTGGGCTAAAGAAAGGAGATGCACTATCACCTTTACTTTTTAACTTTGCTCTAGAGTATGCCATTAGGAAAGTCCAGGATAACAGAGAGGGTTTGGAATTGAAAGGGTTACATCAGCTTCTTGTCTATGCGGATGACGTGAATATGTTAAGAGGAAATCCACAAAAGATTGGGAAAATACAGGAATTTTACTTGAATGAAGTAAAGAGATAGGTTTGGAAGTAAATCCCGAAAAGGCAAAGTACTGTATATGATTATGTCTCGTGACGAGAATATTTTACGAAATGGAAATATAAAAATTGGAAATTTATCTTTTGAAGAGGTGGAGAAGTTCAAATATCTGGGAGCAACAGTAACAAATATAAATGATACTCGGGAGGAAATTAAACACAGAATAAATATGGGAAATGCCTGTTATTATTCGGCTGAGAAGCTTTTATCATCCAGTCTGCTGTCAAAAAATCTGAAAGATAGAATTTATAAAACAGTTATATTACCGGTTGTTCTTTATGGTTGTGAAACTTGGACTCTCACTTAGAGAGAGGAACATATGTTAAGGGTGTTCGAGAATAAGGTTCATAGGAAAATATTTGGGGCTGAGAGGGATGAAGTTACAGGAGAATGGAGAAAGTTACACAACACAGAACTGCACGCATTGTATTCTTCACCTGAAATAATTAGGAACATTAAATCCAGACGTTTGAGATGGGCAGGGCATGTAGCACGTATGGGCGAATCCAGAAATGCATATAGAGTGTTAGTTGGGAGGCCAGAGGGAAAAAGACTTTTGGGATGGGAGGATACTATTAAAATGGATTTGAGGGAGGTGGGATATGATGATAGAGACTGGTTTGGTCTTGGTCAGGATAGGGACCAATGGCGGGCTTATGTGAGGGCGGCAATGAACCTCCGGGTTCCTTAAAAGCCAGTAAGTAAGTAATAATCCTAATAGAGATAGAACGACATATTAAGAAGTTGGATTGTGGTTAAAATGCATCGATAACCTAATGAAACTTAAAACCACCATAAATAAATTCTGCCTTCTACGAATATAAATATAATTGGACAGATTGTGTAGGACGTAAGTCAGCTGCAATAGAAGTGAAGGCCAGGATGAGATAGAAGGATCAATTTTGGAAGTGCGTAGGTCGATAGGATTAAACCATAAGCTAAATATGACAATGAGCGAGCGGCCACAACAAAGACTGGCGTTCTATTAGCGAGTAGAGTGCAACTCCCATACATTTAGAGTTTTATTTACTTTTTATCCCTTTTATTTATTTTCAATTTTCTCATCATAAAAAGTATAAAAAGATAGCACTGTGATCCTGCAAAACCATGCACTTCTACAGTACCAAGGAAATAAGCATTTGTAACATCTCTGGTACCAAGGAAGCCGTTTTCGATATGTTGTTTCTCTTCCTGAATTAATAATTAATTTATACTCATTAACATGTAATAATAATAATAATAATAATAATAATAATAATAATACGGATATTTTTGGGCGAAAATATTGTAACGATATAGGCGTACCACTTTTCTCATTATCGCATCTCATATTCATTTACTAAAAGAAACAAATTTATTTTTCATAAACCAACTCCATCGAAGTTAACCAGATACAAGAAGGAAAAGATTCTGCAAATGTATAGATTACAACTGTTATAGATACAGGGTCCTCAATATGGCTGCCAAAAATTCCAATTTGGAGCATAGTACAATTCTCTTCACTTCATTTCAAGCAGCATCTATTGACACAAAGAGTTCTTACAAAAACCGGATTTGTGCCATTGAAATGAGTGTTTGAAAATGTAGCGTTTCTGCAAAAAGCGTATTAGTCCAACGTCTTTCTAGCAAAAGACGAACAAGTCACAAACTTATCCGGTTCTTGTTAGAAAATATCATAAAGATGACATTGGTATTGTCTTCTTTTGCTTCACCGCCATATTAGCTGTTATTGTCGGTGTTATTGGTTAAATATTTCGTTTTACAAGTGAATGATGACCAAAATGAACCACATCCAAATATACAATGGACAAAGAAGAGGAAGAGGAAAGAAAAGAAGGAAGACAAAATAAGAAATGCCAAAGTTAAAAGTGAAGAACATATAAATCATGTTGGGAAACTGATTCCAAGAGTGTGAAAACAGCTATAATAATAATAATAATAATAATAATAATAATAATAATAATAATAATAATAATAATAATAATAATAATTCTGATTGAGCATAACTTGTGTTGTTATTAGAATAGACTAATTATTTTTCTGTACTTGATATATCTGACGTTCCAAGAATTCAAAGACTGAAGGACACAAAATTATAAAGAGAAAAATATAAGCATAAAATATTGTTTGTCTTGTTCAGGAAGTTATTCCAACATTAAGTTTTTAATTTAATAAAACACTTATAAAGTATTTATTTGTATGTTGTTACAGTTGACAGTATGAATTAAACATGATTTCATATACTCTCTCTCAATTGATGTGTGTAGAGCCCGGACGAGAAGTTATGGCATCGGCGCGAGGGACGCATTTTAGTTCGTTTGCTTGGACTCGCCCTCACACTCAACTGGAGGGGTGTTGGGTTAGTTGGTTACTAGCATTCCGAGTGTTTAGATCGTTCTGCTACTACCGCTATTGCTAATACTGAAAACATTGTCCTTCTGAGCGCCCTCATTATGGCATTGTCTAAGGTGTGAAATCATAGAGTAGCTCATAGTCAAGGACATGAAATAGCATACAATGTATGGAAATTCATGTCAGAAGAGGCTGTAAACGGAATACCAATTCCATTGAAAAGCGTGTTTGCAAGAGTACTGGCTGCCACTGGTATTTCAAAGCGAACCTTGGCAAGAATCAGGAAAGAAGGGAAAAATATTGAGGCAGGAACAGCAGATTCTTTCTCCAGTCCGGAAAAATCACAGCCGAAGAAGAAGATTGTTGCAGCTGTAGACAGTTTTGATGAGGAAGTCCTAAGAAGACTCATTTATAATTTCTACGCTACGCATAAGCAGAGGCCGACTCTGCAATCGCTTCTTCCAAGAATGGATATCAGTTTATGATTATGTGAAGAAAGTAGAGAACAATTACATTGAAATTGAGCACGTGATGGACAGTATTTTGGAGAACATTTCCATAAACTTAGGGATATCTGATTCCAGCACAGATCAGTCGTCTGATTCGGACGGAGAATAAGAATATAAAGATGGAATAGCGGGCGTAATTTCATTAGGTACCTTCGGACTCTTGAGTAGGAAAGTGGTGATACTAAGGTAAGACGAATGTTTTTACAAAGAGATGAAACGCATATGCCTGCCGCTCTGAGCTTGAGAACCGTAACCCTAACAACCCCCACTCCTCTACCCTGCTGGCCGGCAATTTAAAACTTCGCGCATTTTGGTGCCATAACATCTCGTCTCAGCCCTACATATAAAAATTTATGCAAAAGTGGGTATGTCCAAATGTTCCCTCCCTCCAACAAAGTATAATTATAAAAGAGAACAGTGAAACTTTTCACCGAAGTTACTTATATATGAGATACCTATATAAAATGTCAGATTATTAAATTGCATGAGAAACGTGAGGAACATATTCTTTCATTTTCTGAAAAATTAATATTTTGGACTTGTCCGGTTTTTGCTATCAACCTTTCAATTGTCCTATTTCTGAAACATATCGACAAGTGAGATGTACTGCCTGATAATAGATGTACAGTAGTGGCAAAACAAACCGGACCGACAGAGCCTTGTTCACTCCAGAGCACGATAGACTGGTAACTAAGACTTTCGAGGTTCGAATCCTGCCTGGGAAGGAAACTTTTTTTGTTCCTTATTCAAATTTATTCCCAATACTTTTCGATTGCAGCGATATTTTACTACTTAATTAACTCATTATTCCCAGAACATGTTACCAGCAATCGAAAAGTATTGGGAATAAATTTGAATAAGGAACAAAAAAAATTCCTTCCTAGGCAGGATTCGAACCACGAAAGTCTTAGTTGCCAGTCTATCGTGCTCTGGAGTGAACAAGGCTCTGAAATCAGCTACAAGGGTCGGTCTGGTTTTTTTGCCACTACTGTACATATCAGCCAGAACCTTAATCAGAGGAATTTATTATTATTATTATTATTATTATTATTATTATTATTATTTTATGTTGATGATGGTAGTGGGGATGATGATAATGATGATGATGAGGTCGCCCTGAGTGGCGCAGTTATAGAACATCTCGTTATTCATCATCTTTTACAGTATCCACCTCGCGTCAATGGAATTCCTTGTAACAAAGTATTAGGGGCTGCAAGACAATAAACACCTTTAAGAACAGCTTAAAAGATAATCTTATTAGCATTTCATTCCAATCATACTGATTTAAACTATCACTGACTACGTTGTTACTTCTTTCTTTAGACATCATCCAGATTGTACTGTATTTTCAAAATTGTCTCATAATAATCTCTTTCTATTATCTAATATTATTTGAAATATATATTAACATTCTATGTATTTTAGCTTAATTCTGCTACACAGTTTATTTCAGTGTTTAATTAATAGTTCATAATATTTTGTCGTTTAATTCGTAAATAACTCTTGTATACATGTAACTCTCATCTAAATCAAATTGTTGAATTCTTTGTAAGTTCATGCATATGTATATACTCTTTTTGCTGGTTGAGTGGAAGAGAAGGCCTTACAGCCTTAACTCTGCCAGCTAAAATAAATCATTATTATTATTATTATTATTATTATTATTATTATTATTATTATTATTATTATAGCCCTGGCCTTCTGTGCCCGAGGTTGCGTGTTCGATCCCGGCCCAGATCGATGGCATTTAAATATGCTTAAATGCGACAGGCTCATGTCCCTAGATTTAGTGGCATGTAAAAGAACTCCTGCGGGACAAAATTGCGGCACACCGGCGACGCTGATATAACCTCGGCAGTTGCGAGTGTCGTTAAATAAAACCCATAACCATAATTTAATGATGATGAGGATGATGAAATATGTCAGATTATTACATTGTATGAGAAACGTGAGGGACAGATTTTTTCCTTTCCTGAAAAATTAATATTTTGGACTTGGCCAGTTTTTGCTATCAACCCTTCAATTGTTCTTCCTCTGAAACATTTCGTCAATTGATATGTACTGCCTGATAACAGATGTGCATATCAGCCAGAACCTTAATCAGAGGAATTTATTATTATTATTATTATTATTATTATTGCGGCCAGGTAGCTCAGTTGGTAGAGCAGCTGGCTACGGACTGGAAGGTCCGGGGTTCGATCCCAGGTGGTGACTTTCAGAACGGCCCCAAGGTTCACTCAGCCTTCTATAAAAATTGAGTACCGGGTCTTTCCCGGGGGTAAAGGGCGGTCAGAGCGTGGTGCCGACCACACCACCTCATTCTAGTGCCGAGGTCATGGAAAGCATGGGGCTCTACCTCCATGCCCCCCAAGTGCCTTCATGGCATGTTACGGGGATACCTTTACCTTTATTATTATTATTATTATTATTATTATTATTATTATTATTATTATTATTATTTGACGACGACGATGATGATGATGATTGGCGATAAGAAAGATAGGCGTAATATAAAGGGTAGAGAAACCTAATTACATGGGGCGACCTATCTCACAAGCGCCTGACCCAGCAAATCTGACATGAGTCCCGCCCGCCGCCGCCACTTGTAGCGCGGATGGCCGTCGTGTTTGTCTACAGCACGGCCAGGTTGCCGCGGGCCCTGCAGCAAAGCAAACATCAAGCCTGTCACGCACGACTGAAGTGACATTTATCCAAGTCCTCACAATGTTGAATTGTATTTTTTAACTTAACCAATCTCCGGACTTGGTAGTTCCAGAGCAAAAAGCCGTCACACAGCATCAAACCTATCATACAGGTTGTCAAAATTTCTTCTAACAGCAAGCAAGAATTGAATGCGTTAATTAATTTTATATAATTACGTATTCATAAAGCAATGATCGTCAAAAGTGACACATTCCCCTTCACTTTGTCACAAGTAAGTTATTAGCAGCGGACGTACACTTGTAAGCTTTTTATTGTTGGTTATTTAATGACGCTGTGACAACAGCTAGGTAATTTTGCGTCCATGGAATTATAGTCCCGTCGCTCTAATTTCCGGCAGCCAATCGCGTTGCAGGTCGGCTACATTTAAACTTGTGCGTCTTGTGATTCGCTGATTCATTTTTTAAGGCTTTATAAATACTTAATATAATCGCCCGCCATTTTAGCTCTTTCGTTGGCGTTCGCAGAAAGCACACGAAGAAGTTATTTGCCGCTCAATTTTTTGCTGAATTACATTGCGTTTGATTTATTATCATAGAAGCTACGACATGATAATGTTTAACGGTGTGGCAAATAGATTCCTCGTATGGTGCTCGGCAAAGTAAGAACAAAAATGGCGAACGATACTACCTACCTAAACTTTATAGGCCTTCACTTTCTAAGACGTAAGCAAAGAGGCGGAGTCACGCCGGAAATAACAGCGTCGGGACTATAGTGATAGCGAGATGAAACCGAGGATTCGTCAAAGATTACCTCACATTCGCCTTACAGTTGGAAAAACCTCGGAAAACCCCCAAACAGGTAATCAGTCCAAACGGGAATCGAACCCAAGCCAGAGCGCAACTCCTGATGTACTTACTGATGGAATGTTGAAACTAGACTTTTTCGCAGAATTTAGATCAGTTTTGGGTAGAAAAAAAATGCATGAATACTCCGACTTTGCAAAATAAGGTCTTACATTTTTATAATATTTGCAACCTCATATTTATGCAAAATAAGCTTCTAGTCTATGACTACCATCAAAACAAAGATGAGAAATCTCATTGAACTTTATTTTTTCATATATTATTTCAATGTACCGAAGTACATATGATACTTCCATGCAGATATTCTGCGTCATCATACGATGAAAGAGTAATGGAACGGAGACAATTCTGTCCGACGCCGGGGTTGTATCCGGTGTGGCTTAGTGGATAAAGCATCAGCACGTAGAGCTGAAAACCCGGGATCAAATCCCGGCGCCGGAGAGAATTTTTCTCCGTTCCATTACTCTTTCATCGTATGATGACGCAGAATATCTGCATGGAAGTATCATATGTACTTCGGTACATTGAAATAATATATGATATGCGTAAATCACGAAGTGATTTAAGACGGCGCTTATTCCGTCGGATCCCGGCCAACTAGTCACTCATAACGAGTACACCTCAGCACATGTGTGGACTTCGGTCCTACGTTCATAGACATCTATGACGTAGTGCAGAGGGCGGCCACTAGAGGGAACCCAAGAGTTGGAACTCAATCAGAGACAATTCTGTCCGACGCAGGGGTTGTATCCGGTGTGGCTTAGAGGATAAAGTATCAGCACGTAGAGCTGAAAACCCGGGTTCAAATCCCGGCGCCGGAGAGAATTTTTCTCCGTTCCATTAATTTTTCATCGTTTATTTTTTCATTTCATTTCATTTATTATATTCCATGGATCTTACATTAGCAATGAAGCTTTAAGATATGGAACAAGTTAAAATTTTACAAGATTACAATTACAGTTTTTACAAATTTTTACAATTTTGCAATTTTGTACAATTTTTTACAATATTTTGGCGAGATGTAGTGAGATGAAGTGAGGCCCGAGGACTCGCCAAAAGATTACCTGCATTTGCCTTATGGTTGGGGAAAACCTCGGAAAAAAACCAACCAGGTAATCAGACCAAAGGGGGTGAAATGGAGTGAGGCCGAGGACCCGCCTTAGACCATTCGGCATCAGTCCCACGGCTGAGGAAAACCTCGGAAGAAACCAATCAATGTATCGAATACAGAGTCCAGATTTAAGAGCTATTTTTGAAAAACAGATACTTTTTTATGCAAATCTAGTCTTTCAGGTGAAGCTCCCTGTAAAGCAGATTTGAATAATTTCAAGGGAAAAATTGTTCCGGGGCCGGGTATCGATCCCGGGACCTCTGGTTGAACGTACCAGCGCTCTACCACTGAGCTACCCGGGAACTCCACCCGACACCGTCTCAACCAGAGGCCCCGGGATCGATACCCGGCCCCGGAACAATTTTTCCCTTGAAATTATTCAAATCTGCTTTACAGGGAGCTTCACCTGAAAGACTAGATTTGCATAATATATACGTTACTGTGTACGTTAACAGAAAACCACAATTCCAAGTCACACAAAGATTTTGTGCACTCGTCGTGGGTCTCTGGCGTTTCGTCAGCCCACGCGAGTTGTGTGGATATAAAGGGAAAAATTGAGACGGTGTCGGGTGGAGTTCCCGGGTAGCTCAGTGGTAGAGCGCTGGTACGTTCAACCAGAGGTCCCGGGATCGATACCCGGCCCCGGAACAATTTTTCCCTTCAAATTATTCAGATACTTTTTTATTTTATGTTAAATGTTGTTTATGTTTCTGAACACACAATAAATGTATGTTAATAAAGGGTTTTTTATTTATTTTATAAATCATCTCGCAATCCCCCTGAGCTCTTTACACGATCCCCATTTGGGAACCACTGGTTTAGAGTGCTCACTGGTTGCAGACCTGTTCGCAGTGATTTTATTCTTTGCGACAAATCCGATTGGCAAACGAATACGACTGTACGGCAAAAGTTCGATTTCGCGCCAGGAAAATGTTTCCTTCTCGTCATTTTGAAATTTTATGTTATATACTTATACTTATGGCTTTTAAGGAACCCGGAGGTTCATTGCCGCCCTCACATAAGCCCGCCATCGGTGCCTATCCTGAGCAAGATTAATCCAGTCTCTAACATCATATCCCACCTCCCTCAAATCCATTTTCATATTATCCTCCTATCTACGTCTCGGCCTCCCTAAAGGTCTTATTCCCTACGGCCTCCCAACTAACACTCTATATGCATTTCTGGATTCGCCCACACGTGCTACATGCCCTGCCCGTCTCAAACGTCTGGATTTAATGTTCCTAATTATGTCAGGTGAAGAATACACTGTATGCAGATCTGCGTTGTGTAAGAAATTTTATGTTAGAAAGGGAAATTCCCAACACTATGGAAAGAGAAAGTCCTGCGATTGTCTGGTAACATCGGGTTAATATGATCATAACAACATTAGTTTAATTCTTGAACAATTCAACTAAACCATTCAAATCGTGAAGACTACAAGCTGGCACTTACACTGGATAATTTCAATAAACCGTAAAAAAAAAATCACATCGCTAATATTAAATTTTCATTCAGTAAGTTACCACATTTTCGGTTTAACCCTACAATGCATGGCAGTTGAAATATAAAATAATGCATACCTAAGACCCCTTGCGTATTAATGGAGTAAAAATGAATTTTCTTCCCTTTGAGACTATAAAAAACTTAAAATAGTAGTGAACACATTTATTAAATAACAGCGTCTAGCTAAAAATAAAACAAATGTATTAAACAATTAATGTTTTAATGATAAAAATGCCTTGTGACTACACTAATTTAAGTTCTTTAGGAGATATTCTAAATCTTTTATGTCTCAACAAAATAAAATTAGATCTTAACACACTAGATAAATCTTAAATATTACATTTTCATTTGAAATAATTTTTGTTGGGAACACAAAACTAATCATAAATTCTACAAAGTGTGGGCTTTTCCACTCATTTACAAATCACCGTTCACAGACTCTTACACTATGTTCATTACATATATTCCTATTGCATTTGCAAGATCCTTGTCATGGTTTTCTAGCGATTTTATGTGGACACATAGCAGTTAGGAGGCCGGAGAGAAAAAGACCTTTGGGGAGGCCGAGACGTAGATGAGAGGATAATATTAAAATGGATTTGGAGGTGGGATATGATGGTAGAGACTGGATTCATCTTGCTCAGGATAGGGACTGATGGCGGGCTTATGTGAGGGTGGCAATGAACCTCCGGGTTCCTTGAGGTATTGCCACACGTCGCTACTTTTGCTGCGCAACTTTTGTACTGCAGCTGCAAAAGTTGCGTGTCGTGTTCACACGTAAGCCAAAAGTAGCGCGCTGCACGCTACTTTTCGTGCTGCGCAACCCGAGTGCAGCAAAAGTTGCAACTGGAGGTTGCGAGTCTATTCACACACAAGGCGCTACTTTTGCAGCCGCAGTCATGCTGCAGGTTTCCATCTCCGTGTTGACTTCTCAATATACATTTTGTGGTTATGTTCGCATTATTAAGAAACTCATGCGAAAGCTTACTTATCTATTATTTGCTTTTCTGTCCTAACTAGTATTCAGAAATTGGCATTATTTTTACTATAAGGCTTTTAAAAACGCCTATATACTTAAACTAGCCGTACCCGTGCGCTCTGCTGCACCCGTTACAAATAAATATAAAGTAATTACATAATTAAAATAGGACATTTGATCCAGGGAACATTCGTGTTTGATAGAAGGATAAATCGTTTATTATGTTACTTAATTTAAATTGTATTTGCATAATTAAAATGCGATCATTTTGATCCAGAGACCACTCATTTGGTCATAAAAATTATTTTAGGAAATACAGGAAACGAATGTACAGAATAGCCTATCAAGTTTTCTGTGCATAAGAAGCTATTTTAATGTTACCTGTCCTCGATTCACTCAGAAGTTACAGTACTGTAATAACATTATAGCATTATGTCCATCTAGAGAAACTACACTTTCCAATGGTGAATTAATAATTAATTATACAAATCGGTTAATTTAGCTTCTGATATTACTTCATACAAACACAGAAACATTATCTGTAGGCTATCTTTCATAGCTTTCGATTGTTGCTGTCCAAGGCCCCTTATAGACGAAGTCATTTGTTTTTTAATTCATTACACGGCCTTAGATGGCAATTATTTTAATTTTAAAACTCATTTATCTCATTAAATATCAGTCCTATCAAAATTTTTCAAGGAATAAAACTTATCGGACATTATTTTTAAAGAAACTTTTGTTATGTAACATTTTTCACAAAAATCAATAATAAGCGAGATATTTAGATTTATTTAATTCGGGCCCCCTTATAACTCCCCTTTTAAATAATGTATTTTGAATTCCATATAGCCTAAAATCTAAGTTACAACGAACTTAATTTATATTCCAATTTTCATCGAAATCCGTTCAGCCATTATCGCGTGAAAAGGTAACAAACATACAGACAGACATACAAACAAAAATTTCAAAAAAGCGATTTTCGGTTTCAGAGTGGTTAATTGTATATGTTAGGACCAATTATTTTTGGAAAATCGAAAATTACCAGAAAAATTTCGGCTACAGATTTATTATTAGTATAGATGATAACCAATAGCATATTCACGTAATCAATGTTGGCAACCCTCCTGTTTGAAATTACGCTACAGAAAATTAAAAAATTGAATTATATCGTCAGCAAATATGCTCAGACTGCGTTGTGCATTTAATAACTGTTACAAATAATTTATTTTCATCACATCTTAAAATACATCCAAACAAAAAAAGTATCATTAGCACATTTGGGTGGCAACATTGGTCGCAACCGCAGCAAAAGTTTCAACAAAACCGATATCAAAAATGCTGCGGCTGCAACCCTGAGAACCCTGTTCACACGTCGCTACTTTTAAGTTGCGCGCAGCATGGAAAAGTAGCGGGCAGCAGGTTCGGCAGCCGCTACTTTTCGGGTTGCACCGTTGTTCAAAAGTCGCAGTACGAGAGTTGCGCAGTTTTTTGTACTGCATCGCTGCAAAAGTAACGACGTGTGACCGTACCTTTAAAAGCCATAAGTAAGTAACATATAACATCATTCTCTTCTTTGCTAGCTTCATATCGTGAACAATCCCTCATTATGACGAATAATAATAATCACAACACTAGAAAGTAAAAGACAACTACAATTAAAAATGTTCTATAATTTAGGCCTATTAGTAAGAAGGACGGGAGATAAACATCTGCGAGTGTTAACGTAGTTGTTGCAATTATTTACAGAAATACTGAAACAATACAGGTAAATGACAGTTCATTTTATAAACAAAAATAAACGGAAGATTTCATAGACCCCTGTTATGTATTAAAGTGATACAGACATAAATTATCTTGTATGTCATAATAGTACATTATGCAACGAGCCTATAATGAAGGTAATTAAGAAGTGAGTATGGGTATTTATGAAACGAGCGCAAGCGAGTTTCATAATTTTCATACGAGCTTCTTATAGGCGAGTTTCATACGACTTTTTATGCTCGACCATATTTCTAACTTGATATTATTAATTTTATTTGTATTTGACATTGAGCAATGTTCTTTATGTTGTGAGATGTGCGCAGACGCGAAAGTATTGATTTTTTCCGAGGAACAGATGTCCACATTGACCTTGCTAGGCCATAAGAACCTACAGAGATAACATGGCAATTAAATTAGACATTGAAAAACGAGATGACAAATTGAATTTATTTGAATATTATTTACAATTAACGCTAATTATTATAGTAACAGAACATAACCTTCTGCGACAGTATTGGATTTCCAGCCTCCGTGACTTTTCGCTAATTCTCTTTCGATTGCATATCCGAGAATAATCGATACTTGCGGTTTTATAACGGTAGAAAGCTGACCTGTCATTGGCTGAACAGTTGTAACCTGAGTCGTCATTGGCTGAAAGACCTGACCTTTAATGAGTAGGTGTACTTTAATGACATGCATTAAAGGTCTGCTACCAGGTTTATAATTACTACATTTCGGCATAGTCGAGCATAAATTAAATTAACAAACATTATTTGAGTGCCGTTGATAAAAACCCAAAAGGCATCTGAGAACATACTAAAAATAATTGTTAACAGATTGATATCATTTTAGTACTTATTTTAAATTGGTTGAAGAGTAGTAAAGGTCCCGGAAACCTCCGTTACGCATCCTAGGGTTAATTGGTGGTGTTATAATTTCCAACATGAAACTACGAATAAATAATTAATATTTAATAACGTTGCCGAGTACAGAACTAGTGCAGAGAGACATTCTATAAAATTTAGCTACTCATAACTAAGTTAATTATGTACACATGGAATGTCATGAAAGGAGCGCCTTTCCTTTCTCCATTAATCTTCAGCTTTGCCTAAGGCAGAATGCGTGACGCTTGACGTTAAAATACCAGCTATCGTATACTACATGTAGGGACTAAATATACAACGTAAGTATTGACTGAAAATTGGGAAGGTCGCTAAACATTTACAGCTCAGTCTACCTAATCCAGGGATTCATAAGAAACAGTTCGGGAACGAGCTTCGATTTTTTCGCGTGCTCCCTGGCTGCAGTATGCAGGGTGGAAGTGAAATAACCCTGCAGCTTTGCAGAGCGAATTGGTCATATTGAGTACAACAAAAAAGTTCAATACAATTTTGCTCGTTTTTGCTTCCTTTAAGAGAAAAAAATTGTTTTATATTAACCATTTCCCTGATTAACCCGAGTTAACTTGGGTTGTTAACTTCCGTCAAAATTTATTAACCCGAGTTAACTCGTGTGAGTCCCATTTTCGCTGCTAAGGATTATTATCCCGAATATATACGTTTCCATCATTTCATTAACCGTTTCCTGACTAGATGGCTACAGAAGTTAGTGATATTGCTACATCTGGTGGTGGGATTCCTACGTTTGGTATACGATATCTGAAGGCAGGAAGACACCCTTTGACTATCGAACGGTGGTAATTCGTAAGATTTTCGAAAAATAGATCCCGAATGTCCTATCACTCAAGGCAGGATGGCCAGGAAAATCGCCCAATCCACTTCGGCTTACAGATAGTCATTTTCCAGAAGTTATTCCACGAACTCTGAAGAAGAACAACCCAACCAGACAGGATTTCATGTGTAGTATTGCGACAGACTCAAAAAATACAATCAAATTCGACACAAGGGCAGATACTACTGTCCGGAATGCAATGTGCCACTGTGCGTAATACCCTGCTTTCGAGTCTATCACACGACAAGCAACATTTAACGCCTTGATAACAGCACTGGTATTGTACCTCATAAATTAATCCATAAAAAAATATAAGTTGGTAAATAGTGCAGGAGAAAATCAAAGTGGGACAACTACCAGAGCTGGAATCAAGGTGCACGAGATAACTCGGGATAATAATTCAGGTATGAATGTATGTCTATTTCATAGTGATTTTTTAGATATGTAAGAAAATTAGTGATGTACAGTGGTTCTATAATATTAAATGACCTCTATACAAAAATGAAAAAATATGATTCTTTTTTTTTCACAAAATTGGTAAAATATATAGTAAGGGAAGAGGTTAAACATTTCATAGCGTATTTTGGGAACAACATTGATTTAATTCCCAATATTCCCAGTCAATTTAAGACAGCAGTGTATTTTGATAATACATGATTCAAAGAATTTTAGTTTTGTCCTTTAAATGTGCAGAAATCTGATCCGAACAAATGTAACAGTTTAAAATTACTTTGCAGAACGAAAAGTTACTTGGTGTTCTCTTTCCTAACGAAATTATACATTTTCAAAGGGAGGCCATGCGTCGTTTGTCAGCTCTTAGGAGAATTTAAAAGTAATTTACTTTTAACACGCTTCTTACAATATCGAATTTCTAACGCTATTGTCAACTGTTAAAAAGCCTCCTTTTACCCTGGTTGTTTAGAAATGATATTTATGCTCGACCATGCCGAAATGTAGTAATTATACACCTGGTAGCAGCCCTTTAATGGACCTCATTAAAGTACACTTATTCATTAAAGTTCAGGTGTTCCACCAATCAGAAAATACCATTGTAGCAATATGAAAGCGCAAGTATAGATTATTCTCGGATATGCAATCGAAAGACAACTAGCGCGAGATTAGACAAAGTAAAAATGGCGGACACTAGTGATAACGAGCTGCAGCTTGCACCGCCGGAAATTTCGGCAAAAGCACTCGATGTGACTAATAACTTATTAACTTATGGTCGAGCATAAAATGTCGTGTGAAACTTGACTATAATGGTAATTAAGACGCTCGTATGAAAATTATGAAACTCGCTTGCGCTCGTTTCATAAACATACTCGCGTCTTAATTACTACCATTATAGGCTCGTTGCATAATGAACTATTATGCAATCCTAGCATTAAAACCCGCTTGTTATGACGCTATAAATCGCGCACAATTGGCCTGATTCTGGCACTGGTGCCAGAAAAGGTTACCTAGCAACTAGTATTCCATGATGTCATCACCGCCTTCACAATACAATTTTATATAACGTGCCTGTAAGAAAAATCTTCAAAACAACAGCAAAATAACATTGTCTTAGAAACGGTTACTTAGCAACCATGCAATGTATTGTGATTGTCATATCTAGTACCGTACCCATGTCTCTACTACATCATAACATTACATTTTGTAAATTTATAATACTTTTGTGCGAGATCGTGCGTATTTGCTTGTTTTCCGCACAGAACCAATACGCGGTAAGTGTGAAATACCACATTCAGTATTCCCAACGCAACACACATAACAATTTCCCTCTTCTTACCGCTTAAGCGCGACATTCATTTTACTGCTTTAGGCTTTTAACATATTATTTTTAGAGACGTTTAACATAGTAATAATTATAAATTGGAAACTTACCACTGCAATTTCACCTAAATTGCAAGGTTAATTATTGTTTTTAAATATTTGCAAACATTAAGTAAAGTCTACTACTCCACGAAACTTATTGCATTCCTGATACAAGTAACATTAAGGAAGCCGTGAAAAAATCAACAAGATTCCAGATGCGGATGTTATTACTGCAATATGTTATATAAATAATATTGTTAAAATACTAAAATGAAAAATAAATCATTACATAACCTTACCGTTTGTTTTAAGTTCGCATTTATAGACTGGGGGAAAAAAAAGACAGACGTATATCACGGCCTGCTGGAGTATAGTAAACACAGAAAACATTTTATAGCAACAGTGTTGAAGAAAGATATTTTGGTTTTCCGAAGTTGCCGTCATTAAACAGAAACCAAGATGGAGATTTCATTGCAACTAATTAGAAATTCGTCTTTCAGGTATGTAATAAACGATCTTCGCACAATATAATGTACGATACACGACCGGTATGTTTGTTTTCATGTTCTCGGAAATTAAAAAAGCTCAAGTACGTTTCGCTTTTTCAATCTTTTCCTCGACCATGAAAACGTCAACATACCGCTCTTGTAACGTATATTACTATTTTTTATATATACGGAATCCTCAGAAAATTAATTGAAACTCTTTGATACAACATAAATTTTAGAACGCGTAAGCGTCCTCCCACGGAATAAGTTAATGCAGATCGCTCCATTGAGTGGAAAAAGAGAATAAATCTATGAGGCTGTTGTAATACATTAATTATAAATGTAAAATCCGTCGCCCTTGATTCTACTGCATTATTCAAAGCCTCCATACTTCAGATTTGCATCACATTTTGTTCCCGATTGGAACAGAACCCGAACGGCTATTAAATTGCGTTCTATTTGAGTCTAAAATAACAGAAGGCTAAATAAAATTACTACCACGATAAATAACGATTTCATCCCTCGATATCGTTATTTCAACGTATGTGCATTCTGATAGAAGAGAGGAACTTTTATAAGCTGATATTTCGATCTACTTGAATCAGTAGTAGATATGGGCAGGAAAAGGAATGTTTTCGCGCCCAACATTATTCTTTTCACTTAATTTTATTAACGTTGTGTACGTTGGAGGAAAAACGTCAAGTGTGACATTTAGTTATCACATTTGAAATATGAGGGACGCGAAGTTTTCATTGCTTAGTTGACTCCAGAGGGTACATTTCAAATATAGAACGAGTAAAGCTTCCTCATACCGCAAAATGGCATCGTTGCTGTAGCTGAAATGATAGTAAGGTCAAACACTGTATCTACCAAGATATACTACGGAAGAAGTGGACTTTTTAGTAGGCTATTTAACGATGCTCTTTCAACTATTGGCATATTTGCTTCGTGAATTGTATAAATTTTATTATTTGCGGATGATATTAAATTATATATAAAGAAATCAAAACTATATTATCAGATTGTAAGGTACTTCAAAAAGATGTTACAAACTTGCATATTTGGAGTATTAATAATAAATTGTTATTTAATATTAATAAGTGTACACATATGACCTTTTCTAGATTGAAAAATAGAATTAAATTGTCATATAAAATAGAAGCAAAAGTTTTACCATCAGACAGATTTAGGCATATTACTTAGCAGTAATTTTACATTTCATAGTCATATTAATAATATTTTAAATTTGTCCTATAAAAGTTTAAGTTTTGTTATGAGAAATTCTTGTAAATTTAAAGTCAAAACTATAACAATTTTCTATAATCCCGTTGTTCGATTTAAATTAGAGTATGCTGCGGTTATTTGTAACCCAGTTACTAACAAATATGTTCTGTTACTAGAAAAAATCAAAATAAATTTCTAAAATGGTTATATTATAGAGTTTATAATAATTATCCTACTTATGAGAGTTATGCTACATTACTTCAACATTTACATTTTACTAGTTTGCAAATTAGTCGAAATTGTAAATCTTCAAACTTTCTTTATAAAATTATTAACAATAAGTTAGACTGTGTTGGTTTATTTTATTATAAACATTATATGCACCTAAACTTAATACAAAATTTCGAAATTTATTTTTCGTACCAAGGGCAAATATTGAATCTCACAAAAATCCCTCAATTTTCGAAATGTTGCAATTATACAATAAATTACATCCTCATCCAAATGTTGATATTTTCAATATGAATTTCTCTAAATACAGAATTATTTGTTATCATATTTTACAGAATATTGTTGTTACAGACGTTTGAAGTGGGCAGGACATATAACACGTATGGGCGAATCCAGAAATGCATATAGAGTGTTAGTTGGGAGGCCGGAGGGAAAAAGACCTTTGGGGAGGCCGAGACGTAGATGGGAAGATAATATTAAAATGGATTTGAGGGAGGTGGGATATGAGACTTGATTAATCTTGCTCAGGATAGGGACCAATGGCGGGCTTATGTGAGGGCGGCAATGAACCTCCGGGTTCCTTAAAAGCCAGTTAAGTAAGTAAGTAAGTAAGTATTGTTGTTGCTTAATTTCAAGCTACTTTCACACCTTATTTTCAATTTCTTTTTTTTTTCTTTCTATTTTGTTTCGGTTTTTAATAAGAGTATGTTTCCTTTTCCTTGTTTATGTTTTATAATTTATATCAATTGTCAATCTTGAACATTGTAATTGGGCTTTGCCTGTTATGTTCAATAACAAATAAATAAATAAACCCTACATGTCCATTTTTAATAAATTTTTCATGAGGCACAAAAAATGTGATTATCTTCATTTTGAAATGGCTATTTTTTATTAATGCATATTAATGTCTGATATTTGATACTATATATAATTTGATATTTGATATATTTCAATTCAGGAATCCGCCCCTGAGCACGGGTTCTACTCTTTCAGGGGCGAGCTAAAGTTTTTCTGTATATATTATATTTTATGTTACAATTATTAGCAAAATAAATAAATAAATAAAATAAAATAAACTTTAAATTCTTCCTTTAGTATTTTCTGGGAAAAAAAATCTGAATTTCCTGGACATGTGGGGTTTCTGCAATTCATGATAGGTAACAATGATTTTATTTCTTTAAAACAATTTTAGGTGAAAAAGACGAAGCGGGACAATTATTTTATCTTCTAAACAACTTTAAATGTATATTTAAGCCAAGAAATTGAAAAAGTACACAGATATATAATAATGAAAAAATTATTCATTCACAAAATTCATTTAAACCTATAAAAGACGAAGGAAAGCAAAGATATTTTTTTTAATTTTCACATATCCTGGACTTGTGATGATCTTGCAGTTCACTGTAATGAAATGTACGCCGAGCAGTAGACGTGTGGGGTTTCTACACCATTTGAAAGGTCTTTTTTTTAGATATTAGAATCATATTAAAAACTCCATTTTAGAAAAATTGTGAGTTGTGGGGTTTGTGCAATGCATGATTCATTTAGCGTCGATGGAATTGGTGATAGCGAGATGATATTTCGCGAGAAGAGGCCGAGATTTCGTCACAGATTACATGATTACCAGATAATCAGACCACGCGGGAATTGAACTCACACCCGAGCGCAGCTCCTGATCAGCAAGCAGACGCGCTACCGCCTGACCTATGTCAATGGTAGGCAGTATACTTGGAGGGAACAAATCGTATGTACTGTTATACTTTTGTTTCTTATATTATTATTACTTTTTTAATTTATCGAGTATGCCTAACGAATAAATATCATATTCTGGGTCTATACAACAACATACGCATATGTTGTAAAACATAATTTAAGGGGAGGCAGAGGTGAAATTTTCGAACAAAACTGATAAAAAATAAAAATTTGTTTCCCCCCCCCCCATTTTTATTATCTTTATTTTCATATCCCGATGTTAGTTTTTGATTTTGTGCCCTTAAAAGTATGAAATTAAAACCAAGATAACTGTATTACTATATTATTCCCATAATAAACTAATACTTATCATTATTTATATACCTTCTTTGAACATATAAATAAAAAGAAATATTGAAAATCTCTTACAATATGGTGCATGGAGCATTTTATATCAAACGATATAAAGTTTTATAAAATTATTAATATTTACAGAACTATTGTACTTAGAAAGTTGAAACTTGGTATGTCCATTACTAATAACATACTTAGTATCCTTGATCAATTTCAAACAAATCGGATAAATTTTGTGGATTTTGAAATATTCACCTCTGCCTCCCCTTAATTAATCATAAAACTACAGGCTGTGAAAAACATACAACATGGCAAGAATTAAATATACACTGGTCAAAAAAAGTTAAGCATAATTAGGCATATAACGGTTTTTATTAATTAAAATAAAATAGATAAATTATAATTGGGTTTCTTGGTTCCACAGAATAAACTTAAAAGTAGAAATACACTATTTGTTAACAATGGACTCAATATGAAATGAAAAAGTTGCATTGTTTGGAAACAACGGAAAAGATAAGGGAAGTTGAAATTCGTACATCATCAAAGAAAAGGAAATGGTGCTTTCAGTGCCCTGTTTAATAACGTGTTGGTCCTCCACGAACCCTGAGGCACTCTTGTATGTGACGGGGCATACTCAGTACCAACGCATCTAAGCTCTCTTGAGGCAAATTGACCCATTCTTCCAAGGCAGCATTCCTGAGTTCTTGAATCGTTAATGGGTGATGTGGACGATTGGAAATGGCTCTCCTGAGAAAGCTCCATGCATGCTCTATGCAGTTCATATCCAGGAGCATGCTAGCCAATCCATTCTTCGGATCCCATGCTCTACCAGATACCGCTGCACACTATGAGCACGATGAGGCCGAGCATTATCGTCCTGTAGAGTGAACCCTTCTCCTAAAGTCTCTGCAAAACCACTTACTATGGGTTGGAGGATGTTGTTCTCATACACGGCAGCAGTCATGTTTTCCTCTATTGAAACCAGTGGTGTGCGGCGGCCAAACATGACACCTGCCCAAAACAAGATTGAACCACCAAACTGTTGGTGACGTTCCACGGTCATTGAGGGATGATTTCGTTCCCCTCTTCGTCTCCATACGCGAATAGAGTTATTGTCAGGGTGTAGGCCCATTCTCACTTCGTCTGAGAATAAATTTCTGGTCCATTGGTCTCGAGTCCAATTCTCATGTGCTCTATCTAGACCATCATGCACGAGCACCCCTGTGATGTGGACGGAGTGCTGGAGTCTTGAGTGGTCTTCGAGCATACAACCCTATGTCATGAGGTCTATTGCGCACAGTTTGGCTACTTACAACAACACCAGTGGCTTCGCGCAGGTCATGGCGCAGAGTTGTAGCTGAGGCTATAGGGTTCCTACGTGCAGATAACCTTACATACCGGTCCTGACCTGGTGTTGTTTTGCGTGGACGGCCCTCGCGAGGTCGATCTGCTATTGACTAGGTTTCCTGGAACTTTCTACACAGTCTGGAGACAATACTCTGATTCACATGAAGGATGTTAGCAACATCAACTTGTCTCATGTTTTGTTCCATCAAAGTGATGATTTTGATGTGGTCTGCCATTGTAAGGGTGTTCCGAGCCATTGTACTGCACTATGAACCAAAACGACACTGATTGAACTTCGCTCGAATTACAGACTTTGTTTACTAGCCGTGATTTGGACGTTACCTAGTGATGCAGAATAAAACAAATGAAAGAATTTGAATTAGTAAACATAATACGTGCCACATAAAACCAAAAGAAACATAAATATCAGGTATTATAGGGTAAACTGGAAATATGCTTAACTTTTTTTGACCAGTGTATATATATATATATATATATATATATATATATATATAACAGCAGTAAGATACTATCATAGTCTAGTATATACAGTCGCGAAGCTCAATACGTAGTAAATATGCAAACATTAGATAGTTGCTCACAACTAGGATCGCTAATATCGCCTCATTACAGGCAATGCAAAATAGTACCGTCACAGTCTATTGTTTCTAGCACCCTCAAAACTCAAGCTTCGTGACTGTATATAGTAGACTGTGATACTATCATTAAAGTATTAGGGAGAAATAAGAATAAGTTTGAAACCATCTAATAAATAAACTAACCGAGAATTAAAATACGTAATCTTGCAAAAAATTAACATTTCTCAAAACACCGTAAATTTGATAAAACGTATTCTAACGGGAGTTTATTGTGGCAATCGCTATGACATATTCCTGCACGTGTTATGGAAACATTTTATCTTTCAGTTGAAGTCACTTCTTGCTTCTTTTTCTTCTCTTTTTTGTCCTCCACCTTCTCGCATCGTTTGTTTTCGCAATAAAGTTGTGTCCGGAAATGCTTCCGTATCGAGGTAATGTGGTAAAAGTCAAAACTCTTCATTGGCTTTATTATAGTCCATGGCTGTCTTATTCAGCTATTCCTGTTGCCATGGAAACAACTGAATTTGATTTGTTTCGTTTTATGTCACAATATAGCTTCTGTCAGATCTACTATCTCGTGGCTAACATATTATCCATCCAACCCAAGAACCGTACTTTACCAAAACAATATCACGTGACTGACTGATCTGCGATTGGTTGAAGGCCAAAGCACGCCAAGATACGCTATAAAGTAGCCCATAGTCCCGTAAATATTTCATTATAACTAACGTTTTTACATATATTATGTCTAGAACTCGGATGTTTGGCGAAATGCCTTTATTACTGGGTGGAAGTAAATCATTATTTGCAGAGATATAAATGTGATTTGGAGTAAATCAAAGTGATAGAGCCAATTTTTGTTTTGCCGATTTTGCGTTTTTAAGTTGTTTCTTACTAATAAATGCCTTTTTTGTCATTTTAAAGTAATATTTCTGGTTTATTTCCAATTTCCTAATTAACTGCAATGTGATTGAAATTTAAATATTTGAAACAATGACTAACTTTACTAACAATAGTAAATAAAAGTAATTTATTTCGGTGCTTAATCTGCTAATAATCGTGCTTTAATACTATTGGTATAATATGAATAATTATCGACAATCCACAGTTACAAATATAATATTATCATGTCTTCATGGTACCAACAGTCAACTTTATAATTGTAAATATTAACCTCATTCTCATAGAAATTGTCACGTAGCATTTCCAATTATTTGCTTTCATATTTTCAAATCTTACTGTTACAATTTTGTGCTACGTGTTTATTATTGTAGGAGAAAGAAATTTGAGTGAGGAACAGTCAGTTATTGTCGGGTGACAGAAGGTATAAGATCGGTTAGCTAGAATGCCTAAATTCAGTAAACCATTGAAAAGTAAACTTCATGCTTATGTTAATAAATTTGGTGCCCATGTGTTTTCAACCAATGGAACAGTTTTGTTATATTAGATTTGTGGAAAGACAGTTAATCAAGAAAAAAAAGTATTTTATAAGTCAACATGTGTCAACTACGAAGTGAATATGTGAGTTATGTTGATTTAATTTAAATATAGTATGCCGTTTTAAAATTTATAATGCCTTTTCAAAGGTTATTGTGCTTTTTATACGTTTTCATTGTCTTCTTTGTCTGCCTGTTTTAACCATTATAAATGCCTAAACATCCGGGCTCTAATAGTGTCTACTCAAATCAATACAATGTTAATAACCATTATGCTAGAATGAAAGAAACCCAATTGTACAGATGCATTAATGTGTAATTGATCTTTTATGTTTACCACGTGAAATAATAGGCCTACCGTTAGTAAGCTGATTAATATGGCCTCTACAAATGTTGAAGATTCAGGTATAGCTTATAAACAATCTAAAGGTAAACTGTTAAAAGCAGTGAAAAGAGAATAGAGTTAAATATGTTTAATAAGCTGTGAGCTCACCCAACCGCCCGCCCACCCTAAATACGTACCTTACTTATATACGAAAATCGTCGTGCGTGAACGAAGAATACCGCCAAATTTCTTTAACGTTTCAGTGTTCCCAACATTGTAATGATATACACGCCTAATCAAACCTTACCTAACATTTCTCATAATACTACACACCTAATCAAACCTAACCTAACCTGTCACATAATACACACCTAATCAAACCTAACCTAACCTGTTATAATACACACCTAATAAAACCTAACCTAACCTGCCACATAATACAACCTAATAAAACCTAATCTAACCTGTCATATAATACACACCTAATCAAACCTAATCTAACCTGTCGCATAATACTACACAACTAATGAAACCTAACCTAACCTGTCACATAATACTACACACCTAATCAAACCTAACCTAACCTGTCACATAATACACGCCTAATTAAACCTAGCCTATCACATAATACATACCTAATCAAACCTAATCTAACCTGTCACATAATACACACCTAATCAAACTTAACCTAACCTGTCACATAATACACACCTAATCAAACCTAACCTACCCTATCACATAATACACACCTAATCAAACCTAACCTAACCTGTCACATAATACTACACACCTAATCAAACCTAACCTAACCTGTCACATAATACTACACACCTAATCAAACCTAACCTAACACAATACACACCTAATCAAACCTAACCTAACCTGTCACATAATACACACCTAATCAAACCTAACCTAACCTGTCACATAATACTACACACCTAATCTAACCTCTTACATAATAAACACCTAATCAAACCTAACCTAACCTGTCACATAATACTACACACCTAATCAAACCTAACCTAACCTGTCACATAATACACGCCTAATTAAACCTAGCCTATCACATAATACACACCTAATCAAACCTAATCTAACCTGTCACATAATACACACCTAATCAAACTTAACCTAACCTGTCACATAATACACACCTAATCAAACCTAACCTATCACATAATACACACCTAATCAAACCTAACCTAACCTGTCACATAATACTACACACCTAATCAAACCTAACCTAACCTGTCACATAATACTACACACCTAATCAAACCTAACCTAACACAATACACACCTAATCAAACCTAACCTAACCTGTCACATAATACACACCTAATCAAACCTAACCTAACCTGTCACATAATACTACAAACCTAATCTAACCTCTTACATAATAAACACCTAATCAAACCTAACCTAACCTGTCACATAATACTACACACCTAATCAAACCTAACCTAACCTGTCACATAATACACACCTAATCAAGCCTAAACTAACCTGTCACATAATACTACACACCTAATCAAACCTAACCTAACCTGTCACATAATACTACACACCTAATCAAACCTAACCTAACACAATACACACCTAATCAAGCCTAACCTAACCTGTCACATAATACACACCTAATCAAACCTAACCTAACCTGTCACATAATACTACACACCTAATCTAACCTCTTACATAATAAACACCTAATCAAACCTAACCTAACCTGTCACATAATACTACACACCTAATCAAACCTAACCTAACCTGTCACATAATACACACGTAATCAAGCCTAAACTAACCTGTCACATAATACTACACACCTAATCAAACCTAACCTAACCTGTCACATAATACTACACACCTGTAGTAACATTCCTCACACTTAGTAACATTTCGTTTTCATGTATTGCCGGCTCTGCCAATCGTGTCGGTTTCCATGTAGTGGAAGTGGATCGTACTAATACTACTAATTTGAAGAAGAAGCAATGCCGACTTTCATAATAATTACATTTTACATGTTTCGTGGTATACTAAATGTGTTAGTAATTCTCTATATATGGTACAGTAAGATTTAAAACGTACTGTGGTTGTGATAAAAGTATTGAAAATTGGTTTATAGCGCCACATTGGCAGTGACAAAAGTGTGCAATATTCGTTCAGTGGCTGGTGGATGCTCTACATTGACCTAAGTACATCAACTCTTCTTGTAAATGGAAATTCCTGAAAGTTACTGAAAAGTCACTAAAAATGAAAGACTGAGACAAATACTTTAGTACTGTCCGTTCGAGTGGTGATGTCGCAGAGTCGTCGAAAGGGGGGAAATCACGGGAAATCACGTGACAGTTACTTAACGGAGCCCTTTATTTTAAACAGTTGTATAATATTACGTAGACGTCCAATTCTGTACCGCAAATATTTTCATAAAATAGAAAATAGATATCCTAGTCACTCGTCTTTACAGAGAGGTCAGCAGAAAGGTTGGGGGAAACTGGATGCGACATAGCCACTCGGACGGACAGTAGAATTCCAGAAATTGAGAATCCAAAACGAATTCTGGAATAACAACCTACGGCAGTCATGTCAATTGATGCCCATAAGCGCAAGCGAGCGCTTTTAGAGCTCAGGAGAGCCTGAGCGCTTTACAGCGGAAAGAACAGACGAGTGAGGTAGTACAGACGTGGACAAATTATTAGCAAAATTGAAGATTTTTATTATAGTCTATATTTTTACAAAATATGATTCTTCAATTTAGACTACAGTTGACATTTTTGTGTATTTCCAAATTATTAGCAACATTGAAGATTTGTATTGTATATTTTTCAAAATTTAACTCCTCAATTTGGACTACATTTGATATTTTTGCATATTTACAAATTATTACAAAACTGAAGATTTTTATTGTATATTTTTACAAAATTCGATTCTTCAATTTGGACTACAGTTGACATTTTGGATATTTCCAAATTATTAGTAAAACTGAAGATTTTTGTTTTATAATTTTACAAAATCTGACTCTTCAATGCAGTTGACATTTTTGCTAATTTACAAATTATTAGCAAAATTGAAGATTTGTATTATATATTTTTACAAAACGTGACTCTTCAATTTAAACTACAGTTGACATTTTTGCACATTTCTGTCTACTGTAATGATGGAAATATCCAAAATTGTCAACTGTAGTCTAAATTGAAAAGTCAAATTTTGTAAAGAAAATATCATAAAAATCGTCAATTTTGTTAATAATTTTTCCACGTCTGTATATGCCGCTTGGTCGAGCTATATACAGGGATGGCCAGCACTGATTCAATGGATAAAGGGAGGAGAACTTATTAAAACTGTATCCATGTTAATTTTTAGATCTGCCTGAGAAGTATAAGTGCATTATAAGAATGTAAGTTTTAATTTTAATGCTCATTCTTCACAAGTTTGCTTTTTTATTCAAAGGGAATATTTTCTTAATTTTTTACAGAAAAGCGAAATTTTCAAATATATTTATTTAGAGCCTTACGGGTACTGAAACAATGTTTCCGTAAATCTAATATATCGTAAATACATACAGTAATACTGAAGATAAGGTATTGAACATTTTGAAAATAATCGCATGGATAATGTTTGTAAGGAAATAAATTAACAAAGCAACTACAGTTACATCATAAACAAAATAATGTGCCCATGTGTTGTAAAAACGTCAGCTCTATAGCTTCAGAAGATTTCGAGAAAATAATTTAATATTCTGATGATAGGAAGTTGCTCACAAATATCACCTTAAAAGCATAATGCGATAAGGGTTTTGTTATGTAATATTAGTTACACTTAAAACAGATACAGTACCTAGGTAACTTTGCTTTGTACTGTAATATTATTTTGATTAGTTTATTGATTACTTTTATAAGGCTAAAGATACCATCAATATCAATTCCAACTTTTCATGTCGTACTCAATCTCTTACTTCGGGATATCACTTTCTTTATGAATGATGTGTTTCATTCACTTAGTACAGTATAGCTATAGGCCTACTACTACTATGGAATTTATATGAATATTCCTTCTTAACTCTATATTATGTTATTAACGTTTGAAACACAACTACAATATTAAGTGGTTAGGTACAGCTTACAGCAGTAAAATGTTTGGAAACATTGAACATTTTTTTTTTCCATTACTGCATCTTGCTTTTTTTTTTTTTTTCAAAATTCAAAACGGTGGCAGTTCACTGTGCAGTGATGAAGCGTTTCCCTCATAACTCATAATCTTGTTAACTTTTTCATGTTCTCTCTCTTTTAATTTATTGCTGAAACTCATGTTTACAATATCATGCTCTTTCAACTATATTCCTTAGTAAATAATATTTATTTTATTTTGTGTTAGAAGAAAATATTGATATTTCACCGTTTTTTAAAATGAATTTATTTATCAGACAATCTGTCAAAGATAGAGAAGTGATTTCGCATCATATTGTAGGTATGACATTCATAAATACACCCAAAAAATTTCATCACAGAATGTTGGATAGTTTTTCAGTTATGAGAGAAACGCTTCATCACTGCACAATGAACTGCCAGCATTTTGAATTTTGAAAAAAATTATAGGCTATATAAATAATTTATTTTTGAACTCGTAAAAATAGTTTTATCATATAGCAGAAGGATTGAGTTTTACACATACTAATTTTCATTATTGTGCAAGAAGCAATAATGGAGGAAAAAAATGTTGAATATTTCTAAAATTTTACTCCTTTAAGCTGTACCTAACCCCTTAAGAAGTTGGTGTTAATAGTTTTGTTTTACAGACAATATAGATAATATCAAACATACAATAAAAATAACGACATAAAATTTCAGGTTCCGTTTGAAGTTTGTGCACCACTGTTTTCTTAATCTAACAGGCTGCTTATTTGATATACACAATCCTTCCTCCTTCCATATCTAGCTCTTAATGCCCGCGCACGACGTCAAGGTCAGAAAAATGTGCTTGCTTTGACATCACTGGCCTATAGGATGAGGAGAGGTAATCCAAGAGTGTCAATCTAAAGAAGGCTTAAAGCATATTTCGTGATAGAAAGAAGTAATAGAAGAAGAAGTATATCCAACTCCTCTTGTAAATGAAAGTTCCTGAAAGTTACTGAAAAGTCACTAAAAATTAAAGAAGACTAAGACAAATACCTTAGTACTGTCCGTTCGAGTGATGATGTCGCAGAGTCGTCGAAAGGGGGAAAATCATGTGACAGTTATTTACTTAACGGAGCTCTTTATTTTAAACAGTTGTATAATATTACGTAGACGTCAAATTTCCTACAGAAAATATTTTCAGGAAATAGCTAAGACATCCTAGTCACTAGTCTTTACAGAGAGGTCAGCGGGGAAAATTGGATGCGACATAGCCACTCGGACGGACAATAGAATTCCAGAAATTGAGAATCCAAAACGAGTTCTGGAATTACAACCTACAGAATTAGGAGACGTAATCCAAGAGAAAGTTTGCATCAAAGTATCAATCTGAAGAAGACTTAAAGCATATTTCGTGATAGGAAGAAGTAATAGAAGAAGAAGGAGAAGGATTTATTTGATCTATGCGAAGGCGTTGAATTTAGTAACAGATTTACAAGTCGTTTTGTTATGATATCTATCTAGTGCAATGCTTGATGTTTGCTTTCTCCAGTAGCACTGAGCTTCAAGAGACATTTGCATATTTACTAGAATGTCAGAGGAGATAACTCCCCGTGCGGTGCCCAGTTCAAAGGCTTCACTTTTCAAATTCCGAAGTGTCCGGTTGTATTGACCTGCCCTTGGTCAGTTTGGCCCGTGCAAGTGGAGTCTCGAGTTGCCTAGCAATTTCAAATAAGACGGACTCTTGTCATATCTGAACCTGGCTGCTCTCTGCTAGAAATCAAACACCCTGGCCTTGCTCGATTCTCGGCAGGTTCTGGTGGTGGAGTGCCTTCCCAACTTGTCTGGAGTTGGAATTGTTCCACTTGACTTCTCCTGTTACACGCCAGCTTAGCGTGTAATACATTGTCAAGTGGAACTGATTTCTACACAAACTGAACTCGGTTCAACACTTAACTGAATGCATACTGTATCCTATCAGCATCTCCTTTCTTCGGTTGAAGTTAAGGCAAGGTAGGTATCCCTGGTATGGCCATGCTAAGGTTTGAGAATTTTTCTAGCCGCCATTTTGAAAAAATTGTAAACCACTTTTTTCTTACTCGTTCTCAGTCTAATGGACTTTCTTAAAACAATTTCCTTTCCCTATAAAAATAGCTTTAATTGTCCAAAAAGTCCCAAATTCCAAAAGTCTACCTAGTGGCCATATCAGGAACATGTGCACATGATATGGCCACCCTTGTTCCATGTTCTACAAATCGTGATTGTTTTCAGTTTGATAGCGCAGTTGTGCTAAAATTAAATAATTTTGGTGTAAAATGAATAAAAATGACACATAATAATTTTTTTTTATAATTCAAAAGTTAGTCAAAACAGGTTTTTCCATAAAAAATTAAGTTGTTTTTCTTAAAATACAAAATTTTTGCGTAATCCCAGCTACAAGGCATGTAAATTTGTCAGGTGAAAAAATAAAAGTGAAATGAACTTGATATGGCCATGGTGCATTTGATATGGCCATATCAGGAGCAGGTAAGCTTTCACGAAAATCGTTTGATTATGAACAACTCGTAAAAGACACGCCATCAACGACAACAACAATCAACAGAACATTAAAAACTGAATGGAATACTATGTTTTTCATGAAACAAGTCTTTGAAAAACATGCATAAAACAAAGGAGACTTACCAGAGAAAAATAAGAAGAGGTCACATGAAAACCGCAAAACAGGCAACTGACGCCATATTGCTCAACCTGACTGGATGGAAAACGATCAAGTGACATACCAGGATGCCCTTTCACTGGATGCTGCTGCAATTTAGCGGATTTTTTTGCTTAACTAACTCACAATAGGGGGTGGCCATATCAGGAACATGGCCATAACAGGAGCACCCACCTTTGTATGTACACCTTTACATACAAAAAATTTTGTTTTGTATAATTTTGCTCTGTAAAATTTTTATGCAATTGAGAATGGTACCAGAAAGAGAATGAAGTAAACAGATCCCTTGAAATTATGTCTAAACTAGTGGCTTGTGTAGCAAATGCTGCTGTAAACTAAGTTCATTACACGTTCAAATTACAATTTTTCAGATAAATATTTTTCATATTTATTTTCAATGAAGAATACTTGACATTTTGATAGTTATTTGCTTCCATAATAATGAAACATACTCCCTCTGAATGGGTTTTTTAGACCACATACTTTTTTTGAACCTATCCACCTTCAGTTTTTGAGTTTCAACGCAGAAACGCAAGTATCAATGTCAGGACGATAGCAATAGCTGTTTCAGGTCATTGTGGATTGTAGGCGAAAGTTAAAAAAAAATGTCAGGTTTGCTAAGTTTTCGAACAATAGCATTTTGCTACATGTAGAACTTGAAATGTAAAGCGTAAAATCATTTTATCCTACTAAGAGATCATGCTGAAATGATCTGGAGACTACAAAATTTTCTAGGCCTCTTATTTTATTAGTAAGTAATACCTTTTGGTCTTTCCTTAGGAACTATATTTTTTGCGCTCTCTAGAGCCAATACTGAAGACAATGACACATATCAATATCTACACTACACCGCCATTAAGTATATGAAAAATACCCAACCCCACTTGATTAAGAACTATAAAAATATTTGATTTTAAAAACAATATTATTATCTTACGCAAGTTTTGTAGTTATATATAGCCGTCACTCGGTAAATTATAGAAATGAAGATCTAAATTAAGAAATTCTCTACATTTACTTACATAACCTCAAAACGTTTCACTTTCATGTCATCAATATAGCATTAATATTATGTATAATTAATGAAAAATAGACGCATCATGACATTAACCATAATTAATTTCTAAAATGGTAATAATGTCATCAAACCACCTCAAGTTTCGTAGATTTGAATATCCAATACACAGCTGTACTCACAAAATTATACACTGCAGAATGAGGCCTGTAAATTATTTTTAATAACAAATCGAATTGAGCTCTAAATATGTCGGCAATCCTGCAGGCCTTCGTGTAATAGCCTATTGTTTATTGTAGCGTGTGTTTTGTTTTGTCCTGAAATTCAATCAAGTCGGCCGTGATTCAATAAAATTAGTTCTCAAAACTGACAACAGATGGATTTTGGAAAATAGGAAAATTATGTAGGAAAATTGACATTTCACTGAAAACTACTACTTTTCCGAAAAACTTTGAATGCAAGGCATGAAAATGAGGGGTCACTCATTAAAATCCGTTCAGCCGTTTTCCCGTAATTTCCATTACCAGTTAAAATTATATATATATATATATATATATATATATATATATATATATATAGATTCTTTTTAAAATTATTTTGTTTATAATTTTGACATGCAACTTGAAACATGATAGCTCATGCAGTTTTTAAGATAGAGCCACAGTTTTTTCACTGTTTTATAGCTAAAACTATTCTTTAGTGCCTGACATAGAGCTATTTCTTACTTTTATTTACATTAATTAAATATATCCATATATGTAACTTACAATAATATTTTATGTTGCATAAATCATGTAAAAAATTCATAGATAATTATTAATTACACTAATGTTATTTTACTCATTGTCAGGCACTGGGGGACATTTCAAGCTTCAAAATGACACCAATATCTTCTTGGTATCACCATATTTGGCTGAGATATCATGTTTGAAAGAATTAAATATTCTAAAATTACTATTTACAGGAAATGAGCCACAAACTTTCAGAGCCTAGAAGACTCCATCATCATATTATGTCACCCCTTAAGTAGCTTCATGTCGGTCCAGTTTCAGCTTCTTTCTGCCTCTCAAATACCTCCGCCTTGTTTTAACTTCAGGTGTTGAATGTTTTTTTTTTGGCATTTTTGTCCCTATTTCCATTGATGCAACAAATCTTGCGATGGTGTTTGTACCAGGGTTTATGCCCATCCTCCTCAGAATTGTAATTTCTACTTTTGGACTCTTATTAAAATGTCGTACAACATCACTGACACACAAATTTACAGTTTTATGACTAACAGTAAAAGATTATAATTTACTTCATTATGTAAAAAAGTTTTTTCAATCTAATGATCATGCCCAGATATCTATGCATCTATTTCGGGACTAGAAAGAAGTTTATTTTACAAGCAATGCTGGACGAGGGGATTAACAGCTACGAGGATCACTCCAAAAGTAAGTGACCGTGGCTGATGACGCAGCATTTTGGAAAATGGGACTTATCTGAAAAACCATAAGGCATAAATCGAAAATTCTTATATCAAATTAAAGGGAAGAAAATTCTCTATTAAAATAGTTATATTTTGAAAATTCTAATTTTCCATCATTTTTTGCGTTTTGTGGGTGTATATACACCTTAAGGTTGAGTCTATATTCGTCTTCAGGTGTAAAGGAGGAAGAAAAGTTTATTCGGTGGAGTCTCTTGCAACCTTGTTGATTTAACATGGTGTAATACCATAAGCACTGTCCATCCAAGTGGTTATGTCGCAGGGTCGTTGAAAAGGGAGAAATCACATGACAATTACTTACTTAAGGGGTTAGGTACAGCTTACAACAGTAAATTTTTTGGAAATAATCAATATTGCTTTCCTCCATTACTGTTAACTTGTACAGGGACATCATTTTATTTTTACTTCAATTTTTATTGTACCTGCGTTTCTGAATGTACTACTTGACTCCCACCCCTTTCACTAATGTCCTTGCTAACGTCAGTCACACAAACTTACGGCCGCTGTTGCTAAACAGTGAAGTAAACAGTACAAAGTACAGTGTGTTTCAGAAATATGTTGCGTTTTCTATAGAAGAAAGAGCTTACATTATTGAAGTTTATTTTCACACAGGTAGCATAACTGAATTTATCTGTGTGGACTGAGCACAAGTGAAGATTAGAGTTACCGAAAGTACGGTACCCTATAATATGGTACGGCACTTAACAACATTATTTAAACAAGAGTTTTGTTTTACTATTTGTAGGTATAAAGGACGATGATGGAAACTGGAATTACAATATAACCGAATGTGAACAACAGTTTTTTTTTTAATATCATTACGGAATATTTTCGTAGAAATGTCATTAATCTGGTAGATAAATTTAGAGCAACACAGTGTACAGAAAGGAAGAAAAGTGTAAGGTGGCCAACAAAGGTGACAGAAGATGCTGTAGAATATGCTAGAGAAAGGATACAGCGAGGTCCTAATAAGTCGGCCAAGAAGTTAGCTGTATAAATTGGGGTTTCTTACGGAAGTGCTCACAAAATTCTCAGGAATAAATTAGGTTAGTAATATGCTGAATAAAGTAGACATTACATAATGAATATAACCGCCTGAAGAGTTGAGTTTGTGAAAAAAAATTGTTACTATTCTATAGTTTTTGATAAAATACTGTAAAGTAATGACCAAACTGAAAATCGTAATACTATATTTCCCTGTAACATAAATGGATACACTACTTTTCTCTCCTCCTATAGCTAGTAAAATGATTTGTTTACATATTGCACTAGCAACTCCAAACTCCTGTAATGGAAGGGGGGTAACAGTGTTTCCGAGTATAGCCAGGTTAATGTTAAAAATGTTAGTAAAAATAAAGTGATGTCCCTGTACAATAATGAAAATTGGTATGTGTAAAACACTATCCTTCTGCTATATGAAAAAATTATTTTTACGATTTAAAAAAATATAAATATCAATGTGCATTGATGAAGATTTTTCCTCATAACTCATAAACTTGTTAAATTTTTCATGTTCTCTCTCTTTTATTTTATTGCTGAAACTCATGTTCACAATATCATGCTCTTTCAACTACATTCCTTAATAAATAGGCCTAATATATTTTTTGTTTTGAGTTAGAAGAAAATACTGATATTTGACCATTTTTAAATGAATTTATTTTTATCAGACAATCTATCAAAGGTAGAGAAGTGATCTTGCATCATATTGTAGGTATTACATGCATAAATATACATAAAAAATTTCATCACAGAATGTTGGATAGTTTTTTAGTTATGTGGGAAACGCTTCATCACTGCACAGTAAATTGAATTAAAAAAAATGTAAAATGTTTTTTAAATCGTAAAATATTTTTTTCATGTGTTTTACACATACCAATTTTCATTATAGTACAAGATACAGTAATGGAGGAAAAAATGTTGAATATTTACAAAATTTTACTGCTGTAAGCTGTAGGCCTACCTAACCCCTTAAGGGGAGACTCTATAGAAAATCATGAAAATTTTCCAAAAAAAATTTTATTGGCTATTTCATTTTTTTTAGAATGTCGGCCTATATTTTGATACACCAAATGGATTTTGTTCAGTTATGATTACAAATGTGTTTATTTTTTAATTTAGTCTGTAAGGAGGCGTGGCATTTAAAGAGACGCCAAGATTATTTTTTCATCAAAGAATTCTTTTTTACAAATTTATGATTACAAATCTAGTAACTTTTTGTTCTAAAATTGGCTCCCTGAAGTTACTAGATGAATGTAGCGGAGGAGAATTTTATCTAATCAGATTGTTCTTAACAGATAGTCTCAAAATTAATAAATTCCTACGATAAACATGCTTGTACAGGGACATCATTTTATTTTTACTTCAATTTTTATTGTACCTGAGTTTTTGAATGTAGTTCACTCTCACCCCTTCTACTAATGAAGTTCAACCATCCTGCACACAGATCCAAGGCCGCATATACAGTCATAGTAGCCTTACGGTCATAGTAAACAGTACGTTCCAAAAATATGTTCGCGTTTTCCAGTGACGAAAAAGCTTTCAATATTGAATCATTTTCTCACAGGTACTGTCGTCCATTTGCCTACGTCGTATCCCGGTTTCCCCCACCTGCTTCTATTCGCCAGCTAGTGGCTGGGCTGTCTTAGCTCTTTTGTGAGAACATTAAATTCTGTTAGGAATTGGACGTCTACGTAATATTATACAACTATTTAAAATAACTTAAGTAAAAGGGCCTCGTTAAGTAATTAAATGTCACGTGATTTCCTCCTTTCTACGACTCTTCGGCATAACCACTTGGACGGACAGTATATAGTATGTCTGAGTAATTTTATTTTTTTCGGATCGGGCAAAAGTGAAGATTGAATTTACAGTACGTAAGTTACTCTTTTATAGAATAGGTACATAATTATTTCAACATGAGTTACTAGTTACAAGGACGAAACTGGTAATTGGGATTAGGTACAATAGTATATAGTGCGATAATACGCACATTAGAACTGAAACCTGTATCGAAATAAACGGCCACCATTTTAAAAAATGTGTTTAAATATCCATATTATGATTATTTTTCAATTTAACTTCATTCTCTATATTGTACGCTAATGTGCTGTAGACAGAATAATATACTCTGCATAATGAATACGTCAGTTGGTGAGTAAAAACACTCATTGTTAATACTGCAGGCTACTGTATTTTGATTAAACAAAAACCTAATGAAAATGATCAAACTCAAAATCACGAAATTTCCTAGTTTACGTAAATGGATGAACTACTTTTCTTCCCTCCTATACCTAGAAAAGTGATTTGTTTGTATATTACGACAGTATCATCGAACTCCGGTCGTGGAAGGGGGTAGCAAACGGTGTTGATCCAAAGGTATAGCCAGGTTAATATTAAAAATGCTAGTAAAAATAAAATGATGTCCCTGTATATTCTTAATCTCTTCTTAGTCGAATAATGCGATCCCATATGACTCGTTGGTGCATTTCAGTTCAACATTGTACTGTAAACATTCTAAATGTTGCGTTGCTGCTAGTTTTGTCCCACTTCAACAGAAGTTTAGCGAACTCAAATATTCTCATGTACTGTACATTTATTTTTATTGCTAAACTTTTCCGCTTACCATCGTAAGAAATGTTCTTCGACACTTTCACCAAGTCTAATCTTCTTTCAGTATATAATGGAGTAAGTTTCTTTGTTCCCAGTCTCGAAGTCCTAATCCCTACTTCAATACTGTCATGCTATGTTCAATTAATTGAATGAGCACAACGCTACGACGTTAATAGCGTAATGAGTGACTTATTCCCAGGTCCAATGGACCAAGTCTATGAGCAACGCCCATTATTATTATTATTATTATTATTATTATTATTATTATTATTCGTTTGAGAAGCTTTTGTCGTCTAGTCTTCTGTCAAAAAATCTGAAAGTTAGAATTTATAAAACAGTTATATTACCGGTTGTTCTGTGTGGTTGTGAAACTTGGACTCTCACTTTGAGAAAGGAACAGAGATTAAGGATGTTTGAGAATAAGGTTCTTAGGAAAATATTTGGGGCTAAGAGGGATGAAGTTACAGGAGAATGGAGAAAGTTACACAACGCAGAGCTGCACGCATTGTATTCTTCACCTGACATAATTAGGAACATAAAATCCAGACGTTTGAGATGGGCAGGACATGTAGTACGTATTAGCGAATCCAGAAATGCATATAGAGTGTTAGTTGGGAGGCCGGAGGGAAAAAGACCTTTAGGGAGGCCGAGACGTAGATGGGAGGATAATATTAAAATGGATCTGAGGGAGGTGGGGTATGATGATAGAGACTGGATTAATCTTGCACAGGATAGGGACCGCTGGCGGGCTTATGTGAGGGCGGCAATGAACCTTCGGGTTCCTTAAAAGCCATTTGTAAGTAAGTAAGTAAGTATTATTATTATTATTATTATTATTATTATTATTATTATTATTATTATTATTATTATTATTATTATTATTCGGTTGAGAAGCTTTTGTCGTCTAGTCTTCTGTCAAAAAATCTGAAAGTTAGAATTTATAAAACAGTTATATTACCGGTTGTTCTGTATGGTTGTGAAACTTGGGCTCTCACTTTGAGAAAGGAACAGAGATTAAGGATGTTTGAGAATAAGGTTCTTAGGAAAATATTTGGGGCTAAGCGGGATGAAGTTACAGGAGAATGGAGAAAGTTACACAACACAGAACTGCACGCATTGTATTCTTCACCTGACATAATTAGGAACATTAAATCCAGACGTTTGAGATGGGCAGGGCATGTAGCACGTATGGGCGAATCCAGAAATGCATATAGAGTGTTAGTTGGGAGACCGGAGGGAAAAAGACCTTTAGGGAGGCCGAGACGTAGATGGGAGGATAATATTAAAATGGATCTGAGGGAGGTGGGGTATGATGATAGAGACTGGATTAATCTTGCACAGGATAGGGACCGCTGGCGGGCTTATGTGAGGGCGGCAATGAACCTTCGGGTTCCTTAAAAGCCATTTGTAAGTAAGTAAGTAAGTATTATTATTATTATTATTATTATTATTATTATTATTATTATTATTATTATTCGGTTGAGAAGCTTTTGTCGTCTAGTCTTCTGTCAAAAAATCTGAAAGTTAGAATTTATAAAACAGTTATATTACCGGTTGTTCTGTATGGTTGTGAAACTTGGGCTCTCACTTTGAGAAAGGAACAGAGATTAAGGATGTTTGAGAATAAGGTTCTTAGGAAAATATTTGGGGCTAAGCGGGATGAAGTTACAGGAGAATGGAGAAAGTTACACAACACAGAACTGCACGCATTGTATTCTTCACCTGACATAATTAGGAACATTAAATCCAGACGTTTGAGATGGGCAGGGCATGTAGCACGTATGGGCGAATCCAGAAATGCATATAGAGTGTTAGTTGGGAGGCCGGAGGGAAAAAGACCTTTGGGGAGGCCGAGACGTAGGTGGGAAGATAATATTAAAATGGATCTGAGGGAGGTGGGGTATGATGATAGAGACTGGATTAATCTTGCACAGGATAGGGACCGCTGGCGGGCTTATGTGAGGGCGGCAATGAACCTTCGGGTTCCTTAAAAGCCATTTGTAAGTAAGTAAGTATTATTATTATTATTATTATTATTATTATTATTATTATTATTATTATTATTATTCGGTTGAGAAGCTTTTGTCGTCTAGTCTTCTGTCAAAAAATCTGAAAGTTAGAATTTATAAAACAGTTATATTACCGGTTGTTCTGTATGGTTGTGAAACTTGGACTCTCACTTTGAGAAAGGAACAGAGATTAAGGATGTTTGAGAATAAGGTTCTTAGGAAAATATTTGGGGCTAAGAGGGATGAAGTTACAGGAGAATGGAGAAAGTTACACAACGCAGAGCTGCAAGCATTGTATTCTTCACCTGACATAATTAGGAACATAAAATCCAGACGTTTGAGATGGGCAGGACATGTAGCACGTATGGGCGAATCCAGAAATGCATATAGAGTGTTAGTTGGGAGGCCGGAGGGAAAAAGACCTTTGGGGAGGCCGAGACGTAGGTGGGAAGATAATATTAAAATGGATTTGAGGGAGGTGGGATATAATGGTAGAGACTGGATTAATGTTACTCAGGATAGGGACCAATGGCAGACTTATGTGAGGGCGGCAATGAACCTCCGGGTTCCTTAAAAGCCAGTAAGTAAGTATTATTATTATTACTATTAGATTTTACAGTGTCCTAAGACGTCTTCCTGTACCCATTTTCAGCATTCTATAGCCTTTCTCCATTCTTCTCCATTCTCCCATGCCCCATCTTCCAATCCTCTTTCTCTCATTATTCAGATTATTCCTTGTGTCCATGTGAATTTTGGTCTTCCCTTCTTCTTCTTTCCCGTTGGCATCCATTCATACACCTTCTTCGACATTTTATCTTCTGTCATTTTCTTCATATAACCAAACCATCTTTGTTTTGATAGATTCTTACACTTTCATTTTTTCTCTTACTTATAACATTGGTTCTTATTTTTGTCCTTCCTTGATACTCTTGCAGACCTCCGTCAGAAATTCATCTCTGTAGATGTAGTTTAATTATTGTCCTTGGCTTCAAATGCTTTGATTCTGAGCCGTATGATATTGTGTTTTTAACAATTGCGTTATAGCTGTTTGTTTTTGTTGTGATGTCTTTATCCCATTTAATTTAATTTTATTTTGAAATTGAATTTGTTAATTCTTCCATTTATATCATCTTCGTGATTTCCGTTCTTAGTCTGTTATTCTTACCTCGAAATATAAATTATGTAATAATCACGTTAATAATAATAATAATGATAATAATAATAATAATAATAATATTATTATTATTATTATTATTATTATTATTAGGCATATTGTTATTATTAGGCCTATTATTATTATTATTATTATTAGGCATATTGTTATTATTATTAGGCGTATTATTATTATTATTATTATTATTATTATTATTATTACTACTAGAAAACTTGATACAGTTCTTGCATTATCGTGATTGTGTTCTCCGTTTATAATAATTACATTTGCATCCAATAACATCTATCAGATGTGACAAAAACAAAATCACTCCTGTGTGAAAGAAAAAAAAAACCTACAACATTTATATTACATTTTAAAGCAAGTTTTGTAGTTGTACTATGGAGAGGTTAGTTAAACACTGCAAAGTTTTGAAATGATAAACATCTATGATGTTACTACACAGTTCATCATTGTAACGAGAACGAATGTCTAACGCTCGGCTTATACCGTTCGAGGATTTATCGCTCGTGACAATTTTACCCATCATGCATGTGCGCTACCTATCGGATTATGCTATGAACTACTTGGCGCTCGAGCCAAAACGTCCGATGCAGACCTCTGGTGTCGAGTGATGATCTATGATAAAATATGTATATCTGTGCATGTCTGGCTGATGTTGTAAATCTGATATATGTATAGGCCTATATGTATTACATGATATTATGGTCTTTAACTATTTTATGCACAAATAAGGAAATAAATAAATAAAGATCTACCGAGCGTGATAGCTCTGTTGATAGACCGCTTTTAAATCAGGGGTCTGGGGCAAGGTTTAAGCTAAAAAAAAATAATTGTCGCAAAAATGCACAAATGAAAAAATATATTTGTTCAAATTGCGAAATGCTTCTGCAATATTAAAAATAATTGTGCAGAAAGATAAAATTAATAAAGTATGCAGAAGCAAAAAGTTATGCGATTTGTTTCTTGGAGTTTTATTATTTTCAATCCATCTAACCACACTCTAGATATAGCTACTTATGAAAGTAAATCATTACATATAGGTATGTTTAGAATCAATTACTGCTGAATTTACGTCACATTAAAATACGTTATTTTATGGCCACTCTAAACATTACTAGAGGCCCTTCAAGATTTATTGTTAGCATAGTGCTAACTCTTTTCACTGAAAGGCGGTTTCACAATTTACAGTATGCGATGGAATTATATAAATCAATTAGAAGGAATTGTTCACTTAACTTACATGAATTGCACCAACTCTTTGAAATCAATTTCTGAATTTCTATTGCTCAATACCTTTTTCAAATTTGCCCATGTCATTAGCATTTTATTTAAATTCAGATTAGTTAAAACACATCTCTGATTTCATTTTCTCCATTATCATCTTCGTTTCTGAAGTCCAATGTGGTTGTCGCATTTTTACACATTTACATTCAAAATTTGTTGCATTTTTAGAAGTCAAGTAGCAAAATGCGACTGTGGCTTAAACCCTGGTCTGTGGTTCGATATCCCGATACTGGCAATCCTGACTAGTTTTTCGTGGTCTCCGTGAGTCACACCAGACAAACTTCAAGATTATTCCTTAAGATATGGGCCACGACAGCAAAGTTTTATATTTATAATTACTAGTATTATAAGTATTTCGATGTGTATTGATAAGTGTTTAGATTTGTAGCTGTTTCTATTTCTTTTTTCTTTCTATCTTTTATTTATCTTTTTGCTATCTGTAACTGGCACTAACAAGCAGAGGACACGCTCTGTATATCACCGAATGGAATAAGATTGTGTGAGATGAAAGTACAAGACGTACTGTTTAAAGTCATACCTGGTATGGGTGGCCAATGACCCCTCGTTTTGGAAATATTGGAAATTGTTTGTGACATACTTCCGTTAGGTGCCTAATAGGGAAGCATTAGACTGTGTAACAGCGTAGCTCGTATGGTTGGGTGCTGAGTTGTTATCCAAGCAGCCTGAGTTCGAATCTTAACTGACCCTATATTTTTTTCATTTTAATAATGATTAATAGTGTGATCACAGTAATCTATTATATATATATATATATATATATATATATATATATATATATCATATTTCTCAATGTATTGCACGCTTCATCATGTTTTAAACAAATTACTAATTAACTAACATTGTATTGTAAAGGATAAAGAAGGAAATATTTCTTATGTACGCAGGTCACTGGTATCTGTTTTGTTTCTATTCCACTTCATTTTGTGCATGATTCATTATGATAAATGTCATAAAAACCCACAAAACATACATATTTCCTGCACCATGCACAGCAAATGAAAGAAGGTTGTCCACAATCACACACATTTTTCCGAAATTCTGCTGCGAAACAGACATCTTTCACATTCACAAATACTTCTCGTTCGTTTATTAATTTTGATGCATACCACGCATATTTCAACATGGCTTTGAATATAGGAGCTGACAACTGAAAGTGAATTAAGGAGTGAATTTTGAGGGCATCCTCCCTTGAAGCAATTTGTCGTTCAGTTTGTAAAAGGAAAGAGCTATTTTGCAAATATAATATTTGATAAAAATCTTCACTTGTCTAAAAAAATAAACATCACAGGACTGGCATAATCCAGTACATTTGGGTGAAATCACTTTCAGGTTGCACGTTACTTCATTTTCTTCATTTGTAAATATTTCATCATACAAAGAAGGATTTACCTGCCCTTCCCACGAGTCCAGAATTAGAAGAAATAGCTGCTCTTTCACATTTATGTCTTTATTTCTTTCTCCAGGTATTGCTTATGGAGTTGAGATGTCAGCTTTCCTGATGAAGAACGTGTTACACATATATTTCCGAATTTAGAAGTGAGTTCATCTACTTGAAGTTGCACTCTTGGACCAAATTGTCCTTTTGGTTCTAATAATAATAATAATAATAATAATAATAATAATAATAATAATAATAATAATAATAATAATAATAATAATAATATCAAGTTTTAAAACATAAGAAGACATTAGGATTCAAATTGGGGTTGCCTGGATGACAACTCAGCATCCCACCGTATGAGCTACGCTTTCACAAAGTCTAATGCTTCCCTATTAGGCACCTAACGGAAGTATGTCACAAACAATAGCCAATATTTCCAAAACGAGGGGTCATTGGCCACCCATACCAGGTATGACTTTAAACAGTACGTCTTGTACTTTCATCTCACACAATCTTATTCCATTCGGTAATATACAGAGCGTGTCCTCTCCTTGCAAGTGAAAACCCATTCGTAGTTAATAAATATTCATTCATAAAAAATGTTTTACTGTGAAATTTTCTTAAAAATGTCATCCGAGATGTTTGGAAAAATTATATAAGCATTGTTTTTGTTGTCTGGCCTCTCTCCTGTAGTATAAATCAATAACCCGCCTCTGTATAAGCGTATATGACTCAAAGAGCTGCAAAACATTAACTGACAACATAATGTTTAAAGTGTACGTTATAAGACCATTATCTTCATACTCTCATTTTAAGATTCAAAATAGCTTCTGACGTTACACAGACTCAGATCTCTTGGTACGTCACTTCCGTTACGCCCAATAGCAGATGAGAAGCTCACAGTGATACGTTCTGTATGCTCAGATGCGGAGATGAGATTTTCAGTGTAAAGGAAGATTTTAGATTACGTGTTACAAAATGAGGGACTAACATCAAAGTTCAATTATGTCAAAAAGTTTCAAAGAAAAGTAGAATAAAAGGGGAATTTAGCGCAGATCGAACAGGAATACCCTTATTTCATACCCGGGTGTAGATGGAACTACCTTCGCTTGAACAGTAACTAATACTATCTCGTTCTGGAGCTATCACGCGAAACATGAAATAAAAATCAATGTATCTTTACTTCACACAGAGTGGAAGCGATATAACTCTGTTAAACTTTACTAGTCTCACCACTTTGTTCTTTTGTCCTTTTATGCACTGCACTAACACCAGCACTTTACAGACACTGAGATTACTATTTACAATATTTTAACTAGCACTTCCATCAACACTGGCTTTATTATTTACAGTATTTTAATTGACACTTTCACAAACAATGACTTTACTATTTACAGTATTTGACACGTATGCTTGCTACTTTCAATTAACACCCAAAATCACTGAGTTCACTTTTAGAATATTTTAATATCCTACCGGAAACCTATCTGCATACGCGCGTAGAAAGCAACGCATCGTATCCGGCGTTTGCCGTCGAGATGTTTTTTTTTAACAAATGATTCAGTAATTCTTAGCAGCGTAGGTTCCGACATTTCAATGTGGGTCGACATTGGCGAGTTCCCTGCCGTAACACAATTTTATTGTGGGTAAAGAATTTCAGAACGACTACTTCAGCATCAAAACGTAAGTCAACAGTTTCGTTAATGAATTTATAATTTCATTTTGTCTATTGTAAATGTTTTTGTGGATTATAGTTTATATATTATTGATTATTATATCAATATTAGTAATTAATAATAATATTGAGATAGTAATGATCATAATAATTATTATTTTAGTTGATATAGAAAATATTTCATTTGATGCTAATCTTGTTACGCAACGTGCTAAACTTCAGAGTCAGGCTCCAGGAGTGCTTGAGACAAAATGGTCTTCATTTGGAGGGTGTAATTTTCAAAACCTAATTTTGTTCTTTGGAGCAAAGGCTAATTGGGATTTCCCGCTCTCTGATCGGGTCAGAAACCATGATGAAACTGATATTTAATCCTTGCAGTGAATTTCGGTGGAGTCCGGAGGGCCTAATTAGTCAAATCCACTCTCCTCACCTCCACCATGGTGCCTCCTGTGATCTTTCACGATACGAAAGAGAGAGTGGTGTGCGAAAAGCAATGGGAAGCTACCGTATTTATCTTTCCCAAGAAAAACTGCAAACATGGCATGATGAGTCATTGGAGAATGCTAGGTTTGCAGTGAAATGCCTGCCCTTGCGCAGAACACTGAATGAATGAATGAATGAATGAATGAATGAATGAATGAATGATGCATCTTTTCGACAAAACAATAAAAGTTCTTACATTAAAATACAATTGTGTTGTCTCATTTAAAAAAAAATCAGACCTTTTTGTCGGACCCTGTGTGCATACATAACATATATTAAGACAGAATTAAATTGCATGACTTGATTAATATTTCTGACAGTTGTTATCTACACCAACAATTCACGGCTTAATACCACAATGAACTTAGTCTCAAAGCTCAACCAAGTATAAATCTGCTACGTTAGCACTTAACACGCTTTTGATACTGTTCATTTCAGAAAATAATCGCTCACATAATAAGGTTGGGCGAAACATACAAAGTAAACGCCATGCAAATGAACGCAGTTGAGGTAAAAGCCTCCTCATAAAAGATGTGTATAAGTCAAGTGAGGTTGAAGGGGAAGTTACAGCGGTCGCTCCGAAGAACGACAGTTCCCCACTCTACCGGGGCAAGCGGAGAAAACCATACAATTGAAGGACTCCTTGCAAAAAGGGAGTGACTCCACTTTTTCATCAAATCAATGTTTTGCTTGTTTCATACGTTAAAAACATATGCCCGATTTTTTTAGTGCAAGAAAGGTGTGATTCCGAGCATTTGGTAGTAAGTTACAGTGGAATTGGAGCTGAGCTACAATCGTTTCGTTGCAAAAAGGAGGCAGCTGCTGGAGCTATATACAGAGTGAACCGTAAGAAGTATCATCACTTTCAGGGTGTTATCCTTTGAGATATTTCAAACAAAAAAGTTAAATAAAATTTTGCTCAATTTTACTTCCTTTTTGAGATAAAGATTGTTTTATATTAACTATTTCATAGCGTGTTCTGGGAAAGCCATTGATTTAATTTCCAAACTGTTCAGTCAATTTAAGAGAGCAGTGTTGTTTTTCAGTTGAGAAGCTTTTGTCATCCAGTTTGCTCTAAAAAAACTGAAAATAAGAATTTATAAAACAGTTATATTACCGGTTGTTCTGTATGGTTGTGAAACTTGGACTCTCATTTTGAGAGAGAAACAGAGGTTAAGGGTGTTTGAGAATAAGGTGCTTAGGAAAATACTTGGGGCTAAGAGGAATGAAGTTACAGGAGAATGGAGAAAGTTACACAACGCAGAACTGCACGCATTGTATTCTTCACCCGACATAATTAGGAACATTAAATCCAATCGTCTGAGATGGGCAGGGCATGTAGTACGTACGGGCGAATCCAGAAATATACATAGAGTGTTAGTTAGAAGGCCGGAAGGATAAAAACCTTTGGGTGGCCGAGACATAGGTGAGAGGATAATATTAAAATGGATTTGAAGGAGTGGGATATGATGATAGAGACTGGATTAATCTTGCTCAGGATAGGGACAGATAGCGGGCTTATGTGACGGCGGCAATGAACCTCCGGGTTCCATAAAAGCCATAAGTAAATAAGTAAGTAAGTGTATTAGTATAATAAATTATTGAAAGAATTTTAGTTTTGTCCTTTAAATGTGCAAAAATTTGAGCAGAACAAATGTAATTTTCTGTTCTGCAAATAAATTTTTGAATGTTACATGTTTTCTTTGCATCAAATTTCTTCACATTTAAAGGAAAAATACTCAAATTGTTTGAATCATTTATTATCATAATACACTGCTCTCTTAAATTGACTGAGAATATTGGGAATTACATCAATGACTTTCGCAAAATACGCTACGCAATGTTTCATATAAAATAATTTTTATCTCGTAAAGGAAGCAATATAAAAAATGTATTAAACTTTTTTGCTGGAAATATCTCAAAGAGTAACTGCTTGAAATTAATGATATTACTTATTGCAAAAGGAGAGTAGCTCCAACATTTGTTTATATTTAATCTCCCTAAATTGCTGATTGTAATAAATGAGTGAATAATAAAATGAAAGTTATAAGTACCTAGAACATACTCTAAAACGGAAAGAAGCTCAGTTAAAATTTGAAAATTTTAGAATGTTTTTGTTGTTTTTCACAGCTTTGTAAAAGTGGAGCCACCTCCTTTTTGCAGGGAGCCCTTCAATTGGTATTCTGCAGAAGATGGTATGGTACTTTCTTCTTGCTAATACATAGATGATAAGAACGAGTTTAGTTTATGACTTCCATATGAAAAGGAAATGGTTACTGATACAAGAATATTTTACACGTTCAATGTAATCGCGAGTTATATAATATTAAAGTCATAACAGACACATACGATACACTTTGAGTGAACTATAATGAAAAATTTGTTGTGAGCTGGGACTAATTTGGAAATGTCTATTGTACATTGAATTTAAAGTGCCTATTTAATATCCATCAAATTTATAACAATGTCTAATTGAATATCGTTCATAAAAACTGAAATATATTTCATTTGTATTTGCATAAATATGAAACTAAAAGATCAGACAACATATGCTTGACAGAAGCTAAATGTACCATAACTGTAGCAACTTCAGTCCAAAGCTTTATAACAAGATAACAGTTAAATTACCAAACATTCAATTTGCTAATGCTTCTTATTTTAAAAAATCAATTAAAATTATTGTTTAGGGAGAAAATATAAAATAATTTCAATTACTCTAATATCAGTGTTTTTCTTTTTATCATTTTACTTTTTATTATGCTAATTTTATTAGTAAAATGTATTAAAATTTTGTGGAATGTCCGACGAGTATGTACTCTTTTTGGGGGTGCTACAGTGATTTTTATATTAAAAAATATGTAACTTATCATTGTTCTTGCAATGAATTATTGTTATTATTATTATTATTATTATTATTATTATTATTATTATTATTATTATTATATGAAGAGCAAATATATATTCCATGCCCTTCATATGAAGAAGAATGGAACGTGTGAAGTGGACACACAGGATAAGAAATGAAGCTGTATTGGAAAGAGTGGGTGAAGAAAGAATGATGCTGAAAGTGATCAGGAAGAGGAAAAGTAATTGGTTGGGTCACTGGCTGAGAAGAAACTGCCTACTGAAGGATGCACTGGAAGGAATGGTGAACTGGAGAAGAGTTAGGGGCAGAAGAAGATATCAGATAATAGACGACATTAAGATATATGGATCATATGTGGAGACAAAGAGAAAGGCAGGATATAGGAACGACTGAAGAATGTTGGGTTTGCAGTGAAAGATTTGCTTTGGGCAGAACAATGAATGAATGAATGCCCTTCGTCAATTAGTTCTTTTATCATAGAAGCATACTCGTATTCTCCATTTGAAAATGGAAACAAAAATAAAACATTCAAACCAACACATCTGTAGTTTCATTCACGAAACGGGGCGACGTATTCTACGTGCTGGTGTATCCCTCATACAGCGCAGAATTGTTTAAAATTGCAGATGAGAGGCGAAATGGATGAACTTGAAGAGTATTAGTGGGATGATAAAGGGAAACGAGTGTACTCCGACAAGAAAAACCTTTGCACCATCTGTTCTTTTTTCACCTCAAATTCCGTCACGACTTGGATCGAACTCGGGCCGTCTGAATGAAACGCCGCCGCACTAACACTCGAACCACAAACTTACATTGATGTGTACCCTTTATGTGTAACAGAATACAATTCAATCTATTCTGCGTACCGTTAGAGTAAGATACTGAAACAAATTCTGATGAATTCCTACAGCTAAGATAAAAAATAACAGGAATGTGTGCTGATGTACAGATTTGAGGAGTATCAACGAAAGTGTAATTCTAAACGGTAGTATCATTATTCGCTATCGGCCCATGAACCCTGTACGTTGTCAAGGTAACGAGCGATAAGTTTGCAACGCTCTGTAAAGAATTTTTCTTTAGCATCTCATTCATGCGACTGTATTAAAATAGTTCTTCGTACCATTCGAGAAAAAATTGTAACAAAAATTACAGCATTGCCCCTTATGGGAGGTGCGTCGATACCACCCGCAATTCATTCTTTGGTTAGAATGCTTCATTTAATTCATTCATGACCCAGGCTATGCTTCTACAAGAACATTGATCAAATGGAGTGCTCAAATTATGGTTATTATGTTGACGGATCCAACAACGTTAATTTTGATTTTATTCATTGATCATATGGTTGATCTGGTTGGCGAGTTGGTATAGCGCTGGCCTTCTATGCCTAAGGTTGCGGGTTCGATCCCGGGCCAGGTCGATGGCATTTAAGTGTGCTTAAATGCGACAGGCTCGTGTCAGTAGATTTACTGGCATGTAAAAGAACTCCTGCGGGACAAAATTCCGGCACATCCGGCGACACTGATATAACCTCTGCAGTTGCAAGCGTCGTTAAATAAAACATAACATTAAACATTGATCATATGAAACGGTCAACCTAGAGGCCACTTATTATGTTGGCGGAGGACTCGCCATAGATTTATTTTTTTATTTTATTGGGTTATTTTACGACGCTGTATCAACATCTAGGTTATTTAGCGTCTGAATGATATGAAGGTGATAATGCAGGTGACATAAGTCCGGGGTTCAGCACCGAAAGTTACCCAGCATTTGCTCGTATTGGGTTGAGGGAAAACCCCGGAAAAAACCTCAACCAGGTAACTTGCCCCGACCGGGATTTGAACCCGGGCCACCTGGTTTCGCAGCCAGACGCGCTGACGTTACTCCACAGGTGTGGACCTCGCCATAGATTACCTGACATTTCGCATTACGGTTGGGGAAAACGACGGATAAAACTCAACCAAGTAATCAGCCCAAGCGGGAATCGAACCCGTGCTCGAGCGCAACTCCGGATCGGCAGGCAAGCGCTTCACCCGACTGAGCTACGTCAGTGGCTTGAACTCATTGTTAAGTTTTGGGTTTGATACCCAATTGCTAAGAAAAATTGAATTATGGTTTATTTAACGACATTCGCAACTGCAGAAGTTATATCAGCGTCGCCGGTGTGCCGAAATTTTGTCCCGCAGGAGTTCTTTTACGTGCCACTAAATCTACTGACATGAGCCTGTCGCATTTAAACGCACTTAAATGCAACTTCGACCACAAAAGACCAACGCTATACCGACTACGCTACCTAGGTCGACAGTGGCTAAGAATGATAGCTTTGCAAGTAGACGAGTGGTGGCAAGGACCTGTGTTGAAGAAGCTGTGTCTTGTCTCATGAATTAGCCGTCCTTGCTTCATAATGGGTTTTCATCTTGTAACCGAATGACAAGGGACCCACAAGCTTCGAACTCACGTTACATACTCAATCAACTTTAAGAAAACTAGCGACGCTACAAGACTCATACTCTGCGCTTGAATTTTCTTTCCTGCCATTGTCATATTCATTGCCAATCAGACATCGCCTAATTCAATTGCTGATCCGCAATGAATCTACTCGCATTCGCTTTGTTCTCTGATATTTCCATCAAGGGGTTGTCAAACTCCCCTCAGCCAGTTCCTGGTCGATTCTTACGAGTTTTGCAATTAACTTCCAAGACTACGTAACTTTCACCATTCTGGAGTCTATTAATCTCTTTGAGGTTGGAACAATATCCTTCCCCTCCTGAGTTCGTTTCATAACTCCTTCAATCCCTGCTACCCTCTCAAGTATCATTATCTTCAAGAGCGGAATTAATGGTTTTGATTTATATAAACCAACTTCTTCTCCAAGACATCATCTGGGGATTATCTTCTGTAAGAATGTGGATTTGTACTTCTGAAGGTCGCCCCTTGGTTTTGTGCGACAAAGCGTTTTCTTTTCCCATCTCACTTACTTACTTACTGGCTTTTAAGGAACCCGGAGGTTCATTGCCGCCCTCACATAAGCCCGCCATCGGTCCCTATCCTGAGCAAGATTAATCTATTCTCTATCATCATATCCCACCTCCCTCAAATCCATTTTAGCTTTATCTTCTCATCTACGTCTCGGCCTCCCTAAAGGTCTTTTTCCCTCCGGCCTCCCAACTAACACTCTATATGGATTTCTGGATTCGCCCATACGTGCTACATGTCCTGCCCATGTAAAACGTCTGGATTTAATGTTCCTAATTATGTCAGGTGAAGAATAAAATGAGTGCAGTTCTGTGTTGTGTAACTTTCTCCATTCTCCTGTAACTTCATCCCTTTTAGCCCCAAATATTTTCCTAAGCACCTTATTCTCACACACCCTTAACCTATGTTCCTCTCTCAAAGTGAGAGTCCAAGTTTCACAACCATGAAGAACAACCGGTAATATAACTGTTTTATAAATTCTAACTTTCATATTTTTTGACAGCAGACTGGATCACAAAAGCTTCTCAACCGAATAATAACAGGCATTTCCCATATTTATTCTGTGTTTAATTTCCTCCCGAGTATAATTTATATTTGTTACTGTTGCTCCAAGATATTTGAACTTCTCCACCTCTTCAAAAGATAAATTTCCGATTTTTATATTTCCATTTCGTACAATATTCTCGTCACGAGACATAATCATATACTTTGTCTTTTCGGGATTTACTTCCAAACCTATCTCTTTACTTGCTTCCAGTAAAATTCCCGTGTTTTCCCTAATCGTTTGTGGATTTTCTCCTAACATATTCACGTCATCCGCATACACAAGCAGCTGATGTAACCCGTTCAATTCCAAACCCTCTCTGTTATCCTGGACTTTCCTAATGTCATACTCTAGAGCAAAGTTAAAAAGTAAAGGTGATAGTGCATCTCCTTGCTTTAGCCCAGAGTGAATTGGAAACGCATCTGACAGAAACTGACCTATACGAACTCTGCTATACGTTTCACTGAGACACATTTTAATTAATCTAATTAGTTTATTGGGAATACCAAATTCAATAAGAATATCATATAAAACTTCTCTCTTAACCGAGTCATATATCTTTTTTGAAATCTATGAATAACTGAAATTTTGGAAATTGAGGTTTCAAATAAAACAACAGCCCAATTTCAGAAAACCAAATTTTACAGGAGGTTTATTTGAATTATTTATTTCTGGGTTACATTTTATTAACAGCGTTTAGGTTATAGTTTTAAATAATCAAACGTCATATAGCATCAAGTTTTAATGTTTGTGTGCTTGTTGGGTGCAGAATAATTAAGGCTTATTCAAGCCTGACTTGGCACGTTTTATTTTAGCTCTTTTTTGCTATGCTGAATTAAACTTCGCTTTATTATAAATATATTAAATGAACAAAAATTGACATAAGCAAGCAAAAATGTCTGCACAAAATATATTTAAGACAAAAATAGCAAATTAGGCTACCCTACAGCTAAACATCGATTATAAGGAAATTCCTTAACATTACAAAAAAAAAAAAAAAAAAAAAAAAAAAAAAAAAAAAAAAAAAAACTCTAGTAATTCTGGTCGTTTGCTTTTCATTGATGAATTTTCTTCTTTTTTTTTTAGTAGGTTATTTTACGACGCTTTTTCAACATCTTAGGTTATTTAGCGTCTGAATGAGATGAAGGTGATAATGCCGGTGAAATGAGTCCGGGATCCAGCACCGAAAGTTACCCAGCATTTGCTCATATTGGGTTGAGGGAAAACCTCGGAAAAAGCCTCAACCAGATAACTTGTCCCGACCGAGAATCGAACTCGGGCCACCTGGTTTTGGGGCCAGGCGCGCTAACCGTTACTCCACAGGTGTGGACTGAATTTTCTAGAAAAGTTTTAATTAGGAATGATGAAATAAACGATTAATTAAGGATGATGAAATAAAAAATAAATATGAATAATTTTAAAAGGAGCAATTATTGAAAGTACAATTTTCAAATTTGAATGTTTTAGTGGTTGGTGGTTCAGTTGATGATATATTGAACGTGTGCGTAAAAGAAGTGGAACTCGTTGATCTACAGTACATGGTTTATGCCTCAACTTATTCAGGATTTACGAATGGTGCTCTTCATATATTTGTAAATAGGGTTTCAGGGAAGATGCATAGCTATGATCAGTGATCTTTATTAATTCTTGTTCTTGAATGCCATTGCGAGTCATATTTGAAACTGCTGTGCATCGACTGGAGTGGTTTGTAATTTTTTTTTTACGTCCAGACCAGTGCAGTTTGAAATGTTGGCAAACAAAGAAAGAATTGCTACGGTAGTGATAAAAACAAACAAATGCTAGGCACGCGATAAAATTGTGCGATAAGCAGCCATAATTGATTGAAAGACGTCGTTTCGTACCGTTTTATTGGTGAAAATTAGTATGACGTAGTAAAAGTGTAATAGTCATATAATAGTAATATGCGTTACAAGAGCGGTATGTTGAAGTATTCATGTTCGAGGAAAAGTTTGAAAAAGCGAAACATAGTTGAGCATTTTTAATTTCCGAGAATTGAAAGAAAACATACCGCTCGTGTATCGTAGATTATTTTGTGCGAAGATCGTTTATTACATACCTGAAAGACGAATTTCTAATTAGTTGCAATGAAATCTCCATCTTGGTTTCTGTTCAATGACGGCAACTTTGGAAAACAAATATATCTATCTTCAACATTGTTCCTATAAAATGTTTTCTGTGTTTACTATACTGCAGCAGGCCGTGATATACGTCTGTCTTTTTTTTCCCCCAGTCTATGATGAGTCTGGAATCTTGTTGATAATTTCACGGCTTCCTTAATGGTACTTGCATCACGAATGTAGTAACTTTACTGGAGTTGTAGAGTTTATTTAATTTTTGCAAATATTTAAAAACAATAATTAACAGTGCACTTTAGGTGATTGCAGTGGTAAGTTTCCAATTTATAATTATTACTATATTGAACGTCTCTATAAATAACATGTTAAAAGCCTAAAGCAGTAAAATCAATATGTCACTTAAGCGGTAAGAAGAGGGAAATTGTTATGTGTGTTAGGTTGGGAATACTGAATGTGGAATTTTAGACTTTCTGCGGATTGGTTTTGTGCGGAAACCAAGCAAATACGCACGATCTCGCACAAAATAAAATTTTCATTTAGGCATAATATTCGTTCATATGTATGACAATAGAAAACAGTTGCTGTTCAAAAATATATTTGTGCGAGATCGTGCGTATTTGCTTGGTTTCCGCACAAAACTAATCCGCGGTAAGTCTAAAATTCCACATTCAGTATTCCCAACCGAACACACATAACCATTTCCCTCTTCTTACCGCTTAAGTGACATATTGATTTTACTGCTTTAGGCTTTTAACATAATATTTTTAGAGACGTTCAATATAGTAATAATTATAAATTGGAAATTTACCACTGCAATCACCTAAAGTGCACTGTTAATTATTGTTTTTAAACATTTGCAAAAATTAAGTAAACTCTACAACTCCACTAAAGTTACTGCATTTCGTGATGCATGTAACATTAAGGAAGCCGTTTGTTTTAAGTTCGCATTTATAGACTGGGGGGGGGGGGGAAGACAGACGTATATCACGGCCTGCTGGAGTATAGTAAACACAGAAAACATTTTAAAGCAACAATGTTGAAGATAGATATTTTTGTTTTGCAAATTTGCCGTCATTGAACAGAAACCAAGATGGAGATTTCATTGCAACTAATTAGAAATTCCTCTTTCAGGTATGTAATGAACGATCTTCGCACAAAATAATGTACGATACACGAGCGGTATGTTTTCTTTCAATTCTCGGAAATTAAAAAAGCTCAACTACGTTTCGCTTTTTCAAACTTTTCCTCGAACATGAAAACTTCAACATACCGCTCTTGTAACGCATATTACTATTGTGCGAGATCGTGCGTATTTGCTTGTTTTCCGCACAGAACCAATATGCGGTAAGTGTGAAATACCACATTCAGTATTCCCAACCTAACACACATAACAATTTCCCTCTTCTTACCGCTTAAGCGCGACATTCATTTTACTGCTTTAGGCTTTTAACATATTATTTTTAGAGACGTTTGACATAGTAATAATTATAAATTGGAAACTTACCACTGCAATTTCACCTAAATTGCACTGTTAATTATTGTTTTTAAATATTTGCAAAAATTAAGTAAAGTCTACTACTCCACGAAACTTATTGCATTCCTGATACAAGTAACATTAAGGAAGCCGTGAAAAAATCAACAAGATTCCAGATGCCGATGTTATTACTGCAATATCTTATATAAATAATATTGTTAAAATATTAAAATGAAAAATAAATCATTACATAACCTTACCGTTTATTTTAAATTCGCATTTACAGACTGGGGGAAAAAAAGACAGACGTATATCACGGCCTGCTGGAGTATAGTAAACACAGAAAACATTTTATAGCAACAATGTTGAAGAAAGATATTTTGGTTTTCCGAAGTTGCCGTCATTAAACAGAAACCAACATGGAGATTTCATTGCAACTAATTAGAAATTCGTCTTTCAGGTATGTAATAAACGATCTTCGCACAAAATAATGTATGATAAACGAGCGGTATGTTTGTTTTCATGTTGTCGGAAATTAAAAAAGCTCAACTACGTTTCGCTTTTTCAATCTTTTCCTCGACCATGAAAACGTCAACATACCGCTCTTGTAACGTATATTATTATTAAATCGAGATAATGTGTCATGAATTCTGGAAATCAAGAAGCTAATATTGATGAGTTTGGACGGCTTTTTAATTATACTTAATAACTTCTTATTCTAAAAGCATTAATCGTTTTAAAAAAGGTATTTCGAGATAAAACAGGGAAGGAATTTTAAATAGAACGTAATATTATCTAATATGTGACTTCTTTGCTACAAGCATTACTTCAAGAAGCCTGCACAATATTGCTTTGACGCTTCTCTGGAATTAATTATAGAGAGCTTTGCTAGCATGACGATCTCACTCGTACGTAGGCAATTAAGAAGACAAAGTAAAAATTGTGTTACGTGGCGTAAAAGGACAGGACATTATTGCAGTGCTTTGTAGTGAATAAGATTTGTAGGGACTTGTACATATAAAAAGTCCAGATTTAAATATTCTTCAAAGTGTAACAGTCTTTGAAATATAATAGAGAGCCTTCACTGCTGTCCAGAACAAAGTTTAAGTGAACTTAAATTTATCTAACAATATAATATATAATTTATCTAATATATAATTTTCATTACAATACACGATACTGTACGTAAGCTTAATAATAATGTTTTATTAATGTAGGCCTACATTTTTATTATAGTGTAAACTGTAAAAAAAATAATATTAACGTGCTCTAGTGTACATAAAAGGAATGACTACTCATAAATTCAGGGATAGAAGACAGAGGACGGACACTGGAAAGTTTTCTTTTCTCAGTCGTACTATCAGGGATTGGAATGGTTTACCTGCAGACTTACTAAAGGCTTTACTAATAACCAAAAATGTATTTAAAAATAGGCTTAAGGACTTTACTAATAGATGGTAGTATATTATACACACTATTTAAAGGGTATAATTGATATTTCATTTGAAGTGTTGTGTCAGTGAAGGAGTGTGTTGTGTCAGTGAAGTGTGAAGTATGTTGTCAGTGAAGTGTGTTGTGTAAGTGAAGTGTGTTTCTGTCAATGAAGTTTTATAATTTGTAGTGGCAGTGCAAAGTATTTGAACAGTGAAAATGTTTTTGAAGTGTTAGTGAAATCAGGATAGAATCAGTGAAATGTGTCGTAGTTCCAGTGCAGTGAGTGAGCTGTCAGTGGAATGAGTATAGTCCTGAAAGGTACTTGTGCAGGTATGAACATATCTTACTCGCGGGTTTTAGTTCGAACTTAGGGTTAAGATATAAATTAGATTTACTTTAAATGTTATTTTAAGTGTTCGTGCTTCATTTGATTTACAATGCTTCCTGTTATTATTATTGTTATTATTATTATTATTATTATTATTATTATTATTATTATTATTATTATTATTATTATTAATTGTGTTTATTATTAATTGTTATTATTGAGTGTAATTAGTTACCACTGCCACCGGATATATACCCATTTGCAGTTTGAATACGTACGTACATACATACATACATACATACATACATACATACATATATAGTGTAAATAATGTAAACTGTTAATATTAGTATAATTGTTGAAGGGCCCATGTTTTGTTCTGCCCCACTTGACGAAACAAGAGTCGCGTGGGCCGTCAGTCAAGTACGAGTAATTCGCTTGCTAGACGGACGCATAACGTTCACTTAAAAAACTCCAGTAATACTTAATCGTGTAGCCTCTACGGACAAAGCACGGTCCCTAATCACAAGACTTAATACTTCCTCGGTAGTATAGTGGCCAATATCCCCGCCTGTCACGCGGGAGACCGAGGTTCGATGCCCCGCCGGGGAGAATTTTTTTATAATTTTCCTTACTGTGTGTAGTTAAAAATATTATATTCATTGTATGTTTTGTACTTCACTATTTTATTAATACTATTATTATTATTATTATTATTATTATTATTATGATCATCATCATCATCATCAATAATTGTCTTATATTTTTATACTTTGTATGTCTCATTTATTTTGACCTGCTGTTCACATTGTATTATGCTTTTTCCTTTCTTTCTGTATGTTATACATTGTGTCTGACTTCTACTTACGTCTTGTTGTTTACATTACATTATTATTATCTTGTTCAGTTTTGTGTGTAAAATTGTAGTGCACTTTGTAAATGTTTAGTGTTTTTTGTAACGCAGTTTTACTCTTGGTTGAGTGTTAGAGAAGGACGTATGGCCTTAACTCTGCCAGGTTAAATAAACCATTATTATTATTATTATTATTATTATTATTATTATTATTATTATTATTAGTATTAATCACCACATTTCGCATATAATCTTCCACGACAGACGAGTCCTCTGTCCGATAAGTAACGCACAGGGTTGCCAGATTGGGCGATATTTCGCCGTTTGGGCTACATAAACAAAGATTTTGCGACTTTAGGTAAAATCAATCTGGCAACCCTGTTACCGCACATGATCAAAGATGCTTACCTCTGGCGCAAGACAAGAGAGGTAGATTGTAAAAACCGCAGAAAATGCTGAAACACTCGGGAAAAAAAGGGGGAAAATCATCTATGACCAGTCAGGAGGGAAGAGAGGACTTAAATTAAAGTTCATCAGCTTTAAAATCCAACCGATGTGACATTAACCTAAGCAAACACTGAGGACACATGAATCCCGGCGGTCGAGTAAACCCACATGTTATGCAGTCAACTGGAAATGAACGGGGAAGCAAATGCTGGAAACGCTGGCAAAGGATCAGTCAACATCTCAGTCAAGGACTAAACAACCCTGCTTACGGGGTCGAAGTGCATGAAGCTCTGAGCCGGAAGGAAGCCATACGCTGCTGAGTTAGAATTGCGCCCCCTATCAGTGTTTTCTTTGAAATCCCTTATTATTTAACAATCTTCGAGTTTATCTATCGTCGGTGTAGTTGGTAAAAAAGTAATCATATATTGGATAGTAAATCCGAGAATTCGCAATGGTTTTACCTGATATTTGCTTCATAGTTTGGCAAAAATTAGCAGAACCCTCAATCAAGTATTCAGCTTAGGCGGGATTCGAACTCGGACCAATTACAGCCTCAGTATAAGGTCACACTCATTACCCTACTCCAGTGATATCAAAGCAAGCGCATTTTTCTGACCTTGAAGTCATGCGCGGGCATCAAGCGCTAAGTATGGAAAGAGGAAGGGTTGTGTATATGAATAAGAAGCCTGTTAGAATAAGAAAACAGTGGTGCACAAACTTCAAACGGAACGTGAAATTTTATGTCGTTATTTTTATATGGCTTCTTCTGTTTCATATTATCTATATTGTCTAAAAAATAAAAGTGCTAATACCAATTTCTTAATATTGCACTTGTGTTTTAAATGTTAATAACATAATAAAGATTTAAGAAGGAATATTCACATAAATTCCATAGTAGTACAACTATACTGTACTAAGTGGATGAAACATATCATTCATAAAGAAAGTGATATCCGAAGAAAAGAGATTGAGTATGACATGTTCAGTTGGAGTTGGTATTGATGGTACCTTTAGCCTTATAAAAGTAATCAATAAACTAATGAAAACAATACTACAGTATAAAACAAAGTTACCTAGGTGCTTTATATGTTTTAAGTGTAACTAATATTCCACAACAAAAATCTCATCGCATTATGCTTTTAAGGTGATATTGGTGATCAACTTTCTATCATCAGAATATTAAATTATTTTCTCGAAATGTGCTGAAGCTATACAACACATAGGCACGTATCTTTTGCTTATGATGTAACAATAGTTGCTTGTTAATTCATTTCCCTACAAACAATTTCCATGCGAATATTTTCAAAATTTTCAATACACTATCTTCAGTAATACGTATTTACGGTATATTAGATTTACGAAAACATTCTGTAAGACTACTAAATAAATAGGCCTATATCTGAAAATTTCACTTTTCTATAAAAGGAAGATGAGAAAATATTTCTTTTGAATAAAAAATATCAAACTTGTGAAAAATGAGCATTAAAATTAAAACTTACATTCTTATAATGCACTCATACTTCTCAGACAAATCTAAAAATTAACATGGATACAGTTTTAATAAGTTCTCTTCTCTTTATCCATTGAATCAGTGCTGGCCATCCCTGAATATAGCTCGATCTAGCGGCATATGCCACCTCTTTCGTCTGTCTCTTTCCTTTCCGCTGTAAAGCGCTCAGGCTCTTCTGAGCTCTAAAGCGCGCGCTTGCTCCTATGGGCATCAATTGACATCATTGCCCTACTCAATGCCAGTGACCATGCCGCGTCTGTGGCTCAAACACTAGCGTACTAGTCTTCTATTCCCGACAAGGTGTTGCTCATAGACAAATGACGTAGATAGGCCTCCAATTCTATTTAATTTAATTTACAAAACCAGAGTGGCATGCCTAAAATGATGAAATATATCTAACAAAGGAATTTTGTTCCGTAGGAGTTCTTTTACATGTCAGTAAATGTACTGACATGAACCTGTTGCATTAAGCATACTCGAACTCGCAACCTCGAGCACAGAAGGCCAGCACTACACCGACATTAAATAATACAAGAAGAACATAAACATGAATTTAGATTATATATAATAAAAATATAAATCGTTCACATTATGGGCTGTTGTTATATAAATGATGCTTCAAAATCAGAATAGATGATTTAAGTGCCATAAGGGCAATTTCTTTACTGACTGTTTTCGATAAATGAAATCGTTCACAAAATTTTTAAAAATATTTCGTTATAGTTCCCGGGTTCCAATAATTTCAAATGTCTCTAGATGATAACAATTTTTAAGGGGATATGTACAGTTTACAGCAGTAAATTTTTTGGAAATATTCAATAGTAATATACGTTGCAAGAGCGGTATGTTGACGTTTTCATGTTCGAGGAAAAGAGTGAAAAAGCGAAACGTAGTTGAGCTTTTTTAATTTCCGAGAACATGAAAACAAACATACCGCTCGTGTATCGTACATTATTTTGTGCGAAGATCGTTTATTACGTACCTGAAAGACGAATTTCTAATTAGTTGCAATGAAATCTCCATGTTGGTTTCTGTTTAATGACGGCAACTTCGGAAAACCAAAATATCTTTCTTCAACATTGTTGCTATAAAATGTTTTCTGTGTTTACTATACTCCAGCAGGCCGTGATATACGTCTGTCTTTTTTTTTCCCCCCAGTCTATAAATGCGAACTTAACCCAGATATGACTGACGTCCTATATATAGGAACCGGACGTTTTATTTTTTTAACATTATTGTGTAAGATTTTCATAGTCGGCAATTATGATACCATAATCCTTATGTGTTATAAATTGCCTCCAATTTTATTTCTTATATTCAGTCTGTCATAGTCATTGTTATTAACATATTTGTGTGAAACGTCCGGTGTCCTATATATAGGACGTCAGTCTTATCTGGGTTAAAACAAACGGTAAGGTTATGTAATGATTTATTTTTCATTTTACTATTTTAACAATATTATTTATATAGCATATTGCAGTAATAACATCGGCATCTGGAATCTTGTTGATTTTTTCACGGCTTCCTTAATGTTACTTGTATCAGGAATGCAATAAGTTTCGTGGAGTAGTAGACTTTACTTAATTTTTGCAAATATTTAAAAACAATAATTAACATTGCAATTTAGGTGAAATTGCAGTGGTAAGTTTCCAATTTATAATTATTACTATGTTAAACGTCTCTAAAAATAATATGTTAAAAGCCTAAAGCAGTAAAATGAATATCGCGCTTAAGCGGTAAGAAGAGGGAAATTGTTATGTGTGTTACGTTGGGAATAGTGAATGTGGTATTTCACACTTACCGCGTATTGGTTCTGTGCGGAAAACAAGCAAATACGCACGATCTCGCACAATTTTTTTTTCCTCCATTACTTAGCTTATACAATAATGGAAATTGGTATGTGTAAAACACTGTCCTTCTGCTATATGAAAAAAATATTTTTGCGATTTAAAAAAATTCATTTATATATATTTTTTTATTTCAGAATTCAAAATGGTGGCAGTTCACTGTGCAGTGATGAAGCGTTTCCCTCATAACTCATAAACTTGTTAACTTTTTCATGTTCTCTCTCTTTTATTTTATTGCCGCTGGTAATCAGGGGTAGTCTTGGCCCTCAGTCGTTTAAAATTACGTTGTTTAGAAATATTTTAAATTCACAGAATTAGTTTTGTTAGCTATAATTATTATTATTATTATTATTATTATTATTATTATTATTATTAAACTCTGTTTTTATGCAGAAAGAAACTTCCCGCAGAAATTCTAAACGTTCCGACCATCCCCACATCTAAGGGCACTACTGTACTGAATGTTTCAGAACTAAGTTAACAAAAATAAATTCAAGTAAAGGGATATATGAACGAAAAATACAAAACTACAATAAAAATAATTTAATCTAAAAATATTATAGGTAGCCTATTTCTAAGTTCCTCTTTTTTTTTTTCATTGTTCTTAAAAATTCGTTGGGAGGGGCAACAATGTCGTCACTTTTCGTTAAATATTTCTTATTGTGTTCATTTCTGCTGTACTGCAATCCAATAGCTTTTAATACTTTCCGCAATGAGCAACGTGAAATTTTGATTTGTAGTGTTTCGTATTTTGCAAGCTTCCGAAAAAATATCGTCTAAACTGGGTATAAAGCGTTCTTTACACAAAGCAAGTACTGTCCGTCTTAAAACTTTCTGATTAAATGTGTCCAATGTTGTAACAAGAGAGTCGTCAATACATTTTGAAAGGACTTTTAAGCTTTTCTCCCATTTCATTTTCTTTCACGTAAGTATATACACAATTTTAGACACACCCGTCGCTTCAAGTGTTCTATCCAAAAGATGGCTAAAGGAGCCGCCAGCGTAGCTCAGTCGGCTAAGGAGCTTGCCTGTCAATCCGCAGTTGCGCTCGGCGTGGGTTCGATTTCCTCTTGGGCTCATTACCTGGTTGGGTTTTTTTCCGAGGTTTTCTCCAACCGCAAAGCGAATGTCAGGTAGTCTATGGCAAATCTTTGACCTCATTCTCGCAATCATCAATCCCATCGACGCTGTATAACCTAGTAATTGATGTATGTATGTATGTATGCATTGCGAGTAATTTTACGGCTGTCGCCGTCTCCCGCTTCTCAACTTCCAGGTACTCCGGTTTTGCCAATCGCCCATTTGTAGACCCCTGTAGACCATATCCTCCTGAACCTCCTTGCTCCATTTTTTCATTGGCCTTCCTCTTCTCTTTTTTTCCGGGGGAGTCCAGTTGAAGACCTTATTAGGCCAGCGATCGGCTGACATTCTCTGGAGATGCCCATATCATATCAGGCGTTTAGTTTCCACTGATTGCACGATATCTCCTGATACTTGCATTATATTACGGACATCCTGATTCCTAATGTGGTCCATCCTCGAAATTTGACAACTACGGCGCCAGTAATCCATTTCTAAAGCCAACAATTTCTTCTTCATCCTGTCTCTCATTTCCCAAGTTTCAGATCCATAGGTACATATACTTTCTATTATAGTTTTATATATACTTGTCTTAGTTTTCCTTGTTACCTTGTCATTCCACAGGAGTGTATTTAATTGTCTTATGGCCCGCTTTCCTTGACCAATCTTATTATTCATATCTTCATCACTTTTGGCCTGACTGTTGAGGGTAACACCCAAATATTTGAATGACTCACAGTTTTCTATTTGTGTATCCCCAGTATCTAAATTTACCTTGCTGCGACTACCCACAACCATGTATTTTGTTTTCTTAAAATTAATTGATAGGCCCCCTTCCTTATAAGCCTCACTCAATTTACGAAACATATAGCTGGAATCTTCTTCATCTGCCGCTATCAGCACTTGATCATCAGCGAAATGTAGGCTATATAAAGTATCTTCCCCGACTGGTACTCCCATCTGACCACATTTCTTCCTCCACTGTTCCAAAATTGCTTGGAGATAAATCTTGAAAAGAGTTGGAGCAAGTGAGCATCCTTGGCGTAGGCCTTTTGTAAGAGCGAAGTCTTCTGATAAGTGGCTTCCTACCTTTACAACACTACTACATCCACAATATAATTTTTTAACCGCCCTTATATAGGTTTTCTTTATACCTAGTAATTGATACATCGTTAAATAACCAACTAAAAAACATGACTAACGGAAATTGTTTTCATTCCCTGCATTGTTATATTCGCTCTGGAAATACATTTTAAACACGACACAGACTTCCTTGGTATCAGAGTGTATGTAATGTCCTCTAACAATTATTGAATAGAAAGTAATTACTAAGCACAGCAAGAATAAGAAGAAATAGAAGAAGGAAATACACACATTGTCCTATATAGGCCTACATTATTCAAACTCCCAAGTAAGCCCTCCTAAATAATTGCTTGACGTTCATTCTGTTACATTTTTCACATATTAAACTCAAGACTTTGTAGCTCGGGTTGCAAGCATTCTAGTTAACTTATACTGAGTGTTCATTTCAAAGTGTGTCATGACGTCACTGTTGATGAGTCAGCGATTTGAAGCCAGTTTCAGCTTTTGTGTCAGAGAAGTTGCCTATTACTCAAGGCGTTCAATCTGAACTTGAGATCGTGTACGGTATAACTTGAACGTCGTAGCAACAGATGGCGGTCTGTACGGTCTGTGTGCTACCATAACCTCTTTCGAACTGTATTTGCGCGGCCAAGTCGTACGCAGGGTATTTGTTATCATCGGTTGCGTATGGCAACATTCCACAATACAAATCAAATGTTCCGTGTCCATGTTGACCGTCGAAGTTAATGTCAACAAATATGTAAGTAATCCTCTTAACCCTCTCCCCATATCCCGACAGTAAGAAAAAACTCACCTCAGTACATGTTTCGAAACAGTTCACATCCCTGCCACTACCGGCGTTACCGTACGTATCGGTAAGTACTCTTCTGAATGAACGCCGTACTTGCTAGGCAACTTCTCTGACACATAGGTAATACACCTCTGCGGAAGTGTAGGAAGATTGAATTCTCTAGGCTCATCGACTAGCCACGTGACGGCATACAGCGAGCCATGACACACTTTGAACTGAACACCCAGTAGTTTAATTGAGTTCGATTCCCGGCAGAAAAAAATTGACAGGGAAATCTTAGTTCCAAAGAATTCGATGTAAATACGTCTTCTATTACAATTTGCTTTCTGGGCATAGTATTCCTTCAACAAATTTATTTTGAAAAATTCCCAATTATGGTTCCTAAAAATAATTTCGAAGATTGGATTTTTTTTTACATAATGTGATTTCAGATGGGCAGGACATGTAGCACGTATGTGTGATTCCAGAAATGCATATGATATGATATGATATTATATATATTTGATGTCAACATTTGCATCCATGTAATGCGGACCTTACAATTTTGTATCCGGTGCCACAATTACGTTCATTACAGTTATACCTTTTGTAGACGCTCTTATAATTTAACTTTAGATTGATCAGTATTCTCACCTTCAAAACCTACCAACTTTTTAGACCATTCAAAATTGACACTTTTACAACTCCGTTCTTGATTTCCAGTTCACTTATATCGAACACACACTGTATCTAATAATACTTGTTACTAAGCCTTACTAAACCATTGTCCAATATGTTCGTTATTATGTTTGTTTCTTGTGTACATTTCATTTTCAGATCTCATTAATTTTCTACATATTATACTTCGCTATCCTAGCTAGCCTCCCCCGCCAGACTCTTCACTATTTTCATTATCTCTATCGTCTTAACTTCCTATTACACTCCTCTAATTCATTTTTTATTTTACTTACTATATCCTTAACCGTCTCTGAACCAGAAACATCCACTTCACCTTTCTCTGTTATAAACTCGACTTTCTTTTTCTTCTCTTCATTTCTCCTCATTTCAGCCCTTGCACTCAAAGAAACAATTTCACTTCTTCTCTCGGAACTGACCTTCCTTCCCACTAATTTAGTTAAATCACTTCCCGAATCACTTGAATTTTTACTCATGTCACTAAACTTCATTGCATTTGAGGTACTCGTACTTAAGCCGCTCTTATCTGAAGAAATGCATATAGAGTGTTAGTTAGGAGACCGGAGGGAAAAAAACCTTTGTGGAGGCCGAGACTTAAATGGGAGGATAATATTAAAATGGATTTGATAGAGGTGGGTTATGATAGAGACTGGATTAATCTTGCTCAGAATAGGGATTGATGGCTGGCTTATGTGAGGGCGGCAATGAACCTCCGGGTTTCTTAAAAGCCATAAGTAAGTAATGTTATCCCAGATTATTTCTAAAATATTTCCATATATACCCTTTACATTCTCTAAACCGTACTCTTATGCTGTATTGAAATGTCTTTATATCTAAACGAAACGATGATGAACAGATGGTTGAGGGAAAATGGAGTCATCTTTGACGGTCGAATAATCTCAATGCTAAACTTTTACTCAAGTTCCGTGGGTTAAAGCACGACTAAAAGCAACGAATGTTTATGGACAGTAAAATAATTGTATCTTTTCAAGAGAAGTAAACTCTAGAGTGGAGGGAAAAGAAAGAAATTTGAGTGAGGGGTCCCAAGTTCTGTTTATTTGAGATCTGTAATCCAAGTAAAACTTTAATTGTGCTAATTATCTTCTAATTCCGTTTTGATGAGTAATTTCTCTGTATCTTAAACTCAACTGTACCTTAGTAAAATATTTGACTTCGTAGAAATGAATATCCATGAGAAAGAAGTTGAAGACAAGGAACTTTTGCTCGCAAATAGAAAATGAAGCAGTTACTTCAGAAGTTTGCTTCACGTGAATTAAAGCATAGAAAGAAAGGGATGTCGACTAGTTCCTCCATTGCTTATATACCGGGTGATTCACGAAATGTCACCCGTAATTTAAGAATCAATCTATAGTTTATATTCCATATTTTGAGCAAAAACGTCGTATGAATTTATTGAATTGTCATTAGCTTTTCATTTTTATTTGTAAAAATCTATACGTCGTACTGTGAACCAGGATCGTAACTTTTTTCGTCTTAATCAGCCGTCCAGCTTTCTCCTTTATTCTTATCTTTGACTTTATTTCGTGTTGTACTTTTCGTTTTCAGCTCTTCTTTTATCATCTTCAGTTTTGATTTTGTCAAGTTCTTTGAAGATACTCTTCATAAAGTCTTCGAGAAGTCCTTACATATGTCAACATCTTCTGTGTTATGGGGACTTTCTGTATAGATCCCTAGTATCTAATTACGCCATATACTATCCTCTGTGAAACAATACTTTCTTCATGTAGGTTTTCTGAAAGAAGACTTTTATTAACTGAGAAACCACTCCCAACTGTTGTATTACCATATGGAAATATTAGACACAATTTCAAAATATGTCACAACTCTTGATATTTTTGACTGCCAAGAATTGAAGAAAAAAGTCATCAAGTCGTTAAGATGTGCTTAGAAACTTTTTCAAAAGTTCTTTGAATTTTTCTTCCGAAACATAATGTGCTTCGGTGCGCATGGAAGGATAATGAGCTTTTGCTTTCTGTGCAACATCTTCTGTAACTCCGTTTTTATCACAGAGAGTACCTAATAAAAGGTTAAATCTTACTTTTCCTTGATCTGGCCGTCTGCAAATAATAATTGGGTTCAAGGAGGACAACCCTTGAACAGATTTATATTTTAAGGGGCATCGCTCAAGTATCTTTCCGGTCATTCTTCTTAAGGGGAGAGGGCGGTATTTTTTCGTGAAAAATGAGTAAATTAAATTTTTTTCTTTAAAATACTCTGCGTTATGTGTGGAATACATTGTATAACATTTTGTGGGTATTTGTGCCCTTATCGGATGTTGAGACACCATTTTTAAATTTCCTGTGCTCTGGATTTTTAAAATACACCGCCCTTTGATTGTTGTTTCCGGAACTTCATTTTTTGCTGCATTATCAGACAAAAATCGATGTAATTTCTGAACTATTAAATATACATGCATGAATTTAGAACACACTTTCTCTAGAGTATTAGGAAACTTTTCTCTGTAACAGAATTTTGCTAATTGATTTTATTTTAAAAATATGTCTGTCTGTTTGCAAGAAAGAAAATAAAAAAGTTTTATTACATTTTAATTGTTTATTTTACAAATCTAGGGACATAATATCAAAATTATGTTATAGACAGTTTGTAGAGCACTCTTTTACAAGTAAATTGTAATAAACGGCTTGCATTTATCTTTAAAAATGGCTTAGATATATCGGTTTTAGTAAAATCCTGTAGCCTATTGTTTTTTGTTTTTCAAATCTGGTCCTCAAATATTTTTTTCAAAATATTTACATTTGGTTGAGTTGCTATAGCCCTGAGCTCTCTACATATAAGAAATTAATATTTTACACCAAATAGGAAAGAAGTTTTAAAAAATACCGTCCTCTCCCCAGGTTTATATTTTAAAAGGCATCGCTCAAATATCTTTCCTGTCATGCTTCTTAATAGCTGGCATTCCATTCTGAATTGAAGGACTTCAGCTTCAAATGCAATCACCTCTCTAAAAAGTTTATTAATATCAACATTAAACGCAGATTTTCTTCATCATTTTAATCAAGAAAAAGGAGCTTCTCAACTGTGGTAGGCATTGCATTTCGTTTTACAAATCGTTCCATTACATTCTTGATCAGATTTTGCAAGTCTGAGAATAAATAGGGAGCAAGTGGACTTGAGGTTTGATATTTCCTCAAGAAAAGCTCACATTCAAATGATAGTGTTTTAAAGAAGGAAAGTATTGTCCCTCAGTTAACCTTCATTGGGACGACCATCCAATATTCATATTTTTCACCAACTCTTAGAGAAATTCACAAAACTTCGCTGACTCACGACTTAATAAAAACAAATTCCCTGACTTTTCCTGACCAATTTTAATTTTTCTGACATTCCTTGACCTTCACTGACTTTCAAGGTCAGGGAACCCTGTTAATACAAACAGTGGGGCCTGCACTAAGGGGAGTGGGGTTCCACTGTGACATGAAGTAGAGCCCGGACGAGAAGTTATGGCATCAGCGCGAGGGACGCATTTTAGTTCGTTTGCTTGGACTCGCCCTCACACTCAACTGGGGGGGTGTTGGGTTAGTTGGTTACTAGCATTCCGAGTGTTGAGATCGTTCTGCTACTACCGCTATTGCTAATACTGAAAACATTGTCCTTCTGAGCGCCCTCATTATGGCATTGTCTAAGGTGTGAAATCATAGAGTAGTTCATAGTCAAGGACATGAAATAGCATACAATGTATGGAAATTCATGTCAGAAGAGGCTGTAAACGGAATACCAATTCCATTGAAAAGAGTGTGTGCAAGAGTAGGCTACTGGCTGCCACTGGTATTTCAAAGCGAACCTTGGCAAGAATCAAGAAGGGAAAATATTGAGGCAGGAACTGCAGATTCTTTCTCCAGTCCGGAAAAATCACAGCCGAAGAAGAAGATTGTTGCAGCTGTAGACAGTTTTGATGAGGAAGTCATAAGAATACTCATTTATAATTTCTACGCTACGCATAAGCAGAGGCCGACTCTGCAATCGCTTCTTCCAAAAATGGATATCAGTGTATGATTATTTGAAGAAAGTAGAGAATAATTACATTGAAATTGAGCACGCGATGGACAGTATTTTTGAGAACATTTCCATAGACTTAGGGACATCTGATTCCAGCACAGATCAGTCGTCTGATTCGGACGAGAATAAGAATATAAAGATGGAACAGCGGGCGTAATTCCATTAGGTACCTTCGCACTCTTGAGTAGGGAAAGTGGTGATACTAAGGTAAGACGAATGTTTTTAGAAAGAGATGAAACGGATATGCCTGCCGCTCTGAGCTTGAGAACCGTAACCCAAACAACCCCCACTCCTCTACCCTGCTGGCCGGCAATTTAAAACTTCGCGCAGGTTGGTGCCATAACATCTCGTCTCAGCTCTACAGGGAGAGTGGTAGGATAGGCCAGGTCTGGTGACATCAACTATCGATCAGTAGGTTTAACATCCGCATTTCTTAATCTTACATTGGATGATGCCCCTTTAGAAACCACACTACATGATGAAGCCTTCCCTCAATTTTCTCATGCAGTAACAGCTCACTTTGTATATCAGACGGAAGTACAAATAAGAGAACAATTATTTGCCCGTGTTGTAAACGCTGCTGCGTGCCGTTCCGAGCTACGAAATGCCACGCGCGCGATTCACATCCGTGCGGCCAAGTGCGTTGAAGTGAAAGGAGGAATATTTGAAAATATTCTTTCAAACTGAGGTATGTTTCTTTTCTGTTCAATACAGTATTTCTTAAATAATCTGTGTGTACATTTTTAATTGATTCTCTTTAAGTCTGTTTACAACCCCTTCTACTTTCTTAGGATTCCAACAGCTGTAATTCCTTAAATGAATGATTGGCCAGAAAAAGGCTATAACCAACCAACATTTGTTTTTTATCATTAGGCCTATTTATTTCACTACCATTACTTTTTGAAATGAACAGTGAGCGGGCGAAAATGTTTCAAGATCTATAGCACGGTTCCTGAGACGCTACAATTTTAATTTCTTCTCAGCATAGACCGTAATACTTGAACAGAAAAGTGAAGCAAATATATTTTAATCATAAACCAAAACTTACGGTTCGGAGCATGCGCAGCGTGAAATTCTTTGACTTAGAAAAAATTCGAACCATTCAACTATTATGTTCCTCATTGTACACACTGATATAAAGTGAAATATAACAAAATTCCCTAGTGAAAAACATTGATACCAACATGTATAGAGTTTCACAAATAATCTTCTTCCATGCTTAACTCAACACACTAAAAATGATGGTTACAACCTTTTTTTCTGGCCAACCATTCAAATATTGAACATCGAATATTATTTTCATATGACATTTTTTGCTCAAAATGATCTATAAAACTGATTTCTAATGAGCGGGTCATACCTCATGAACCACCCTGTATAGACCACATGACGTCTTCGCCTTCATGTAAAAACGGGAAAAGAAAAAGAAATTACATTCGTTGATACCGTTGGAAATGATTACACTCATTCTTGACAGTACAGAACAGTTTCCACTTCAGGAAATGTGTAATATTACGTTCTCTCCTACACAAAATGCAAATCCAATTTACTGTCTGTTAGAAATAGTCATTCGTATCCGCTCTTATGAACAGAATTTTTTCTCCTCTATTTTTCACCTGAAGTCTTAAGGTAAATCCAACTCTCAAAACGTCGTTCTTCTCTAGTAAGTTTCAGCAGTAATTGAATCTAAATTTTCTTCGTTCTCTATGGTTGAGTGATTAGAAGGCTGTCAAGAAATTGAAATTCGCGGATTCAACCCGAACTATGGCGATGAATTTTACGAGGCCGGAAAAATCTTTATCATATTTTCTTTCGGATATAATGTGGAGTCAAATATAATGATACGCAAAATAACTCTGTGAATGTCCGAAAGTCCATTGAAAATAACAGTGTATTAATTCTAAAATATATGTCTCTCAAAATATTGTTGATCGTGTCCGAAGATGTGTTATTGCGCAATTATATCTGTACAATCGTGTTGTAAACGTAGTATGTAAAGTATACATCGACACTTAGGATAAAAATCCATACTTTTTCCTTAATGTCTTTCAACCTTCGATGACACGAATTCTGGGAGTAAACTAAGCAATTTATATAATTCAAATTTGAAAATCGAATTTGGGAGTCCAGAGAAAAATTATTTAAAAAAATATTAATACTTACTTACTTACTTACAAATGGCTTTTAAGGAACCCGAAGGTTCATTGCCGCCCTCACATAAGCCCGCCATCGGTCCCTATCCTGTGCAAGATTAAGCCAGTCTCTATCATCATACCCCACCTCCCTCAAATCCATTTTAATATTATCCTTCCATCTACGTCTCGGCCTCCCTAAAGGTCTTTTTCCCTCCGGTCTCCCAACTAACACTCTATATGCATTTCTGGATTCACCCATACGTCCTACATGCCCTGCCCATCTCAAACGTCTGGATATCAAGTTCCTAATTATGTCAGGTGAAGAATACAATGCGTGCAGTTCTGTGTTGTGTAACTTTCTCCATTCTCCTGTAACTTCATCCCGCTTAGCCCCAAATATTTTCCTAAGCACCTTATTCTCAAACACCCTTAACCTATGTTCCTCTCTCAGAGTGAGAGTCCAAGTTTCACAGCCATATAGAAGAACCGGTAATATAACTGTTTTATAAATTCTAACTTTCAGATTTTTGGACAGCAGATTGGATGATAAGAGCTTCTCAACCGAATAATAACACGCATTTCCCATATTTATTCTGCGTTTAATTTCCTCCCGAGTGTCATTTATATTTGTTACTGTTGCTCCAAGATATTTGAATTTTTCCACCTCTTCGAAGGATAAATCTCCAATTTATATATTTCCATTTCGTACAATATTCCCGTCACGAGACATAGTCATATACTTTGTCTTTTCGGGATTTACTTCCAAACCGATCGCTTTACTTGCTAATAACAATAATAATAATAATAATAATAATAATAATAATAATAATAATAATAATAATAATAACATTTTGGACCGACCTAGCTCCCTTAGAAATTGACATAGGGTAAAACTTGTTTCGCCAAAATGATTCCCTACACATGGAGAATGTTACATATCAAAATTATTTATTTATCTTATACATTCAAAAGCCACATTATATAAGTATTTTAGAATATATATATATATATATATATATATATATATATATATTTATCTTATATATTCAAAAGCCACATTATATAAGTACTTTAGAATATATATGTATGTATATATGTGTATATATATATATGTATGTATATATGTGTATATATATATATATATATATATATTGGGGAAAAATAATTATAATCGATTGAAAATAATAATTTTAGTTACAACATAGCCAAATGTTTAAGCTTTAATTTGGTACCTCAATGAAGTCTTTTCCCTAATTGGAAGTCTACTTTTTGTCTATCGGAAGGATAATAAATGTCGGAAAATATGAAATAGGAGAAAGTAGACACTGAAGATGGCGTGAGGTATAGAAAGTATAGTGGACTTATATTATAAATGTCCAAATAATTATGAAATTATTGAGATAATGGGTAAAAGTTATATATTTTTGAAAGCTAGAAGAAATGAGCCTCCAAATAAGGCAAAAACATTATTCACCAAAACTTTGAAGAAATCTGACATTTCTAGAGTCGATGTAAGCCAATTGGAAGGAATAATCCCTCAATTTCTAGAACATTTATCTCTCAAAATATTCTTCAAGTCAAAAAATAACATTAAGAGATTATACTGTAGCTGTGTTCTGTAAGAAAATAAAAATAATATAATTAATATGTTCTGAATTTGTGAGATGCCATTTTTCAAGTCATATTTAAGAAACCGTGTATGATAATAAGCAGGCGTCAAGGAATGAAAAAACTTCCTATATAAATTATGTATATATATATATATATATATAATTCTTTGGTAGATCGATAAAGAGGTAAATTTTAGCTCACTATGACACCCTAAGAGATTTAGACTGGAAACATGGAAATTCCCTATTTATCGGAAGTGTCTATAAACGTCAAGAGAGAGCACACATGGATAGTAAATTACATGAAATGTATATCATCACAGCTTCTGATCAATGTAGATCACTGAATCAACGCTAAGCGGACGTATAGGGACAGAGAGGTGTGATTTTGTTTTGCTCAATTTCAATACAACGCTAATTAAAAATAAAAACATTTCAACATAAGGCACATGATTAATTTTTTTCTTTTCGGTGCGTGATCTTCAGCTGTTTTAAATTGAGTTAATCCTGTCAAGCATTTGGCTAAGAAGGTTATTAATTCTTGCAAGTAACGCTATGCAAAGATTCATCGTTATGGACGAGGAAAGCTTAGTAAAGACAAATGGTTTTTGTTTTCTAGAGTTTAGTTGCCGAGATCTCCGAAAGTCTAGAAGAAAATAGGAAAACTTCGGCAATACTGGGTGCTTTAAGCTAGTGCAGTATGAAATGTAACTCGCTTAATTCTTTTTCAAACATATCTGCATATAATGCGTTTATCAAATTTTCAATATTGAAAGCTTAGTGCAATTTTGCTAATGAAGTTCACAGCTGTAAAATTTACGAATACGATAAGAACTATTTCATTTTTCGCGAATGAATACATGTGTTTTTGCAAATATTTCTCAGCTGGGCATGTAATGTAGAATTTCGAAGACCGTCAAAAGTTGCAATGTTATATCATATTTAAATATAACAAATGAAAGTCCGTATACAATATATGTATATTTAATTTTAACTTGGCATGACAATTTTGAGAAAACTATAGGCGAAAAATCTAAAATATTGTGTGATGTCTCAATCGAAAGCTATTGATGTTGTGATTGCAGAAATATATAACTTCGTTAAAATTTGGATGTTAAATTATAAACATTTGTGATTGTTTCCTTCTTTCGTTTGTTTTTTTTCGGGACTTATTTCAAAACCTAATTACTTCCTTCAAGTAAAATTCTCGTGTTTTCCCTAATAGTTTGTGGATTTTCTTTTAGAATATTCCCGTCATCCGCATAAACAAGTAGCTGATGTAACCCGTTCAATTCCAAACCCTCTCTGTTTTACTTGAATTATTGCAACGCAATAAGAATCACAAAATCTTTCTTCCACCAATAACACTTTCACACAACGCACTTCATTTCTATTTTTCTATCAAACGAAGGCAACAATCTCAAACGTATAAATCGTAAAACAGCATGGTGTTCCCGATGGTGTAGAACAGTATGTCAAAGAAATGAACAAAATGAAATTTCACTTTATCTCTATAAAAAAAGTCTTTTCGAATCTTCTGCAAATACAACTTAATTCCAGGCATGGATAAAAACTTTACAAGAAGATATTTAAATGCCCTTTTATGTCAGATATTTGTTCGTTATCAAGATGTTAAAATGTTTTTTTCGCTCTCATGTAATATCGAATATTTTTACATATGAGATATCTGATCAACATCATCGATATTGTAACTTTTGTACTCTGTGGTTCCAACAGTCTCCACTTCGATTATCATCATGAAATAAAAGAGCAATTTGCAGAAAATTAGAAGAACCTACATTTTGAAACTAGGAACAATGTTTTTCCTAAATTGTATTAAATGTACAAGTAATTTTCTTTCACTAAAATGCTCTATGTTATTAGTTAGTAGTGAACGATACGTACATGAGAGATTAAATACCAGATTTACACTATATCTAGGTATCTCTTGCAGACATTTATTGGCCGGGACTCATTTTATCACAAGAGAAATTGTTTGCGGACATTCATTCTAGCTGTGAACAGAAATTCATATCTATTCTATGGCTAGCTTCATTTGTTTTCTACGTGGTGCTCCAATACAGGCACTGCATTTACTTCATTTTGGCCTTTCATCACCAAACGGTTATCAAATTTAACTGTGCATTACTTTTTAACAATAGATGTAACTGTTTTGACTGCATATTCAATGCTTTGCATTCTGAACCTAACAAACAGATTTAAATTTTGGAATAAATAAGAGTAGCTCGGTCGGCTAAGACGCTTGCCTGTCGATCCGGAGTTCCGCTCGGGCACGGGTTCGATCCTCGCTTGAGCTGATTACTTGGTTAGGTTTTTTCCGAGGTTTTTCCAACTGTAAGGCGAATATCACTAATCTATGGCGAATCCTCGGCCTTATCTCGCCAAAAAAAATACCATCTCGCTATCACCAATCCCATCGACGCTAACTAATCTAGTAGTTGATACAGCGTCGTTAAATAACCAAACAGAAAAACTGTTACAATCACTTCATACAGAGATTAACATACCATTCGCATTTCTCTTAATACTGTAGTATTACTTACTTACTTACTGGCTTATAAGGAACCCGGTGGTTCATTGCCACCCTCACATAAGCCTGCCATTGGTCCCTAACCTGAGTAAGATTAATCCAGTCTCTACCATCATATCCCACCTCCCTCAGATCCATTTTAATATTATCTTCCCATCTACGTCTTGGCCTCCCCAAAGGTCTTTTTCCCTCCGGTCTCCCAACTAACACTCTATATGCGTTTCTGGATTCGCCCATACGTGCTACATGCCCTGCCCATCTCAAACGTCTGGATTTGATGTTCCTAATTATGTCAGGTGAAGAATACAATGCGTGCAGTTCTGTGTTGTGTAACTTTCTTCATTCTCCTGTAACTTCATCCCTCTTAGCCCCAAATATTTTCCTAAGAACCTTATTCTCAAACACCCTTAACCTATGTTCCTGTCTCAAAGTGAGAGTCCAAGTTTCACAACCATACAGAACAATATTACTGCATTTGAAACGAAATAAAGAAACATTTATTGTATAGTATATTGTGAAACAAGGTTATAATGTTATAGGCTAATTTTAGGGAACGAGCGAAGCGAGTTTCCTTATTTAGACGGGTGCAATAGCTGTATAACATTATAAACGTGTTTTATATGTTATTTTTTTGCACGAAAAAATTAATAAAAGAATACCATCAGATTTGTAATTTGATATCATAGTCTATGAAGAAAGAGGTTGCTATGACAACAATTATGTATTAAATATTACAGCATGGAAAATCGTTTCACAATGTTAACTTTATGGCATAACGTGGCTATGGCGCTAATCGGAGTCACGTGGTTATCTTGGTCTAGTCATGGCCATCATGACAATCGCCTAATATAAATACATGTCCAAAGTTCTAAAAAACAAAGGAATTGCTGTATTAAACTCATGTTAAACGTGCATATATATATATATATATATATATATATATAAACTTGTTCAATGTTGGCCATGTTAAGACTAAGAATGTGACATCGCGCCGTAGTCTTTCTCGTTAGCCACGATGGCACAAGTTATGATGTCATAGTAGAAGTCATGATGCTTCAGTTGCCATGGTAATATTTTACGGCACTAGTACAATAATGTGGCATATTATGCACGATTTTCACTAATGATAAAGACTGTTTATAATGCTGATGCACAAAAGAAAATATTATATATATATATATATATATATATATATATATATATATATATATATATCAATGATTCTTAATCATAGTCCGTAGTTCAAAATTCTATATCAACATACTGGAAAACTAGAGAGAATCAAATATCCCTATTGAATTAATTTCATGGTGCTTACGTTACATATGAAGTAAAATAAAAAATCTATGATTAAATAACTTTACTCAACGATCATACAGTACGTTTAGAGCAGTGATTCTCAACTGGGGCCCTGATCCGAAGAAAAGTTAATGAACTGCAGCGAACAAAATAATAGTCTAATAATAATAATAGTAATAATAATCATAATAATAATAATAATAATAATAATAATAATAATAATAATAATAATAATAATATTTTAATTGGTCTGTGAAAATTTAAATACCCGATTATTTTACGTTGAATGTAATTTAATTGTTTTCTTTTTAAGTTCATACCAAATTTCACATCAACTATGTTCTAAAGTCTACTCTACACCTTAGACAGGTGGGTCGGACTAAAGTAATGGCAGGAAAAGAGGGGCCTTATCATTAAAATGGTTGAAAAATGCTGCTCTAGAGAACAAAATTCCATAAAAACATACCACGACATTCGTGACAAAAACGATAAATTAGATGTATTCAAATGCCCGTGCAGAAGAATTGGATTATTCTTCTATCTGTCACCTTGGCTTAATCCATACCGTAACATAAGCACTTTCCACCCCGGCGCACCTTGCTTCGACTCCCAGCGTGGACTATGGAGATATTTATCCTCCTTCCACAAGACTGGATAGGTCTATTTGTTTTCCCTGCAATATCTTGTCTCAGCCGTGCTAACCACACTACCTACTGATCCGGAGCTGCGCTCAAGTGTGGGTTCGATTCTCGCTTAGTTGATTAGCTAACAGGGTTTTTACAGAAGTTTTCCTAAATTTAGAGAAGAATACCAGCTAATCTATGGCGAATCCTCGGCATCATCTCTTCAAATACAGCCTCCCTATCACCAATTCCACCGATGCTAAATAACTTAGTGTTTGGTTGATACAGCGTCGTTAAATAACCAACTAAAGAAACATTCGTACCATTTTTATGGCGCATAAACATCCAGAAATGTTAGAGATGTTATGTGCATATCATCACCAATAGAATTACTATTACACAACATTGACTGAGGTTTCTAAAATTGGCTTTTCACTGACTGCTAGAAAAGAGATAATTCATTAAAGGTTTTGAAAACATTTTGACAACTTACGTATTTATAAACAGCATGACACACTCCTTTTAGTTTCGTTTCAAATGTTGGTTGTCGCAACGAAAGTGACCACCCTGTATTATTATTATTATTATTATTATTGTTATTATTATTATTATTATTATTATTATTATTAGGCTTATTAGGTTTCAGTTCTAATTCAAACTAAGGTTGTGAATAAACACTGTATTTATATTCACGGTTAATTAGTTAGTGCAATCCAAGGACACTATTTTTAACACAACAGAAAAGAAAGAATATATAATAATTTCCTTCAAGAGAGAAAAATTATCCCTACCCTGCAGAGAATCGAGCCCTGCTCCACTAACTTTGTAACCAGGAGTACAGTATAACCTTGATTAACCCCCTTTAATGGCGGGGACATGTTGAGCGGATAATCGAAAAAACGGGTAATCCGTATTATAAATTTTAATAGACTTAAATCTATCTGATGTCATTTAAGATGCTATAAAATGTCCGTTATTTTATGCACTTTTATACAATTGCTATTTTATGTTCTCTTAAGTTCACTAATTGCTAAAATATATTCGAGCAACACGAAGGGAAAGTGAAATTTTTTGATAGCCTAAAGTTTATGAAAGTGTATATTTAACCCTGACAGAGAACCGAACGAAAATTACGCATTCGATGAAGTTACGCATTCGTGGTCGGAAATATTGAGATAGTAAAAAAAAAAGTAGCCACCGGCGTAGCTCAGTCGGCTAAGGCGCTTGCCTGCTCATTCTGAGTTGCACTCGGGCGCGGGTTCGATTCCCGCTTGGGCTGATACCTGGTCGGGTTTTTCCTAGATTTTCCCCAACCGTAAGGCGAATGTCAGGTAATCTACGTCAAATCTTCGGCCTCAGCTCGCCAAATACATCACACTATCACCAATCTCATCGACGCTAATCTAGTAGTTGATACAGCATCGCTAAATAAGCAAGTAAAAAAAAAGAAAAGAAGTGGTATGTCATTACCCTACACCACTTAAAAAACTCGCGCTCTTTTTTTAAATACGGTTGATTCGTATATCGGATAATCGAGAGATGGATAATGGAGATTCTACTGTAAATTTATCCATTTTCAATGATTGGGCCCTTTTGGTTTCCAGTCCTCATTTCTACAATGTTAATTAACCGACACTGTACATTCACTATTAGCGTGCTCGTTAGTCATGGGGTCAGCATGACACAAGCACCACGTAAAGAGTCCACACCTGTGGAGTAACGGTTAGCGCGACTAACCGCGAAACCAGGTGGCCCGGATTCGATTCCCGGTCGGGGCAAGTTACCTGGTCGAGGTTTTTTCCGGAGTTTTCCCTCAACCCAATATGAGAAAATGCTGGGTAACTTTCGGTGCTGGACCCCGGACTCATTTAACCGGGCATTATCACCTTCATTTCATTCAGACGCTAAATAACCTAGATGTCGATACAGTGTCGTAAAATAACCCAAAAAAATAAATAAAAAATTCACTAATAGCGTGCTCGTTAGTCATGGGGTCGGCATGACACAAGAGCACCACGTAAAGAGTCCACTCCTGTGGAGTAACGGTTAGCGCGACTAACCGCGAAACCAGGTGGCCCGGGTTCGATTCCCGGCCGGGGCAAGTTACCTGGTTGAGGGTTTTTCCGGAGTTTTCCCTCAACCCAATATGAGCAAATGCTAGGTAACTTTCGGTGCTGGACCCCGGACTCATTTCACCGGCATTATCACCTTCATCTCATTCAGTCGCTAAATAACCTAGATGTTGATACAGTGTCGTAAAATAACCCAATAAAATAAATAAAAAATTCACTAATAGCGTGCTCGTTAGTCATGGGGTCAGCATGACACAAGAGCACCACGTAAAGAGTCCACACCTGTGAATTAACGGTTAGCGCGTCTGGCCGCGAAACCAGGTGGCCCGGGTTCGATTCCCGGCCGGGGCAAGTTACCTGGTTGAGGGTTTTTCCGGAGTTTTCCCTCAACCCAATATGAGCAAATGCTAGGTAACTTTCAGTGCTGGACCCCGGACTCATTTCACCGGCATTATCACCTTCATCTCATTCAGACGCTAAATAACCTAAGCTGTTGATAAAGCGTCGTAAAATAACCTACTAAAAAAAAAACACGTAAAGACAACCCAGCATAAACTAATGGCAGAGACAAGTGCAGATCTCGCACGAATAATCTTAATAACTGTTACTATAGCGACTAAATTTTGTTAGGCGTGTAACCTAACCAGCAAGGAAATCGCACAGACATCGCATCCTGGCGCGCGGAGGACAGACAAGCAGTGCACGTACCTGTGGTTCCTGGCGATGCGGCTGTAGTGTGACGGCTGGCAGCGGCGAGGTGAATATTTATATGCCGTGCATAGGAGGAATCAAGCGGAGCGCTTCTGGCGCGTACAGGCACTCCACCAATGAGGCGTCGCGACGCAACCCGTCCCACACCCCTCACACAACAGGTTAGCTCACATGTCCCAGCGAAACAGCTTTCCGCCTTCAAAGCAGCGCGACAGAGACTACGTCACGTTTGAAACTGCCGCCCAAAGAAATAGTATTTCATGTGCATTTGCGGGTGTTATTATATGCACTTACTTACTTACTTACTGGCTTTTAAGGAACCCGGAGGTTCATTGCCGCCCTCACATAAGCCCGCCATTGGTCCCTATCCTGAGCAAAATTAATCCTTTCTCTATCATCATATCCCACCTCCCTCAAATCCATTTTAATATTATCTTCCCATCTACGTCTCGGCCTCCCTAAAGGTCTTTTTCCCTCCGGCCTCCCAACTAACACTCTATATGTATTTCTGGATTCGCCCATACGTGCTACATGCCCTGCCCATCTCAAACGTCTGGATTTAATGTTCCTAATTATGTCAGGTGAAGAATACAATGCGTGCAGTTCTGTGTTGTGTAACTTTCTCCATTCTCCTGTAACTTCATCCCTTTCAGCCCCAAATATTTTCCTAAGAATCTTATTCTCAAACACCCGTAGTCTCTGTTCCTCTCTCAAAGTGAGAGTCCAAGTTTCACAACCATACAGAACAACCGGTAATATAACTGTTTTATAAATTCTAACTTTCAGATTTTTCGACAGCAGACTGGTTGATAAAAGTTTCTCAACCGAATAATAACAGGCATTTCCTATATTTATTCTGTGTTTAATTTCCTCCCGAGTATAATTTATATTTGTTACTGTTGCTCCCAGATATTTGAACTTCTCCACCTCTTCAAAAGATAAATGTCCAATTTTTATATTTCCATTTCGTACAATATTCTGGTCACGAGACATAATCATATACTTTGTCTTTTCGGGATTTACTTCCAAACCTATCTCTTTACTTGCGCTATATGCACTAAAAATCCTAAATATATGGTATCGCGCTTTCAATTTCTTACAATCTTCGACACTGACATCAAGCACTTCTTTCTCTCCCTCATCACAGATCTTCTTTATGCTCATAAACGAGACTTTGGATGAAGACTTTCCAAAGTCGACTTTCGTGGTAAAGTTTAACTTTGTTAAAATTGCTATTCATAGACATTACTTCTGAGACTTTGACTTTGACTTCGGTAAGTCACTATTTGACGATCTTGTTCTAATGTTGGCAATCACAATCACTGCCTTCTAAACGAATTAAATTACTAGATAGTTGAAATAGAGTAGGCATTGCCACAATCAAAGACATCTTTTGAGTCACAAATCAATTAAACAATTGAACATCGGTACATGTTAAGCGATTGTTAGCCGTTCTTGCAGCTTTACATAAGGGGCTTATTGTGAAACTAACATAAGTAATAGTAATATGCGTTACAAGAGCGGTATGTTGAAGTTTTCATGTTCGAGGAAAAGTTTGAAAAATCGAAACGTAGTTGAGCTTTTTTAATTTCCGAGAATTGAAAGAAAACATACCGCTCGTGTATCGTAGATTATTTTGTGCGAAGATCGTTTATTACATACCTGAAAGAGGAATTTCTAATTAGTTGCAATGACATCTCCATCTTGGTTTCTGTTCAATGGCGGCAAATTTGCAAAACAAAAATATCTATCTTCAACATTGTTGCTTTAAAATGTTTTCTGTGTTTACTATATTCCAGCAGGCCGTGATATACGTCTGTCTTTTTTTTCTCCCCAGTCTATGGAATCTTGTTGATTTTTTCACGGCTTCCTTAATGTTACTTGCATCACGAATGCAGTAACTTTAGTGGAGTTGTAGAGTTTACTTAATTGTTGCAAATATTTAAAAACAATAATTAACAGTGCAATTTACGTGAAATTGCAGTGGTAAGTTTCCAATTTATAATTATTACTATATTGAACGTCTCTAAACATATGTTAAAAGCCTAAAGCAGTAAAAATCAATATGTCACTTAAGCGGTAAGAAGAGGGAAATTGTTATGTGTGTTAGGTTGGGAATACTGAATGTGGAATTTTAGACTTTCCGCGGATTGGTTTTGTGCGGAAACCAAGCAAATACGCACGATCTCGCACAAAAAAATTGATATTTTTAGAGCTTTACACCAATAGATAATAATTCGTTCTTCTACTTGGTCACAAAAAATCGTAACTCAGTTCCGAACAGTCTTGTATTCGTGTATAATAGAATAAAATTCGAAACTACAAAACATGATGGTATAGTTCATCTGAAATAGGCTTAATATTACATGCTAAGAATTATGTTGTGAATAAAACATCGATTGTAATTACGTTAGGTTCACATTAAGCCCTGGAATTATTTAATTGTAAAATAACTTTATTCTGAAAATATGGAAGATAAGAAGATGCCACTACTGACAGACTACTTAAAAATTAATTGAAATCAGTATTCAGAAAACAGTATTATGACGACCGCAGGATTAAAAATTAACTGCGTATCTAACTGTATAACATATTCTCTATAGAATTAAACAGTCAAATCAATATGAAGTCATTAATTACCTACAGAGTAAAATCGCGATGAAATAAGAAATTAAATCATTGGTGGAATAGATAATCCTCTTTGATTATTATTGATCAATGAATGTTGAAACATGACGAGGATATCTAGTGCTGTCTGTTTATCAAATCTGTACCTTGATTTGAATTTATTATCTACATCTAATAATACGCTAAGGAACACGAACAGCTTTAATAATCCCCTAGATGTCCTCAATATTCTGGAAAAATGCAACAATTTTCGAAATATCAGCCATTTTTCTTATGTCCACGAACGAAAGTCAAAATCAAAGTCTAGATTTTCGGCGACTTCGAAGTAAAGTCACGATTGAAGTTTACTTTCGTCAAAGTGTCGACTGTGAATAGGAAAATGGTGACTTTGTACGTTCCAAACTCAACTTTGGTCCAAAGTCTTGTCTATGAATACGACCCTCAGACTTACTAGTACCACAGTCTAGTATATACAGTCACGAAGCTCAATACGTAATAAATATGCACCCATAGATAGTTGCTAACCACTAGGATCGCTAATATCGCCTCATTATAGACAATGCGAAATAGTACCGGCACAGTCTATTGTTTCTAGCACCCTCACAACTCAAGTTTCGTGACTGTATATACTAGACTGTACTAGTACTGCGATCCCCTTTCCACAGATAAATTTTTCTCGGACTCCTTCAAAGTCGTCAACTGAATGATGGATAGGTTAGATTTTCTGGTTAATATTAAAAGTGAATATGAGTACTCAGAAAGTATGTGTTGTAGGACCCATGTTTATTAGACATTATTTTTTTGTTTTGATGCATAGTATCACCTTCTAAAATCTTGGAATACTTTTTTAACACCCTGTATTAAACTGGAAAAATCATATTAAATAAATATACCTCAAACTTAGCTCAGCATGCTTCGCAATTAGGTCGTTACAACATTTCTAAACAGCAGTATCCTAAAGACAGTATATTTTGCCTATTTTCATTTTCCTGACATGGTGTTAAATGTCGTCACAAATAATGAATTTATTAATTTTCCTGTCTATACCCTCATCCAATGAAAAAATATTTATGTAATTCACATAGTGCTCAGCTAATTGTTTTGAGAAGTGTAGGTATTATACTGTGCAAACATTTTATATTCCTCCGCTCGCGGAAGTAGAGCCCGAGTGTAACTCCGAATCAGAAGATAAGCGCCTCTGCCGCCCGATCTAAGCCGGTGGCTTCAGGGCTTTACATTTTTCGAATGGAGTCAAGAACCGATACGGAAGGGTGAGAGTAGCGAACGGAAATCTCGCCCAAAAGTGGGTCGCACCTTGAAAAACTTTGGGAATCACTGTTTAATAGAAACAGGAATTATTTTAGCTACCGTAGAAGTGGGTAAAGTCAATCAGTGGGTGTATAATCGATCATTTGCGATTTTTATTGAACATTATTTATTCTCTCAGTTACTTGTTAAAAATTTTGTTATGCTGACTTCATTGCCTGACATTGCAAATGTAAGCGAGAGGGACATCAAAATGCCTGCGCATGCCAACAATGGGAACGCAGTGTAATTACCGTTGAAGTGAAAATTGTTATTCTCAACTTTTTCTCTTAAACGAATACAAAGTCTTACAAACTCTAAATTATCGTCAGCAATGAAAGGAGAAAGGAAGTATACCTACGTAAGTACTTTTCGTTGAGATTGTATCCTGAAATAATAGTTTTGCAGTTCATAAATGTAAGTATTGAATCTTATTATTTTATATAGTTATAGTTATATACAGGAAGAATCAATTATTCACCGAAATACATTCAACTAACACTTATAAACAGAAAAGTGTCATAGTATAGCTTACATTGATGGGATAGTGGGGAAAGAGGAAGACGAAATTATGGTGAATTTCTTGCGTAAGAGAAGGGGGGGGGGGTAGATTTCAAATAACATCTGACGTAAACCTAAGCAATGTTGAACAGCATTTTAGATTATAATTGAAGTGTGGTATTTCAATGTAAATTTTGAATTCTTAAATCTTTGTTTGTTAGTATGTGAAGTATGAAAATGTGTTTTTATGTTTTATAAGTTGGCAATCATAGTCAAGTTTGTACAGTGGAGACCTATAGGCCTAATTGTGTCGAATTGTATGATCACAGTAAGAAAAGATACACTATGTAATCCTATAGGCATATATTGTAGAGTATTATTATTATTGTTTTCTACACCCTTATAACAAATAAAATATATGTAATACACTTAATTTGTTTTTAAAAACATAAACAATGATCGACTTTACTCCGCAATATTTTAAAATCGATCTTAAACTAAAAATTCAATGGTGATCGACTTTACCCTATTAAGGCCCGATTGTATAAACCATTTAATCTTAGATCAGAGGTTAAATTGATCCTTGTTTCAGCTGAACTTGGAATTTTGTGTTGTATAAAGTCTAATCTGAGATTAATTTGTCTCAAACTAAAGTCAACTTTGACTGAAGAAATTTCTCCGGTTAAGTTAGATGATCCAAGTTCAGTTATTTCTTTTCTGTTTGAAATATACGAGTGACAGATTGTGCATTATTATTAATTTTAATAGATATGTTAGGTACATTTATATATATTTCTTTCAATTTCTTGCCTTAATACACAAACATTCTTATATTTTATAAGGCTCTATCGTGTTCAGCAGCATCAAATAACATAACCTATAATTATATTATGTTTATAACAACCATTAATTATTAATGGATATGATAGGTGCATTCATAAATGTTCAATTAACTGTATTACTAAAGGAAAATTGTCGTTTTATAAAGTTTTATTATGTTTAGCAGTATCAAACACCATAACATGATAACAACTTGGAGAACAGTCAACCTTCTTCTTATTGTCCGCCATTATTTACATTGCACAAAAAACCAGTGTCTCCAACAGAGTGTAATACGGAAAGTCGCCAGAAAGTAGTTGTAAAGTCGCTAGATTTCTCATTATCAACAAAGAAAGATCAAATTTTGTCACTATGGGATGCTAAAAGGTCACTAAATCCCTATTTAAGCAATATAAAAGTTAAAAGAAATTGTTGTTGAAAAAGAGTTAAAGTCACTAGATTGGCAACACTGAACAAACCTGTGTAACATGGTCCGCGCATCACGTATTTCACCTGTTTATGCGATGTTGCCAAATCCTTTTTACGTGAACTTAGATTGCATTTGAACCAAGGTAATTTGATCGCAGAAAAGTTTTATACAATAGAAGTGTCTGAACTCGGTTCACTTTTCGATCTTCGATCAAAGTTGATCTTTAGTCAGGGAGTTTTATAGGGTAAACATAGGTAATTTCGTGATAATTTCATGAAAACTAATTTAAAATGCAAATGTGTAAATATATCCTTATTCCGATTTTTTCATCTAAAAGACGATAACTTGCTGCACAAATCTGGAGACATAAAAGATTGGATACGTTCTTGAATATGTGCCAAAAACCACTTTTACAACTTAAGCTGAAAGGTTGGTTATTTCGTGATAACCTTGGTAATTTCGTGATATTGCATTGATAATTTCGTGAGAGGTAGAAGAATTGTAGAAAAATTCATTAAAGTCAAATGGAATTCTCATTTGTTGTTACAAGACTTCAAACATAGTAATTCCGTCTAATATTCATAGCAAGAAAACATAGAAATACATAGTAGCACATAATAAGAATGAAATCAAAGTAAAAATTGAAATTGAAAAGGAATCTTCTTTGCCCTGAAAAGGTGAACACTTTTATTACGGACTTTACTATAGCCTATATTACTAGGGTAACTCCAAAAGTAATGCATAACGTTTGTTTAAAAATTATATTTTTATCCTACAGCTTTGCTATTTTCACAGAATGTAGCTGCATCCTTAAGGAACAAAATGTCACTTTTCCACATAATCCACGTCTCTTTCAACTGTCTTATGTAACCTAGGAACGAGGGCCTGTAGACCAGCACGGTAAAAGTTTGGACCAACACGTCTGAGTCACTCTTTAGCAGCGTGCACAAGGGAGTCATCTTCTAACCTCGTTCCGCGAAGGGATCCTTCAGTTTACCAAAGAGATGGTAATCGCACGGTGTCAGTTCAGGACTGTAAGGCGGATGTTTCAGTGTTGTCTATCCGAATTTTCTGATCTGGTCTGTGGTCTTGTGACTGACATATGGCTGTGCGTTGTCGTGCAATAGCAGAACATCCTGCTTCTCCCGATGTCGTCGAACACGACTCAGTCGAACTTGAAGTTTCTTGAGAGTTGCAACATACCCGTCAAAATTAATGGTGGTTCCGTGTGGCATGATGTCCACAAGCAAGAGTCCTTCTGAATCGAAAAACACAGTAGCCATAACGTTTCCTGCCGAAGGTGTACTTTTGAATTTCTATTTCTTTGGTGAATTTGCATGATGCCACGCCATTGTCTACCTCTGTCTCTGGTCCAAAATGGTGGAGCCATGTTCCATCTTCTGTCACAATTCTTGCAAGTCATCTAGCACTTATCATTGACACTTAGCATGATAACAATTCAAACAGAAGCTACACTGAACCCATTGCGTCTCCGTTTTCTTTTTTGTTATCACATCTTGTCTTCAGATTACTAAAATTCCTATTGTAATACATTTTATACTATTTTAAAAATTGTAACATTTAATGCTCAACAAAATTTCGCCTCAAACTGCTAAGATTTCTATCAGTAAAGCTAAGCCTATATGGCGACTACAGATGTATCTAAAATTCCAAAAAGATTTCCTAAAATTTCATGAAGATACAAGAAATCTTTGTACCAAATAGCATATGCTTACCTTTAGTAATAAGCCTGTAATGTGATTACAAACATCCACAAAATTTGTACGCCCCAGAATTCGACGGAAACTTGCTCTCTCCAAACATAAAAGCTCACTGAAGCAACTACAATAGTCACACAAAGCTTAGCTGTATGTTTCTGGAAACTGGACAATATATGCAATCCCTTGGCGGAAATTTGGATCTCGTAACACCATTGGTTAGTTCACAAAAGATCAAAGAAAAAGTGTCACGAAATAACCACTGCCACGAAATTACCAATGTTTACCCTACAATTGGGCCTTAAGCAGGTAACTTCGATCACAAGTCAAATAAAAAAAAATCAGTCTTTGACAGATTGTAATTCACATCTTGTAACGTGCCTTTCATAAGTGAAGGATATGACGACAAAATGCTATTTTCTGAGGAACTTCGCTCCATTGCATAACCTCAATATCATAAAAAATTGCAAAATTTTGATCGACTTTACCCTTTTCTACGGTACCAAGTGAGATGTGACGAAGAATGATTTGCCATCTGTATGACAGCGTACAGTTGAATCACAGCAACACGAGGTCCTGTCGTCAGCTCCGCTGGAAGCTGTAGGCCTACTTGTTATTACAACCATGTTGCCTCCTGCTTGACAAGAATAGAAAATAATTGTGAATAATAGGCGTGGAAATGCTTGACATTCCCCAGATGAACGAAGCTCTTGAGTGGGAGTTAATTAAAACAACCGATCATGCATGTGCCTTCCTAATTCGGAGCTCACACAAGGACTAACAATAAGAATGTGTCTCCTTCACTGAGTGGTTTCCCTTTAACGATAATTAATTTTCCAGAATCGACGAGGAATTTATGAAGCGGAGAAATGTCCTATTTTATGAAGGAAGCCTTACACTTTAAAGGACGTCTTGTAAATCATTAGACAAGAGCCGTAAATAACTGAAACAATGGTCAGAGAGATTACTCCCAGAAATACAATAACATTCTAAGCCAATGATGCAGCGCCATTCCCTTGGCAGGAAAAATACGTCTTTCTGGATACTGCAGATCCTAGATTCTGGGTCGATTAACCTTGGTTATATCACCAACGTCAGAAATTTATACACACAAAATGAACAACGCTGATACTTTTATATTCCTATCCCAAGACACAAACTGAGAAGCAAGCTATTTTTTTCCTTACTCAATAATCCTTTTGATTTCAACATTACTATTTTCACCTGTCCTTCTCTAAGTAGTCTGAAATTGAATCGGTGAGATGCAAAAGGAAAATAATTCATATAACATAATTTCAAGAAAAAAAACTGTTTTGAAGAGAACTGATACACATAAGAGGAAACGTCACTATTGGTCGTTTGTAGAACTAGTTGAGGTTATACTGCGTGTTCAGTTCAAAGTGTGTCATGGCTCGCTGTATGCCGTCATGTGGCTAGTCGATGAGCCTAGAGAATTCAATCTTTCTACACTTCCGCAGAGGTGTATTACTTATGTGCCAGAGAAGTTGCCTAGCAAGTACGGCGTTCATTCAGAAGATACTTACCGATACGTACGGTAACGCCGGTAGTGGCAGGAATGTGAACTGTTTCGAAACACGTACTGAGGTGAATTTTTTCTTACTGTCGGGATATGTGGAGAGAGTTAAGACGATTACTTACGTATTTGTTGACATTAACTTCGACGGTCAACATGGACACGGAGCATTTGATTTGTATTGTGGAATGTTGCCGTACGCAACCGATGATAAATACCCTGCGAACGACTTGCCCGCGCAAAACCCAGTTCGAAAGAGGTTATGGTAGCACACAGACCGTACAGACCGCCATCTGTTGCTACGACGTTCAAGTTATACCGTACACGTTCTCAAGTTCAGATTGAACGCCTTGATTAATAGGCAACTTCTCTGACACAAAAGCTGAAACTCGCTTCAAATCGCTGACTCATCAACAGTGACGTCATGACACACTTTGAAATGAACACCCAGTAGTTATTTACGTTACAAGACCGTTATGTAGAACTTAACATGCGAGCATGAAATTTAACTTAACGAACGACAGCAAGGGAAAGAAGACAGAGGACGGACACTGGGAAGTTTTCTTTTTTCAATCGTACTATCAGGGACTGGAATGCTTTACCTGCAGACTTACTAAAGGCTTTACCAATAACCAAACATGTATTTAAAAATAGGCTTAAGGACTTTACTAATAGACGGTAGTATATTATACACACTATTTAAAGGGTGTAATTGATGTTTTGTTATTTGAAGTGTTGTATCAGTGAAGAAATGTGTTGTGTCAGTGAAGCGTGAAGTGTGTTGTGTCAGTGAAGTGTGTTTGTGTCAGTAAAGTGTGTTTATGTCAGTGAAGTTTTATAGTTTATAGTGGTAGAGCAAAGTATTTGAACAGTGAAATGTTTTTGAAGTGTTAGTGAAATCAGAATAGTATCAGTGAAATGTGTCGTAGTTCCAGTGCAATAAGTGAGTTGACAGCGAAATGAGTGTACCGTACTGCTGAAAGGTACTTATGCATTATGAACATATTATCATTCTCGTGATTTTAGTTCAAACTTAGGGTTAAGATACAAATTAGATTTACTTTAAATGTTATTTTAAGTGATCGTGTTTCATTTAATTTAGGATGCTCCTTCTTAATATTATTATGCTATTGTTATTATTATTAAGTATTATTAGTATTATTATTAATTGTCATTATTGATTGTAATTAGTTACCACTGCCACCGGGTACTTATTCATTTGGAGTGTGAATAAATACAAACATGTGAGCATGTTGAGTTCTTCTAATGGTCGTGTAATGTACAACGTTTTATGGTATTTTGAATAGTATATCTTAAGAGAAAGTAAATAAAATTAATAATTGTATTTTGCATATTGTTGGAACAGAAATTATTGAGAATTTGTAGGTAAAATAACAAATGAGAAACGTCTTAATCAGTTACTATGATAGGGAAAACGTCATAATCGGTTACTATAGTAGAAAAATAAAACAAAAGTGTTCACTACAAATGATTTTGTCTGAGATTAATTTGTAGAAATGAATTGCATTGAAATTCCTAACGAAATATTGATAGAAGCAGAACAAGCATACAGCAGTAGGCTAACAGTGCAAAATGGAAAACATCAGTGAAATCTTTTCTTTCTGTATGTCATTGGAATTTTTATAGCTGATTTTAACAGAGTCAAAATGAAGGAATATTTTATTTTTACCAATAGATGGAGCTTCTGTTAAGAAACAAAAGGACTATCTCAGTTTGAAAGTACACTAAAGTTAGCGTCTTTCTATGTTACTTCTATGACGCAAAATGTAATCACATCGTCCCAAGTCACGCATACGACGCAAAACAATATTCAGTAGTAATGAAACCGTCTAACGTCCTGTATACAACGAAGTACAATAGAATCGTGTCATGTCAGGTATACGATGACAAGTGCAATAAAATAGTCCCATATCAGGTATATAAAGTAGAATCCAGTAATACCATTCCGTGTGATATACGCGACCAAAAGGATAGCAACACCTCCTCACCTCACGTGGGCCACACAAAGGGCAATTCCTATGGCAACGGAATTGATATAGCCTAACAACCAAATTAGGCTTGACCATTTCGCTCACGCAATCAGTGACTAATCCCATATAAGAATTCATACAGTTTCAACAAATCACGGCCATCTATCACTGTAATAATATTGTCAAAATAATCTTGTCAGACTTGATTCGCAATTGTCTGCATTAGAGTCGTGCACAACCGGTTACGAAAAATAGAAATTATATACTGCTATTGAACGCCTGACGCTGTAGTCAGCATGCAAAGCTCTTCCGTCTCCCGGTATGTCTCAGGTTCGGTTTAATGAACATTCAAGTTGTACAGGGACATCATTTTATTTTTACTAACATTTTTAATATTAACCTGTCTATACCTTTAGAGAACCGGAAACACCGCTTGCTCCCCCCTCCAAGACTGGACTTCGATGATACTGGCGTAAAACACAAATCACTCTACTAGGTATAGGAAGGAAGAAAAGTAGTTCATCCATTTATGTAAACTAGGAAATATCGCGATTTTGAGTTTGATAATTTTCATTAGGTTTTTCTTTCATGAAAGTACAGTACTGTATTAAGAATAAGTGTTATCCATGCGAACGTATTCATTATGCGGTGTATATTATGCTGTCTACAGCACATTAGCGCACAATATAGAGAAAGAAGTTAAATTGAAAAATAATCATAATATGAATATTTAAACACAATTTTGAAAATGGTGGCCGTTCATTTCGATACAGGCTTCAGTTCTTTTGTGCATATTATCGCACTATAGAATATTGCATCTAATTCCAAGTCCTTCGTACTAGTAACTCATGTTGAAATAATTCTATACCTACTCTACGTACTGTTAATTCAATCTTCACTTCTGCCCGACCCGAAAATATAAAATTACTCAGACATGTTATCTACTGTCCGTCCAAGTGGTTATGCCGCAGGATTGTAGAAAGGGAGGAAATCACGTGACAGTTAATTACGTAACGAGGCCCTTTTATTTAAGTTAAATTAAACAGCTGCATAATATTACGTAAACTTCCAATTCCTAAGAGAAATTAATGTTTTCAGAAAAGAGCTAAGACAGCCCAGGTATTACAGAGGGGCGAGCAGAAGCAGGTGGGGGAAATCGGGATGCGACGTAGGCAAACGGACAGTACCTGTGCGAAAATATGATTCAATATTGAAAGCTCGTTCGTCACTGGAAAACGCGAACATATTTCTGGAACGTACTATACTCAGTAACTCAGTACTGCTTACTATCTGCTGTCTTGGCTCTGTGTGGAGTTGGAACTTCATTAGTAGAAGGGGTGGGTGTGAAGTACATTCAAAAACTCAGGTACAATAAAAATTGAAGTAAAAATAAAATGATGTCCCTGTATAACTACTCTTTGTGGGCGGACGGCAAAAGCAGACCACATTGAGTTCCAAGAGCCCTTGCAAGGACGAGGTAATCATCATGTAGACCTACTATTTAATTGATAATTCTTCTTCTCTCACTACAATTAATCAATAAATCATCTATCGATCCATCCATGGATTCGTTGATTCATTCATCCACGGATTCATTGATTGATTCATTGACTGATTCATTCATTCATTCATTCATTCATTCATTCATTCATTCACTCATTCAGATAAAAAGTTGGTACCGGTATCGTAAAGATCAGAACATATCTTCTTAAAAATATTTATTAATGAAATAATTTATCTCACTTACTTACTTACTTATTTATGGCTTTTAAGGAACCCGGAGGTTCATTGCCGCCCTCACATAAGCCCGCCATTAGTCCCTATCCTCAGCAAGATTAATCCAGTCTCTATCATCATATCCCACCTCCCTCAAATCCATTTTAATATTATCTTCCCATCTACGTCTCGGCCTCCCTAAAGGTCTTTTTCCTTCCGGCCTCCCAACTAACAGTCTATATGCATTTCTGGATTTCCCCATACGTGCTACAAGCCCTGCCCATCTCAAACGTCTGGATTTAATATTCCTAATTATGTCAGGTGAAGAATACAATGCGTGCAGTTCTGTGTTGTGTAACTTTCTCCATTCTCCTGTAACGTCATCCCTCTTAGCCCCAAATATTTTCCTAAGAACGTTATTCTCAAACACCCTTAACCTATGTTCCTCTCTCAAAGTGAGAGTCCAAGTTTCACAACCATAAAGAACGACCGGTAATATAACTGCTTTATAAATTTTAACTTTCAGATTTTTTGACAGCAGACTGGATAATAATGCATCTGCTTAGAGTAATTAAAAGGCATTAACAACTACTGTTTTATACGCAAGCATTTTGAGTTTAAGGTGTAAACGTTACAATAGAGTGTATGTACTTATTTTCTCTTCTATTTAGTAATTGTAATTTATTATACTTTTATATTTTTTTCATATTATGCATTAAACTTATTTCCTTTGTTGTTACCAGTGTCCATTTATTCATCTATATATGTTATGAAGATAAGTGTAATAAAATATGCAATCAATTGTAGGCCTATATTAAGCAAATACATTCTTGAAATTACACATTGTAAATTTCCTTCAATTGTTACTCCGTTGATGTACTCAGAAAATGTCAGTGTTCTGTCTAGCCTGCAAAACATCAGGGGCAACCGGTTGAAATTCGAACATTCGGTCGGACGCTCTACTTTCATGCATGCTCTCTGACCGGTCGAATGAAAACCGGTTATAAGTCTTATTCTGCAGCTCTCTAGTCGGCATATTTTCATGCCTGATTCACAATATTGTTTCTAGTTATTACAGTATTTATAAGGCAGTGAAAGCTTATTCTCATTGGAACCTTATTTACAAATTAACGAGAATCATTATAAACAACACTCTCGTCATTTAATTAATTATACGAATTTTTGGCGATCAGTAAGCATTTTCCAACAACATGGCCCCCACGATCTCCATATTTGAATCCGACCGACTTAGGATTGTGAAATTATCTTAAAAAAACTAGTTTTCTTGGCACACCCAACATCCCTACAGTATCTGAAAGAAGTTATCTTGCAAGGAATTGTGAATATACCAAGACTGCCCACAAAATTCTGAGCATGATGTCGCAGGAAGAATGGTGTTTGCTGAAAAGGAGAATACAAGAAAAATAGTGGAAATGCAAGTATAAGAAGGGGAATACAAGGATAACAAGGGGATTACAAAGAGAAAAACTGGAATGCAAGGAGGACAAAGGGGGATTGCATTTTTATGTGACGGTCAATTCCCAATTTACCCTTCTCCATACTTTGTGAGGAGGAAAACATAGCCGTACGTCAAAAATTATGTACTTTACGTGACACCGTGTTTCACCCTAAGTGGACAGACAGACAGACAGACAGCTGTGAGTGTTGCAGCGGCGAAGCGCATCTAACCTCATATCGGCTGGAGTGTGTACCAACGAGCTAAATGGTTCAGGTGGAATTGGACGGACTTCACAATGATAACAAACCGTATGTTTGTAGGTCCGAAATGAAACAAAAGAGCGGAGCACCGCGGGGGCGGGGAGGAGCAAATACTCTTCATTCGGAGCGATTCTTTTGTTCCATTAACTCGGTGCAGTTGACGCACGTCAGATCATGACGCTAGCTGGCCCCCTCAACTGAGTAATACTCCTACAGCTGTTCTTTGTTTAACTCCAAGAATTCATTGTAATACTCAAGACTATAGCGAGCCGATCAATCAAATTTATCTCACTAATGCAATGATTTCTGAACCGTACAGCACAGTCCCAGTTTCTGTATGACGCTTTTCCAATTTACCGCAGGCTAAAGCAAGGAGGTGGACTACCACTTTACTTCATAACTTTGCCCTAGAATATGCCACTAAGACAATCCAGGAAAACAGAGAGGGTTTCGAATTGAACGGGTTAAATCAGCTCTTTGTTTATGCGGATGACGTGAATATATTAGAAGAAAATCAACAAATTATTATTAGGAAATTTTGTTTGAAGCAGGTAATGAGATAAATTTGGACGTAAATCCCGAAAAAAACAAAGTATATGATTAAGTCTCGTGACCAGAACAAAGTGAGAAATAAAAATATAAAAATTGGTTAGGCTATTTATCCTTTGGAAAAATTCAAATACTTTGAAGTACTTACTTACTTACTTACTGGCTTTTAAGGAACCCGGAGGTTCATTGCCGCCCTCACATAAGCCCGCCATTGGTCCCTATCCTGAGCAAGATTAATCCATTCTCTATCATCATATCCCACCGCCCTCAAATCCATTTTAATATTATCTTCCCATCTAAGTCTCGGCCTCCCTAAAGGTATTTTTCCCTTCGGCCTCCCAACTAACACTCTATATGCATTTTTGGATTCGCCCATACGTGCTACATGCCCTACCCATCTCAAACGTCTGGATTTAATGTTCCTAATTATGTCAGGTGAAGAATACAATGCGTGCAGTTCTGTGTTGTGTAACTTTCTCCATTCTCCTGTAACTTCATCCCTCTTAGCCCTAAATATTTTCCTAAGAACCTTATTCTCAAACACCCTTAACCTATGTTCCTCTCTCAAAATGAGAGTCCAAGTTTCACAACCATACAGAACAACCGGTAATATAACTGTTTTATAAATTCTAACTTTCAGATTTTTCGACAGCAGACTGGAAGATAAAAGTTTATCAGCCGAATAATAACAGGCATTTCCCATATTTATTCTGTGTTTAATTTCCTCCCGTGTATCATTTATATTTGTTACTGTTGCTCCCAGATATTTGAACTTCTCCACCTCTTTAAAAGATAAATTTCCAATTTTTATATTTCCATTTCGTAATACTTTGCAGTAACAGTTACAAATATAAATTACATTCAAGGGGAAATTAAAATAAGCATAAATATGGAAAATACCTGTTATTATTCGATTGAGAAGCTTTTGTCATCCTTTACAGAGGGACAAAGTTAAAGGTGTTCGAGAATAAAGTGCTTAGAAAATTATTTCGGGCTAAGAGGGATGGAGTTACAGGAGAATGGAGAAAGTTACACAACGCAGAACTGCACGCATTGTATTCTTTACCTAACATAATTAGGAACATTAAATCCAGACGTTTGAGATGGGCAGGGCATGTTTCTAGTACAATATTATTTCGTTGTTATTTTGAAGCTTTTCCTTGCAGGTACGTTGCATAAAATTGTGTTGTGAAGGCGGTGTTGACGTCATGGAATACTAGTTACTAGGTAAACTTTTCTGACACCAGTGCCAGAATTAGGCTAATTGTGCACTATTTATAACGTGATAACAATCGTGTTTTAATGCTAGGACTGCATAAGTAAATATTATGTAATATTAAAAATATTATAAATATCATTTCTCCAGTATAAAGTCACACATTGGTACAGCCTAACACTTTCTACTTGCTATATAGCAAGTCACTTTGTTTCTATGTTGTCTGTGCCCCAATATTAATCAGACTTGTGCGTAGAATGAATTACTTGTTTGGAACTTGACAGCGACATATTCATATTTGTCTTTAATTCCCACATAGAACCAAAATAGCGACGCTCTGAAATATGACCACAAACTCACATTTCGCATTAATTAAAATGTGTTTCTGACGTCCTTTTCGTCAGCTTTCCCTGCCATGCAACCAGCACGACACGAAGAACACGACATAGGTCCTACATCCATTAAATTTCTGCTGAAAATTCAATTTATTTAAAGTAAGATGGAAAATTGGACGTAAAGCAACAATTAAAGTATGTTCAAATCCCATTCTTGTTATAGTCTAATATTTATATTATATTATATTATATTTTATAATTTATGCTCGACCATGCCGAAATGTAGTAATTATACACCTGGCAGTAGCCCTTTAATGCATCTCATTAAAGTACACCTATTCATTATAATTCAGTTGTTCAGCCAATGAGAAATCACCTTTGTACTGATTGTACCATTATAAAACCGCAAGTATCGATTATTTTCGGATATGCAATCGAAAGACAATTAGCGAAAAGTCACGGAGGCTGAAAACCCAATACTGTCGCAGAACGTTATGTTCTGTTACTATAATAATTAGCGTTAATTGTAAATAATATTCAAATAAATCAAATTTGTCATCTCGTTTTTCAATTCTAAATCAATTTCCAGATTATATCAAGCCTAATGTTCATGTTATTCTCTAGATTATATCAAGGTTAGTGACATTCGTGTTTCAGAAAAAATCAATACTTTCGCGTCTGCGCACATCTTACAATTCAGGTCAGTTCCACTCCTCACTTAGGCTACATAACCATAACATGAATACTTCTGAATAATTTCAAGTTAGAAATATGGTCGAGCATAAAAAGTCGTATGAAACTTGCCTATAATGGTAATTAAGACGCTCGTATGAAAATTATGAAACTCGCTTGCGCTCGTTTCATAAACAAACATACTCGCGTCTTAATTACTACAATTATAGGCTCGTTGCATAATGTACGTACTAATAGACGACATTAAGATATGTGGATCATATTTGGAGACTAAGAGGAAGGCAGAAAATAGGAAAGATTGGAGAATACTGGATATGCAGTGAAAGACCTACCCATGGGCAGAACACTTATGTAGGCCTATGTATGTATGTATGAATGCATTATATTATATTATATTATATTATATTATATTATATTATATTATATTATATTATATTATATTATATTACATTATTTTATATTAATTAGTCAACTGTCCGAAGACAGGTCTAAACCTCACAAGTGATATCAACAAGACACCACTTACGAGGCAAATAGACCAGGAGATAATAGGGTAGAGTGGCCAGTTCATTTTCCCTTCCATTGCATACATCACGGACTAGCTATATATTACTCTAGTCAGACTTCAGATGCATCATCCTGCCTAAGGTTTTTCCGTGGTTTTCCTAAGGCGCTAAGACAAATGTCGGGATGAGCCCTAAAAGAAATGGGCCACGGACCTGCACACATATCCCCATTAATCTCCCTAATTACTTTAAATTAATTAACTAATTACATCTCTCCCCCCTCTTCGTAATTGAGCCATCATATAGCCAAATGGCTTGTCTCAAAATTGAGACGATTCAACAAGGCTCAGGACAACAATCACCTCCTACATAATAGCCAAATTGGCTAGTCTCTTATATGAGACAACTCATCCTGCCTAAGGTATTCCGTGGTTTTCCTCAGGCGTAAGACAAATGTCGGGATGAGCCCTGTAAGAAATGGGCCACGGATCTATATGCCCTTCCCCATATATATTCCACCCTTATTATAAACGATGTATGCCCTAGTTCAGATAATATAAGTAGTCTATTAAATATACGAGGTCACTCAATAAGTCGCAAATTGAAAGGACAGGGACCTCTCAAATTGCAGATTAGATTACACGGCGCTTCTTCCGACGGCCTTCACATGCTTTGTCATCGAACAACAGATGACGGCGTCTTGCCATTCTAACGGCAAACACCAGCCAACTCCTCCTCGCCCCGTTCCGTGATCACTTGATCAATCTCAGCCCCCCTCGCGTATGTGGTACCTAAGAGGTTACGTCCAATTTCGGCTTCCCCTTCAAAATTTTCTAGAGCTCCTTCAGAGGAGCAGCGTAACCCGGAGTGAGACTAGTGGCCAACAGGCTTGGAGCTCACATATTTAGTTTTGTACAGCCCCCAACCCCTTGCAAGGACGCGTTCTGCGTACCTTATAAAATTTTCCTCCCAATTCTCCTTCGATTTTTTTTTCAGATGCATACAATTTATAGTTCTTCCTCTGACACATCGTCAAGTGAGATGTACTGCCTGATAAGAGAAATTCATGTCAGCCAGAACCTCAATCAGAGGATTATATTATTATTATATTATATTATATTATATTATATTATATTATATTATATTATATTATATTATATTATATTATATTATATTCGATTTAAAATGAACGTATCAATGAACGCAGATTTTTCTGTATTTTGACGTTTGTAAGTTCGGTCCAGTACTAAGATGACATTCCAGAAAATCAACCGACACATTTTCAGGCCAGTTTTGTGACGCCTATAATTTCTAAAGTACAAAACATATTCCAATTAAGTAAACGGCGATCAACAGACGAAGGAGCAATGTGACCAACGTGATCTTGAGTAGACGCGGGGAACATCTAAGCGATACGCGGTGGGGGGGGGGGGAGTTGGGGCACGAATTGGAGGGTCGCGCAGCAGCCGAGGCAGTGCAACTCGAAAATACCACGCCATAAACGATTCATAACGAACCAGATTATAGTCTCAATTGAGCAATAATCAAAGGTCATAAGTTAAATTGGAAAAATTCACGAGTTAATTCGAGTGAAAAGAGAAAATTCACGATATCGAAGCATATGAAGCGTAACTGGGAGCGTACGTATAAGCAACGGGTAGAAAAGAATAGATCACGATGGTTACTACAGCAACCGACATGTTTACTCTTAATGCGTACAAGATGGCACTCCCAGGAGTCTCAGCACAGCGTAGATATACCGGGCTTTCAGAGTATCTGGATAAAAGAGATGTTGATCGTCACTGCTGACGTTTAACTTACCATAACAGGAAAGACGCGTTCTACGTCAAAACGGCTATTTAATAGATAGTAGATTAACTAAGAGAGTTTCACTTATGCACATTTTCTACGACATTTTCTTAATGCAAATTTTTCTGGACTTCGTACCTTGTTAATAATGTCAAAACAAGTGCTTGTACTTGGCCACTCGAGCGCAATTGCGATGACCGTAAAAAATAAATTTCCCTGGGGCCGTTTACAGAACTTACTTACTTACTTACTTACTTACTTACTTACTTACTTACTTACTTACTTACTTACTGGCTTTTAAGGAACCCGGAGGTTCATTGCCGCCCTCACATAAGCCCGCCATTGGTCCCTATCCTAAGATAGATTAATCCATTCTCTATCATCATATCCCACCTCCCTCAAATCCATTTTAATATTATCTTCCCATCTACGTCTCGGCCTCCCTAAAGGTCTTTTTCCCTCCGGCCTCCCAACTAACACTCTATATGCATTTCTGGATTCGCCCATACGTGCTACATGCCCTGCCCATCTCAAACGTCTGGATTTTATGTCTGGGGCCGTTTACAAAAAGAAAACAAAATTTCGTTGCAAAAATTTATTGGAACCGATAGGGCCTACAAATGTTGCGCTATTTTTCAACATGTTCCTCACTGGAATTGAGACATTTGTCATACCATGGGATCGATAAGGAGGTGAAGACGGCTGTCACACACTGGTTTCGATTGCAGGCGGCAGACGTTTACGGCACAGGGACACAAAAGTTGTTCCCATGGTATGACAAATGTCTCAATTCCGGTGGGGAATGTGTTGAAAATAGCTCAACAATTGCTGTATCTGTTCCAATATACTCGTATTTCCATGAAATTGTGTTTTCTTTCTGTAAACGGACCCAGGGAAACTTATTTTTAGAACCCTCGTAACTGCGCTCGAGTAGCAAAAATTTGTATAAGCACTTGTTTTGATATTATTAGCATGGTGGAAGAAAAAAATATCTTTTTTATCTGTCTCCATCAGAATGTTTGCTTGAGAGCTACGCAGGTTACTTTCAATAACCTTACTTTCATAATATTGAATACAGCATACTGCCAACTGTTTTCCTTCTGTATTAGAATGTCGATTTATCGCTCTTTATCAACAACACAGGCCAGGTATCTTAATAAAATGTACAACCTTCTGTCGAATCTTGATAAGAAGATTCCAATTAGTCACACGTGTTAAAGACTCAATAACTCAATTTGAAACAGACCTAGTCACACTTAATTATTAGCTACTAAGTCCAGACGGTTCGCTATCTTCGTATGACTCTTTTCTCATAACCCAGGTGTTAGTCACAGGTTTCAATTAATTTATTCCTGCTACTGAATCATTGTGTTCGATAAACTGCTCCATATGCAAAGGTCTTGACATGACTTTCCACTCAGCTTTATTTATAGGTATCGTTTATTCTTCATTTTCTCTTTCTTCTTTCCACCCTTTTACCTTTCTTTGTCTATAACTTTCTCTCTTTTTCTTTCTTTCCTACTCCTCTCTTTAGTTGCTTCTCTTTATTTATTTCATTAGAAGTGAAACGTCTTTGTCCGAGGCACGGCACAAGAAAGAAAAATAAAATTGTAAAGGTTTGATATTAAATATTTACTCTAATGGCCGGTTTTTCCAAGTATTGTTAGAAAATTTAACGACTGTTAAATTCTAAACAGTTTGTTAATTAATAAAATTGTATGTTTTCAACGCCAGTTTGGTTTAACAGATTGTTAACAGTTTGTTAATTTTAAATGTAGGATTTCGGGCAGTTAACTCGTTTAACAGTTAGTTAAATATGGCCGATGTCTCCACAGCTGTTCGAACAGAAGTTGCGAAATTAATATTTTGTGTCTCTCTTTAGGGAATGTTTAACATATGACTGGTAATATAACATTTAAAAAATACTTTGGACTGTTTAAATACATCAGTGTTATTTTATTTCTTTCATATTCATAATAGCAATGAGGAAATATAACCTTACTTTGTAATTATTATTCAGCACGTCACCTACAACTTTCATTTGTCAACTTTTGTTTATGGAGCGTGGCCTACTATAACAGGTTGTCATTTTATGCAAGTTTCATGACTCACTCTATAATATAGAATTTAAAGATTAATTTTAGCCAATCAAAAATTGTCTTACATGTGTAGAATCATTACCAACTGCTGTTGAGTAGTTAAAATAGTGCTAACAGACGTTATAGTTAAGTGTTGGTTATCTTAAACAAAATTATGTTGAACAAATGGAAAATACATTAACAAAGCGTTACAAATAAAGAGACTGTTAATTTAACATTCGTTAAGCAAAATTAAACATTACTTGGACAAGCTGGCCATAAGTCATTCGTGGTACCATGGAAACGAAAGTGTAAAATGAACTTAATCCGTCGTGATTTTCTACGTAGTCCGTCTAGCTCCATTCTCTATTCAATGTGCCTCCTTTCTTTCACATAGCCAGTACTTTGGGGACTTGGTCTTGACAGTAGAGCTCCTCTCCTTTCGCTCAACGACTGGGCTGAGAATGCTGTGGGATGCGGCTGTTGTAGTGTTAATGTACTTGTAGGTAATTGTTCATAACTGGCTTAACTTCTCAGCCAACTAACGTTTTAAAAGTTGACAGTCTTTCCGGCTTTTCCCCCCTACAAAATTTATTCAGGTCCCTTCAGTGGGACAGTATAAACAAAGTGAGACAAATATCCTTTAGGCTACGAGCTCACATAAAGGTTAAGATGAGTCCCAAGAGCCCTTGCAAGGACGCGATTATCATCGTGTATCTTTTACTTTATAATATTTTACCTTTCTCCCTCTTTCGTTAACTAAGGAGGAACATACCGGTAATCTTTAATTACACCGAACAACAAATTTTTACTTTTTTTTTTTTTTTTTTTTTTGCTCCGAAATAAAAATAGGTGAATATTTCTGATATGTGTGCCCTAAATCTGAATTTAAAGTCCAAATTTCCCCATCACGTACCATTTTCCGGGGAAAATGAATTGAATTTTTTATGACAAAACTTATTTGTTTTTAATTTTTCACTGCTACTGATAAAATTACAACACACGAGGGATTCAAAATTCCTCATAATACTTGAAAAATGTGCACTGGGTACAAAAATGATGTTACATAGTTTAAAACACAACAAAAATAAAAATATTTCATGCATATAATGAGAAAATCTCGGAATTTGAACTTACATTTAAAATAATTTTCTGGGTGACTTCTGTTTATAACTACACCCAGGACTGTCGTTTACAAGGAAGCAACAATAGTCTGCAAGCATGATGGATGATGATCTTCCTTTATATCGCCTTTCCATTTCAGATATTTTGATGAAATCTTTGACCATGCTCGTCGCTCACCGCTCCAAAGTTAGGATGAAAGAAATCCAAATCAGAATGTAAAAAGTGTATTATGAGGGACATATTACACTCCATTTTGTCGTATGCACTTAACATGATTTCCACAACAAGTTCTATGTAGTTCTCTGCCCTGGAATTTCCTAAGAAATTTGAGCAAACGTCTTTGAAAGCACGCCATGCCATTCTTCGTGTAACGGAAAGTTTTTCCTCAAACAAAGAGTCAGCCATAACTTTTTGAATTTGTGGACCGATGAAAATTGTCTCTTTTAATTTGCCTTCACTCAAACTGGTACACTTTTCCTTTAAATACTGAAAACCACACCCTTATTTGTTCATTTCGTAGACCTCACTTTGAACTGTTAGAAAATTTACTTAATAGAAGGGACCAATATCTGTTTATTTATTAGAAGTACAAAATAACATGGTAACAAACTTAAGAAACCGGAAATAAGTCATAAACTCATAAAATGCATTAGCTTTTGTTTTGGTTTATACCCCCAACCCAGATGATTCCTGGGGGAGCACTTATCGAAAAGTGAAATCATAGTATATCTTAAAAGCCTTACGTGATACGAAGAAAAGAGATGCATTTTCGGATTCAACGCACATCAAACCATAAGGGACACATTGTTTTAAGTCGGAGCAAAATTCTTGTTGTTCGGTATTATTTTTAAGTGAAATTTCGCATTTTCTTTTCTCAACAATGGATAAAAATTTGGGAAAAAACATTTTTTTCTGAGAAAACTATGACTTTTCCACCAATATGGTATTACAGTTTTTGTTACATATAATATGAGCTATTCGCTGTGAAAATTTGTAGGGTTATTTCACTTCCACCCTGTATACATGTATATATAATGTTTAGGGCTAGGATTTTGATGGTATTGCATTTTTTTTCTAGCAAGCCAGAAGCACTGCTGCTCTAGTATTTATATATTATGTGATAAACTGAAGTTTTAAGACATATTTGTTACGGCATTTTTTTTTGCATTTTTTGCCTGTTTCAACTCATAAGAGAATTTTTTATTTTACTCCGTCATTTTTGGGATATTTTCATTTAATTTTGGCCATAAATCCCCATTATTAATGTAAAATAATGTTTATTTCCTTTGATATTTTCTCCACATATTTTGTCCATTAATATCCATTATTTTGTATAATATTTCAATCGTTTTTCTATACAAATATTGCCATTTTAACGTACTACACCCCATGTAATGGATCAGTCCAACCACCCCTTCAACATAGAATCCTCTATACCTGTTAGTTCCGGATAAGAGTGGCCTTGTGGTGGACTACATGAAAACTACATCAGGTAAAATAAATTAATTAAAGTGTACTACTTAGAAAAAATTATGTAAAATTAAATAAACTTGAATGTTGGTACTAGAATTTAATTTTAATTACTAGTCTAAATATTAAGTAGTACAAAACCCCTTTTCATACTAAGCCAATTATGTAAGATCAATTTTTAGGGCATTTTTTTTTTAAGATTTCTAGGTCATAAATGTATTGTTTTAAGATACTTTTTCCATGATTTCTAGGTCATCAAGATCCTTACTTACTTACTTACTTACTTACTTATGGCTTTTAAGGAACCCGGAGGTTCATTGCCGCCCACACATGTCCGCAATTGGTCCCTATCCTGAGTAAAATTAATCCAGTCCCTACCATCATATCCCATCTCCCTCAAATTCATTTTAATATTATCCTCCCATCTACGTCTCGGCCTCCCCAAAGATCTTATTCCCTCCGGCCTCCCAACTAACAGTCTATATGCATTTCAGGATTCGCCCATACGTGCTACATGCCCTGCCCATCTCAAACGTCTGGATTTAATGTTCCTAATTACGTTATATGAAGAATACAATGCGTGCAGTTCTGCGTTGTGTAACTTTCTCCATTCTCCTGTAACTTCATCCCTCTTAGCCCCAAATATTTTCCTAACAACCTTATTCTCAAACACCCTTAATCTCTGTTCCTCTCTTAAAGTGAGAGTCCAAGTTTCACAACCATACAGAACAACCGGTAATATAACTGTTTTATAAATTCTAACTTTCAGATTTTTTGACAGCAGACTAGATGACAAAAGCTTCTCAATCGAATAATAACAGGCATTTCCCATATTTATTCTGCGTTTAATTTCCTCCCGAGTGTCATTTATATTTGTTACTGTTGCTCCAAGATATTTGAATTTTTCCACCTCTTCAAAGGATGAATCTCCAATTTTTATAGTTCCATTTCGTACAATATTCTGGTCACGAGAGATAATCATATACTTTGTCTTTTCGGGATTTACTTCCAAACATCAAAATTCTTAGCTCTAATAATATTATATTATATTATTTACATATAATCAGTAATTAATATTAATATAATCGAAAGAAAAAAATATTTGTCGGGAACGACATACAGAAATCATTCTACACATCGATATTGTAAGAATGCACTTCCTTTCGCGTCATCAATATGGCGTATCTAACCAATATGATACAGGTTATCGCAGAGAGACGTTAAATTCATTATTAATTAACGATCTTGCCAACTGGCAACAGGTGATAAAGAGACGACGCACGTATTTTGTTTACACAAGCTCAAATTGTCTTTCATTAAGAAGAGGAAACCTGCAGTGGACTTCTGAGTATCACGTTATTCCACTTTCATGCATGACGTCTGATTATTTATTTGGATCATAGACCCATTCACAAACTCCACAATGAAGGTGACATTTCTACAGTGATTTTCTAATCTCGTTTCGCCATTTCAATTCTTATAAGCCATCAGATATTGAATTATTCGCCGAGTCTACTAAACTCAGTCCCGTAGATAAGATAAGCAATCAACGTTACCCCAGCATTTGTATGTGAACAATTTAACTAGGTTCCGGCATTTCTGAAACACACAACTTAAATCGGTCCCAATGGGTAGTCTAACTCAGCCCTTCCTTAAACACAATTTTCCTTCCCATTTTAACAAACTGACAACTGTCTGCACAACACTCCCATACGCAAAACCAATGACGTTATAGTTACCTACCTAGACGCACAGCGAGGGCTGCTGTGCTGTACAAAATTGAAACCCTTCGCGCATCTCATCCTGCCTAAGGTTTTTCCGTGGTTTTCCTAAGGCGCTAAGACAAATGTCGGGATGAGCCCTAAAAGAAATGGGCCACGGACCTGCACTCATATCCCCATTAATCTCCCTAATTACTTAAATTAATCAACTAATTACATCTCTCCCCCTCTTCGTAATTGAGCCATCATATAGCCAAATGGCTTGTCTCAAAATTGAGACGATTCAACAAGGCTCATGACAACAATCACCTCCTACATAATAGCCAAATTGGCTAGTCTCTTATACATGAGACAACTCATCTCGCCTAAGGTATTCCGTGGTTTTCCTCAGGCGTAAGACAAATGTCGGGATGAGCCCTATAAGAAATGGGCCACGGACCTATATGCCCTTCCCCATACATATTCCACCCTTATTATAAACGATGTATGCCCTAGTTCAGATAATATAAATAGTCTATTAAATATACGAGGTCACTTAATAAGTCGCAAATTGAAAGGACAGGGACCTCTCAAATTGCAGATTAGATTTCACGGCGCTTCTTCCGACGGCCTTCACATGCTTTGTCATCGAACAACAGATGACGGCCTCTTGCCATTCTAACGGCAAACACCAGCCAACTCCTCCTCGCCCCGTTCCGTGATCAATTGATCAATGTCAGCCCCCTCGCGTATGTGGTACCTAAGAGGTTACGTCCAATTTCGGCTTCCCCTTCAAAATTTTCTAGAGCTCCTTCAGGGGAGCAGCGTAACCCGGAGTGAGACTAGTGGCCAACAGGCTTGGAGCTCACATATTTAGTTTTGTACAGCCCCCAACCCACTTGCAAGGACGCGTTTTGCGTACCTTTTAAATTTTCCTCCCAATTCTCCTTTGATTTTTCGATTTTTTCGATTCGCATCGACATCATTGTGGCAAGTGTGGCATTTAACAGGTAGTTGTGATAGTGACTGCGAGTATATCCAGTGTGCATTTGATGAATCTATCATAATGATGCATTTTTGTAAGGCTTATGACTGCACTAATCGCTTCAGGAAAGGCTACAGCATCACTTTTCTTGCGTAAATAACGATATTTAAATGCATCTAATAGTTTAAGGTGCAATTAATGCAGGCAATAAATAGCACTTTTATATAGATTGAATTATTCTGTTAGCTCACACTAAAACTATTTCGGCAAACATATTGCTGCTATTTTTTTAATATGATAGAAACATTATTTTAAAGTGTGTTATTTCTAGTTTTCTCCCTAAAAAAAAAAGCAGAACTGCTGTTGCGATTGGTTATCTGCCATTAGAAGAGATAATTTTATTAGAACAAATTATCACAACATAAATTGTATTCTGAACATTTCACATTAGATTGCTTTCGGAAATCATATGAAAAAAGGAAAGTCACGCAGTTTCATTCCTCTTTAATTTTTCAGAACATCTTATGCTGATAGACTCATTGTTGAAACAAGTTAAGTTCATATAGACCTAATTTCCATTGGCTTGAACTTCATCATTTGAAAGTATGGGCTATATAGTAGAATTTCTTTTTTTCGTGGTATAATAATATTTTTAGGTAGAAAAACATCCTATGAGGATTCTGAAAAGTACTGGAGTCTAAGAACTAGACAATGTAACTTCTATTGCGAATTGTTCACACGTCCCTGATACTATTAGTGCGGAACACAATTATATGCTCAGTCCCAAGAAAAGATTGAAATTAATGGAAAAGATGAGTTATAGAAAAAGAATGAACAGATTAGGAGTTTGAAAAATGAAAATCTGGCTTGTAAAAGAAAATGTGACATATTGTTGTTTAGTCAACTGTCCGAAGACAGGTCTGAACATCACAAGTGATAGCAAGACGGCTCCACTTATAAGGCAGCTAGGTCAGGACATAATGGGGTAGGGTGGCCACTTCATTTTCCCCTCCATTGTATACATCGCCGATTAGCTACATATTACACTAGTCAGACTTCAGATGCATATAAACAATTGTTCTTCCTCTGACACATATCGTCAAGTGAGATGTACTGCCTGGTAATAGATGTAGGCCTACATATCAGCCAGAACCTCAATCAGAGGATGTGACAGAAATGCAACTATAATATCAAACTTCAGAAGCTTGACTAAAAAACTGAAGGAAAAACAACCTGATCAACGAGAATTTGCATGACATTGTAAACAGCAAATTTTTCAGATCTGACGCTTGATTTAATAAAGAGAGCTACAATATCTCATAATAATAATAATAATAATAATAATAATAATAATAATGAATTAATATAATAGCCCTAAATTATTATTATTATTATTATTATTATTATTATTATTATTATTATTATTATTATTATTATTATTATTATTATTATTATTATTATTGAGATTCCAATTTAATGCATTTTGAAGTAAGATTTAGTGGATTGATTAATAGCACTCAACATAATGAAGTCTCTTTACTTTTTTTTAGGATGAATAGTAGGTCTACATTTTCTTCATTCCTGTCCGTTTTCATTGTCACTTTGTTCGTCACAATAACACTTGTATAGTATTTAATATATGAATATCAAGAGGATTGTTAGTTTTGAAAAAAAAATATATAATTATAGTGCATATACTGTAGGTACATTATTTCTTCAAGTGCAGTAGGCAGGCCTTCGTAAGAAACTTTATTGACGCAATGCAATCCAGTTATATTGGTTTTATAAATCGTATTGTGTACTTATTATTTTATTATAGTAAGGATAAACAATAATTTCACAGTTTATCATATTTTGATGTATTATTAAGGGCCCGGATACTTATATTTGTGATATTTGTAGCTATAAACTTAATAGCCTGCTAGCTTGAGCTGCCACAGTAATGGCGTCTTGCGCAACGTTCTATTTGACCCGTTGCTTACGAGATTACACAAGCTGGCGCATAGCACGATCGAGAGTAGGTCTCTGTGAGTCATGACAATTTCTGCCGCTAGGTTCGCCTCCCTGCCCTATGAAATGATGAAGAGTACCATTACAAAGCATTGTGCATCATGAAAATAGTTCGATTAATTGTGCATTACTCATTGAGTACGAATATTACAAATATGCCAAGCATATTACAGTGTTATTTGAAGTTTGTTCAGCTAAGTTATATTCGAAAATTGTCTGTGTTTTGCTATGTGAAGAACTCTGTACCAACAGGTCGTATCTTTATAGGTTAAGGTAAATGTCAAAGTTCTCTCATATAACAAGCAATGCTATGTTAAAAGTGGCGAATTGCATTTTCCGACTCTCGAATGATGTGACCCGAAATGTAAAATAATTTCATGCATTGTTTCACTTACCAAGCATTACTGATATAGGCCTAATGAAAATGTGAACGACGTGATGTAAACATTGAAGATAATGTTGTTACTGTTTTCCCTTTCTCTTTTAGAAAATACCGACAAAAGTAATGAATTATCTTCATGCTGTACTTATTAGGTAATTAATATGTATTTGTCTGTATTTTAGACCTGTGTATTGTTACGTAATTATCAGTGAATTAGAGTAGAGAACTTAACAAGGTTAGTATGAGATTAGGTAATGCACCTCAAACTGGTAACTAATAATGGCTCCTGCGAAATAGGCTGAGGTGGTTATCGTGTGAATCAAATTATATCTAGAATATCTAGTTTTATTATATACGGATACGTAAAGTTTTTTTTTTTTTTGTTTTGTTTTAGCATGTGTTTGTAATTTTGTGAGGTTATGTCTAGCCTAATTTCTTTTTATTCTTGTATCATTACCAATACATTAATTTATTTTATATTCATTTCAGATGTTACGGAGGTGTTACATCTATGGTGGCAACTCTACTTACGTTAGGATATGAAGTAACAGTATATATTCAACTTCATCATTTGCTAAAAATTAAAGAAAACTATATGTCTTCGACTCATTCCATCGTCATTTCTTCTTATGTATGTGAACCACGTTCATTCTAAAAGTGCTACATCAAATGAACACTATAGACAACGTGATGGAACAATTTACAAGTTACTGTTAAAGTGCTCAACATTTTCAAGTGGTGCTATACCCATTGTTTCAAAATGTACATACATATTTTTACATTTCTATAAGAGGTGTCATAAATTATTTCAGCATATTTGTAAATTCTTCAAAATTAATTCTTCTAATTAATACCATAAAGTAATGAAATAATATAGCCTAGGCCTATATGTGATTTTATACTACCGGTATTGATGTTGATATTGGTGAATTAATCCAATTTCACAGTGTTGTCTTTTGTATTGCGGTTCATAACAATTATAACAATATGTACGTGGAAATGTTTTTAAAATAATAAATTCTAGCTCATGATTTTAAGTGGTCATTTCAATGGGAGGTTATATTGGAAAGATGATCACAAATGGATAATTTACTGCAAGATACAAGAACTGAATATAAGTGAGTGTTCCGTTGAAAGTGAAAGTGAAAATTTCGTTTTACAAGAGCTAAGTAGGCGTAATATTTATTTTAGAAATTATTTGAAAGCTACAGAATATGAAGAATAGACCTGTAACCATAGAAATCAACTGCGAATGGTGAGTGGCCAGGTTTCATTAATAATTGAAAGGAAGTAAAAATTATTTTCTTCTTATCATCCTGTTTTCAATATTTAAATTTAAGCACCTTTCTCTTCCTTGTTATTTCGTGAGATATTACTTCATACTATCACATAAGCTAAATTTTTTCTGTACAGATAATAAAAATTACATACATAAGTAGGCTACTTGAATACTGACGATACAAACTTCATATACATACCTCATCAGGTATATTCAAGAAGACATCTAATGTACTGTAACCAGCACATGATTAAAATACTGATCAGATGTCCAACAGTTTCTTACTGCACTCTTCACTTCAAAAGTTTGGCACATAGTTAATGAAAATCTTGATCAGGAAATCATTCATAAAAAAGTTAAATGTACACGTTTAAAACTATCCTATAAGATAGGGCATCCTCGTTGTTACTTTTAAGTTTTAGGAATGTACGCTTATAACTGTATCACAATCTGAAATAATCATAATATTTATAACATGAGGGTCCTTGTAGATAGTCAGTTCCAGTGTTCTATATCTAATTAAGAAATGGCCCAGTTTATTGCACTTTCAGCACCTTTCTATTTAGGGGCTTCTGATTAAGTTTCCTAATCACTTCGTATTTACTGGAAATATCTTTGGCAATATTGTCCAGTAGTGCTTCACAAGTTTTCCCAAAAGAAAGAGGGACATTTCCTCATCTTTACATGTGTCGCACTTCAGTTCTTGCGAAAATCTTGGCTTCAGAAAAGAATACTACAGCGTTTACTATTACTATGCTCAATAGATTAATCAGTAGGCCTATAGAAATGTTTTCACCACTGCAAGAAAAAATCGCGTAATAATTATACTTCTCAATTATTGTGACGTTCGTATTTTTTTTAAAAGAGAGGGAAAAGTTACGCCTTCTTGCAAATGCTTAATTATGAATTCAAGGAAATTAAAGATAATGCAGTACCTTAATTAGTTGGAATATCTTATTTAATAACAATATTAATAATATTAGGTGAAAAGGGTAGGCTATAGTGCGTATATGTAAGATGTCAAGTTAATTTATTTCCGGAAATGTTTGGTGTATGAAATGAAGTACAGAGCAGACAGTCCCTCAGTTTATATGTAATATGTTTTAATATCAAGAATGACAGCCTTTTATTGTAATATAATTGAGGAGTAGAAGTTTGCAAATTACGTCTATTGTCCATAAAATATTGTACGAAGCATTTAATAAGCAATGGTGAGTCCTTTAAATGTCCCAAATGTCAATGTCTTTTAAGTGTTCTGCTATGAATATATAGGGCAGAACAGCGCTCCGAGCGGCGGAATTGGCATTACGAGGGAACCACTTCAGACTCGTTTTTCAAGCTCTATGCGCCAGCTTGTGTAATCTCGTAAGCAACGATTTGACCTGTCCCGTATGGTCTGCGCAGCCACTAGTGTAGGGCCTTGCGCAAAACAGTAGAGCTGTCGATCGATTAAAAATGATTATCGATTCACCGGATGCCTCTGATCGATTTATCAACAGGTTACTTGAATTTTAATCGATTTTAAAGTTTAAATCAAAACATCTAATCTCGTTTCATAATAATTACACTTGTTAGAAAGCAAGACGCACTTTTTCATAAATATTTTTAATTTCATTGATGTATATCGCAAATAAGTATTAAGAAGTAATTGATATTGTGATGTATAAGTACAAAGAAAAAGTTTTCAGTTTACACTTATTTACAGTCACATCTCTTTGCTCCAACCAAACACGTCATTATGTTGACAACAATTCACAAGTTTATTCGTTATTTCAGTTTCTTTAACACAGGATACATTCTTCACTATTAGGTGCTCCAACGTTGATTGAAAAGATAAACTAGAAGTAGCAACAATGCGGGTCTACGTTTACTAACGTTGCTAATTGGAAAGGGTGAACCTGTTTAAAATAATAATGAAATATATTTTTTTTAGGAATACAATATATTGTATTATTTAGAAGTATTTTTCCGCAATTCTTACAAAACATTATTTTATTCTGTCCGTCACCTTTCCACAGTCGTTTAATTTAAATCCGAAACTTTCACCAAGTTTTCCATGTAACGGTTCATAAGCCATATTTGTAACTGAAGTTCACAATTAATATACAACACTGAGCAAATGCTGGGTAACTTTCGGTGCTGGACCCCGGACTCATTTCACCGGCATTATCACTTTCATTTCATTCAGATGCTAAATAACCTAGATGTTGATATAGCGTCGTAAAATAACCCAATAAAATAAAAATAAATATACAACACTGAATACACTGACCTCTGAATAACCAGCAATTACGCACACTCTCTGAACACAACTTAAGAGTTTACCGCACCAAATTGTATACAAATTTTGTGATGCACAGACTTCACAAGGCAATTATGTATCCTTCAACACACGATAATTTTTAATAGATTCGATTAATCGATTAAAACACATTTGATCCGTAAATCGAACTTTGAAATTAGGTTTGATTAATCGATTAAATCGACAGCTCTAATTAAAAGTATGCAGCAAAAATTACATTTAATTTGACTTCATTTACTAAAAGGAAATCTTCATTATTTGTTCGTTTTAATGTAGGTACACGCCATTTAATACAGAGTAGTAGTAGTAGTAGTAGTAGTAGTAGTAGTAGTAGTAGTAGTAGTAGTATGCTGGGTAACTTTCGGTGCTGGACCCCGGACTCATTTCACCGGCATTATCACCATTTCATTCAGACGCTAAATAACCTAGATGTTGATGCAGCGTCGTAAAATAATCCAATAAAAAAATAGTGGTAGTAGTAGTAGTAGTAGTAGTAGTAGTAGTAGTAGTAGTAGTAGTAGTAGTAGTGTAGTAGTGGTAAAAGCTGTATTCTGCCTGGCAGAGTTAAGACCATAAGTCCTTCTCTTCCACTCAACCACGTTATACAAAATATACATGAATTAATACATTAAATGGATAGCTTATTTCAAAATAAGCCACACAAAATTACTGTAAGAGGTGGAAGAAGTGAAGAACAAATTCTACATTACGATAACAACGTCCGACAGGAATACAAACACGCCCTTATCTGCAACAAGAGTATGCACTTCGGTCCGAAAGCTGTAAGTGAGGAGTCTTTTCAAAATCCAATTCACTCATCCAATCTAATGTAACATTTCTCCAGTCTCTTCTTGTTTTGGATGTCTTGATGTATAGTCGAGACCACGAACTCTGTACTCTGAAGGTATTACTATAGACACGTCTTCATTTCCTAGTAACATTTTCTCGATATTCTCAATTCCTTCTTTCTAATACAACTATAGTCGTTACCTTTTTATACTATGGGTTTTACATAAAATACATTCACAACTGCTATTGATTTTCGAAACTCCTTGGATCAATAAAAACGAACGCACTGATAACTTAGAGCTAGAACATCAACTTTCCACTCCGAATTCAAAATGCAATTTGTATTGAGAAAATATGGTGTTGGAGCAAGTTTGTTTGCATAACGATGTTTTCTTGAAACTGAAGGGCTCCGAGAGATAATATTCATAATCCATTTTGAATCTTGCGTACACTACTTTTAACACTTGAATATAATTAATTGATTAACTGGCGAACTTACTTGTGTTAATTATGTAAGATCTGTGCGGCTTACAGCTGTTTCAGTGCTTCACGCACCATCATCAGAGCCTACTATATCTCGGCGTCATCTCGAACTTCTCTGCCTGTTATGTGGGTGTGTTTGATTGTTGAAAGGTGTTGAAGAGTGGAGTCAAATAGTGTGTGTGAAATCAAAGACACCATAACAAAGCAAAACTATTTCACACACAACAACAAATACTACATCCAAACAGAAGGATTGCCAATGGGATCACTCATATCCAGCATACTAGCAGAGATATTTTTACACAACACAGAACAAACATATATACTCAACAATGAACACAACAAATATGCAGACAACATAATATACTGGCACAGATACGTAGACGACATACTCATACCATACAAAGGAAACAAAAGACAAATACACAAACTACACCAATAAATAAACAAATTACACCCAAAACTTCAATACACACTAGAACTTGAAAACAACTCCATAAATTTCCTAGACATCACCATAACAAAAACTGACAACAAACACACCTACAAAATATACAGAAAACCAACCACCACACACATACACAACACATCTAACCACCCCATACAACACAAACATGCTGCATTCAGGACAATGGTACACAATTACTCAACATACCCATGAGCCAACAACACTACAATGAAGAAGTGAACACAGTCAAATACATAGCACAAGAAAACGGTTACAATCCAAACATAATAGACAACATCATAAGAAAGACAAAACAAAAACTTAACAAAAACAAAAACACGCAAAACACAACACAAACACAAGAACACAAGAAATACGAGTACATCACACTAACATATGAAAACAAAAGCACACATAAGATCGCATCTTCATTCAGAAAGCAGAAATACAACATAACATACGGAACAGAAAACACACTACAAAGACATCTCAACACACAAAAAACACAAACAAATAAATACAACACAGGTGTATACAAACTCACATGTAATAGTTGCGATAAGTTCTACATAGGACAGACAAGCAGATCATTCCAAACACGCTACAAAGAACACATTAAAGCAGTAACCAGAGGACACAATATATCTGCATACGCCGATCACATAACCAATGCTAACCATACATACAATAACATAAATACGGACATGGAAATCCTACACATACAACCCAAGAACCAAAAACTCAACACACTAGAACAATACGAAATATGCAAACACACTAAAACACACCCCGATCAAATTCTCAACACACAGATCAATTTCAGTACACACACACTATTTGACTCCACTCTTCAACACCTTTCAACAATCAAACACACCCACATAACAGGCAGAGAAGTTCGAGATGATGCCGAGATCTAGTAGGCTCTGATGATGGTGCGTGAAGCACTGAAACAGCTGTAAGCCGCACAAATCTTACATAATTAACACGAATAAGTCCGCCAGTTAATCAATTAATAATATTCATAAGCCACACTGATATAGTTTTGAGAAATAAGTAAAATAAAGTTTGATAAAAAAAATCTGTAAATTATGATATGAAACTATCAAGATTCCTTGTATGTTATATGATACTTCAGTATGTTGTGAAACATACTGTATTCATGAATATAGCACAGCATTTTTTATTCCCAACACAGTTTCATTGTGATTGTAATTAAGAAAGTAACTAACTTTGGCTTGTTATGACTACACCTCGGATTTTTAGGCACTTAAAAACTAACTTTCAGGGTACCTAAAATAGGCTCTGAATTTATCAAAATAGGCACTAAAAACATAGCTCAGGCACCTAAAAATACAAATTCAAGTAGCTAAAAACATTATTTTATGCAGGTAAAATGTAATAGCTATCCTCACAAATTATAGTAAATAAATTATATTAAGAAGCTTAACTATAAAAATGCAATTAATTTATGAGTACCAGGTATTAAGCATTACGGTATACAGTGAAAAAACAGTAAAAAAATAGCCTATTGCGGTTAGAAATTTTATTTTTGTTAGGTCTTAAATTTTGAATACCGGCACGTAATTTTTTTATGAATTCATCGACCTCATTGCTCTAAAGCTGCTAATACATAAGTGCTCATATTACAATTAAATTAATTAATTTATCAGTGAATTTACAATTAACACATTATTCATAATTGGCACTGCAATACATAACAATGTTTTTCTCTAATTTTCTATTGTGAAACCTTGCCTTTTCTTAGACAGTACCATTTTATAAGCGAAAACAATTCTTCCCAGTGATAACGAAGCAATGGATGCATATTTAAATCTAGCAATATTTGCCATTCTGATTTCTTTAGGATGAACTACAAACTCCCGTTTCATCACATTCCTATCGTCTGCTCATGTGATCAACAAAACCGGACACCTTCCAGGAATTTCTTCATTCTTACAACCAAATTATTACAGGATATTTTAACCAAACCCACCCCAAGACATTCAAAACTTTCTCTTTCACTGTTACAGGAAAATTTAAAAATAGATACAGTACATAACAAATAGAAATACGCAATTTTAGGCTCTACAATCTTAAAAATAGGTCTTAATGGGCAAAATAGGCATTTTAGGCACCATAAAACCACTTTCAAATGTTCATATATTATATATAAAATGTGAAGATAGGCTATTTATAACTAGTTTTAGTTTATCCCTACAGAAAAAATAGGCATTTAACCTAAATTCCGAGATCTAGTTATGTCTATACTTACTGAGAAAGAATAGAAATACCTGATTTCAAATGTTCATATTTTATATAAAATGTGAAGATAGGCTATTTTGTAACTAGTTTTAGTTTATCCCTACAGAAAAAAATAGGCATTTAACCTAAAATCCGAGATCTAGTTATGTCTATACTCACTGAGAAAGCATAGAAATACCTGATATACCATTCATTTATTACGAAAAATAATATTTTAGTAAACTTAATAGATTTTCTTACATAGTCTTATAGAAACAGTGAAAACTTTGATCATCAATATGTATTAAGGGAGTTCTTCCACTTCATTGCCATGCATACTATTGTCTTTTTTAAGTGACTGGAAGGAGTGTTGATTAGCTGTTGAATGTATGCCATAAGAGACCGTACATCATCCAATTTCTTTTGGTTGATGAAGAGTGGAGTTCTATATTTTTCTGGAAATTGAAATGGATCTGGTTCAACATGTGGAGTAACAATGCTTTACGCCTAACTCATAAAAAGTTTTGTAATTCAATTAGAATTGTGTGGTTTCACTAAAGTGAATTTCATTATCATTCTTGAATTTAGTGGCAAATGTTGGATTGAAAATTGACGTACTGTAAAGTGGGGTGACTTTGAGCGCCGAGGTGACTTTGAACAATAATTTAGCGCCTTTCTAAATTAAATGCTGTACCCAATTGCGAAAAAACTGAACTAATTTATTGACAACTTAAACAGTTTTTTCGCAATTGGGTACAGCATTTAATTTAGAAAGGCGCTAAATTACTGTTCAAAGTCACCTCGGCGTTCAAAGTCACCCCACTTTACGGTACCATGATTCATCACCGCCTTAATCACCATGATCATAAACATTAAAAAAAAATCTAAATCAGTTACTTAAACACAAGCCTTCTATAAAACGCAATAATAGAAATATAAACTCAACAATAGACAATGGCGTACTGATATACCCAACGTCCCTACACATGCGGTAAGATA